>NC_091443.1:71434917-71805088 GCF_964237555.1 Oryctolagus cuniculus
AGTACTAGTGAGGTGCTGAAAGTTGCCGCCACCAAAGGGGCATCAGGCAGACTCAGAGTTGATAAATCATTTTCCCTCCTTAAACTGGGCATTTCCAACAAAATGGTAAACAGTTTCTACTGTAGTCAAAGAGGTTAGTTTTCAAGCTGGTAATATTTTAATGAGCAAAAATAGACATTTTAAGCAATACCTGGAAAAATGTAATGCATAACTGCTTTTCCTGATGATTTATACAGCAGGGAATGGTTAAAAGACTTATTCATGTGAGAATGTAATGGCAATAAGCAGAGAGAAAAAAATTAAATGTTATTCAAATTCAACATTTGAATTGGTGTTTGCTTAAAATCCTTGGGAAAACCTTTGATCCAGCAATTCTGCTTTTACTACTTTGTATCACGTGTAAATGTGAGCATGTGCACACAGGTGTGTAGAAGGATACTTTGTTAATATCATCTAAAAAGACTTTATTAGGAAACACTGTCAGCCACACCATGGGATTCTGGATGCCAAGGAAATGCATCAGGTAGATCCATACAAGTGAACAAATGGATGCACCAAGGGTATATAGAATCAGTACATTACATACAGTGCATACCATATGCTAAAGGGGACACACACAAGTATTTATGTATAATATATATGTCTAACTAAATATATTAAATATTTATACATATATTTATGTCTGCATATATGTTTATTTCTAGAAAAATACAAAAGAAAATGGTCTGAGAGGTAGGAGAGTGGGTTTTTTTTTTCCATTTTTTATTTGAAAAGGAGAGACAGAGACAGAGAAAGATGAGAGAGACCTTCCATCTGTGAGTTCACTCCTCAAATGTCCACAGCAGTTGAGGTGGGGCCAGGCAAAAGCCAAGAGCCTGGAATTCAATCTTGATCACCCACATATGGTGGCAAGGACCCAAGTACTTGAGCCATGACCTTTTCTCTCCCAGCGTGTACATTCTGGAATTGGAAGCCGAATCAGGACTCAGACCCAGGCACTTTGGGGCTACCACTGTGGTATAGAAGGTTAAGCCTCTGCTTATAGTGCCAGTATCCTATATGCACACCAGTTCGAGTTCTGGTTGCTCCATTTTCAATCCAGCTCTCTGCTAACACACCTGGGATAGCAGAGGAAAACAGCTCAAGTCATTGGGCCCCTACACCCATGTGGGAGACCCAGAAGAAGCTCCTGGCTCCTGATTTTGGCCTGTCCCAGCCTTGTCTGTTGCAACCATTTCGGGAGTGAACCAGCAGATGGAAGATTCTCTCTCTCTCTTTTTTTCTGATTTCCAAATAAATAAATAAAATCTTAAAAAAAATTAAAAAAAAAAAAACAGGCACTTCAACAGGGAATGCTGGCTTCCTAGGCAGCATCTTAACCATTTCACCAAACACCCATTCCAAGAAATACTTACAATTGTATATTCATCTCAATTGTTATTTTTACCCCACGTACACTGTGTGTGTGTATGTGTGTGTGTAAAGCTTATAGATAGCACAAGAATTAGGAACTATCATAATTATTATTCTATCAATACCATGTTTTCAGGAAAGCCTTACAAACACTTTGCAACAGAATAAGGTCTGTTAGTGACGAAACTTTATGAGAAGCAGAAAGGGGTGTCTCTATAAACCACACACACAAAATCTAAATCCCAGAAGAAATAAGCACTCATGTGAAGGCATATGTGGCAGTCTGCTAAGTAACAAAGTAAAGCTTAGTTTCTGTTTTCACATCAGGTTTTTGCCTTCCCAAGGAAACACACTGGTTGGAGACAACACATGGAGATGAGACTAAAGTCTGGTCAGGCCTAATGTCTCCCTGCAGACTTGCTCTCATAGAATTAAACCACTACTTCCTTTCTCTCTATATATAGGAGCGATGGCATCAAGAATAGATATTAACATAATATTATAGTGCAGAAACATATTTTTAGAGAAAAAAAATGTTGGGCTAACTCGGGTCCTTCTCAGAGCGGATGCAAATCAAAGCTTCATTCCATTGATCGGATGTGCCATGGACCTTGGACACAGAGCCCAAGTCAGGGTCAGGCTTACCACCACAAGCAATCCTCATTCCCAACAGTGTTGGAACCCACAAGGGCCAAGATGGAGTCGAATCAACCGTACCTATTTTCTGGGGTCAGAAATCCATGCATATTTGACCACAGCCTAAGTGCTTGGCTCTGATAATCACCCTCTCCTTGGTGCAGAACAGGACTCAGTTTACTACACTTTCTCTTCTCACATCTGGGCCAAAGACACACAAACTTTACTACACCTACATGATTAATGCAGCCCATGGAGGGAGAAAAAAAAGGAATAAGCAAAATGCTCAACCACATATCTGAGTCAACACTGTCACTTGGTCACCCAAGGTCATACAATCCAACTACCGACCACTCAGGAAAAGAGTATCAATGAGAATTATAAGAATTTAATACAAAACCTCTGCATATTTACCATCTGGGTTCATTTAGCAGTCACTTCCAAGGAGATAAAAGGGGTCATTTATATAGTCCATCCTGGTCTTTCTATGGGGACTTGAACTTAAACCAACTCATAATGAAAGATTTCTCTTTCAAACTGAAAAATCTTTAAGTGTATGCTCACCTTCCCTCAACTCGGGAAGCGGATCAACCATAATAAGCCAATCTGCCTAATTTAAATCTTTCCTAATGAAACATCCGGTGCAGCAGGGGCATGGGAAGCCGGTGAAAGGGTCAGTGGCGTGGACATAACAGGCTTTGCAGTGTTTAAAAACGCCCACGGGCCTCAGCAGCGGAATGGAGAGCTCCGTACAACCCCAAACCTTCAGAACCCCTTGCCCTGCTCGGCTTCTCTTGCAGATGGCTGGGCGGAAAGGCCCCACCGCCCAGAGACCCCAGTTGCATATTTCACTGGAACCCTTCCCTCTCCTTGGTCCCTAACAAACAGAACATCTGCAAAAAGATGCCCACAGGAAAAGGACTTACTCCTCAACACAATCAGCATTAGTCTGGAGGGAAGGAATGGGCTCCTCCCTTCTTCCTCAAGGAACTCTTCTCGCTTCCCCCAAAAAATCTGCCTCCGACAATGGCCCAAGACTCCCTGGAACCGTGACCTCTCCTCTGGGGCAGAAACCTTAAGGCGGGGGGGAGCTGGGTGGTCCCAAGGCGGGGAGGGCTGAGAACCCTAGCCCCTCTAAGGTGTCCCCAGGAGGTCCTCCAGCCGTGGACACTCAGCCGCGCCCGCTGCTCTGGATCCTAAAACTCCGGAGAAGGGAGACCCGCGCCCCAGAAGCTGCCCCGTCCCATTACCCTTTAAGCGCGTCGTGTCCTCCGCCGCCTCTTCTCTTGGCCCGGCTGGCTCTGGTTTCCTTCACATTCCCAGCCTCCAAATTGGCGTCCGCCGCCTGGCTCGTGTAGGACGCTAGGATCACGGTAAATCCCAGGGCGATCTCCAGCATCCCCCCTCGCCGCATGATGCCGAGCGGCCGCCGGCTCCTGCCGCCTCCTGCCGCGCCCGGGGCTCGCCCTGCGGCCGCCGCTGCGCCCTCACGCGCCCCGCGCCGCCGGGGTCCCGCTCTCCCGCCGGCCGTCTCGGGCCGGGCTGCTCCCGCCTTCTCCAGGCGCTGCTCCCACTTCGGGCGGCCCCTGCCAGCTGCAACAGAGACACATCCCCGAGGCGGGGGAGACACTCAGGCACCGGGATGCAGCAGCTCCGCGCCTCCCGCTCCCGCGCCCAGCCCGCGCACCGCCCGCGCGTGGCGCAGTTAGGCTAAGGAGAGGAGCCGCCTGTTGCACAGCTGGCCGGAAAGTCCCGGGCCCCCGGCGGCAGCGGCTCCTGCGCTCCCTCGGCCTCCCGGGCGCGGGCTGAAGAGCCGCCGCGCACGGCACCGGCGTCCGGAGCGCTCCGGAGCCCCGGAGCGAGCTCGCTGGCACCAGCTGCGCGCCTCGGGCGCCCCGGCTCCTCCGCCCAGCCGCGGGGCTGGAAGCCCGCCGCGCCGTCCCCGCCAGCTCCGGGCGCTGCCACGGCCGCCCGCAGCTGACGCCGAGCCCGGCACCGGCAGCCCGGGGCCAGGAAGCTGTCAGACAGGGCCAGCGCCAGCTGTGGATGTTCCGAGACGGCCCCGCACCCCTGTCCCAGTCCCTGCCCTGGGTGGCGGCATCGCCAGCCCCGGGGCCCCCAGACCCTGTGGAGTCCCTGGCTGCACCCACTGGAGAAGCGGCGGCTCGGCTCCGAGTGGGCGGCGGAGGCTGCTCCTGGGCCCTGGCAGCGGCCGCTGCTGCTCCTCTCCGCGGCGCCCGCAGTCGTCCCAGCCGTGGCCGCGCGTCCGCCGGCTGCACCCGCAGTCTCTGCCGAGGCTCCCGCGGCCCCCTCCTTTCCCACCTCTTCAAGTATCGTCCGCGCAGCGGTTTCTCGCGAGAGAAATACTTTTTTTAAAAAAAGAAAGAAAAAGAAATGACACCCCCCTTCATCCCCCGCATCCCCACCCCACCCGCGGCCCCATCCATCCTCCCTTTCCACTCCCCTTTGCCAGCCACCGCCTCGGCGCGGGGGCCTCCCTCGCTCGCAGGATTAGTGCAGTGGGAGGAGGCGGAGGGGGCGGAGGGGGTCGGGTCCTGCCCGGTCTGTTTTTTTTTTTTTTTTTTTTTTTTTTTTTTCCTTTTTTTTCCTTTTTTTTCTTTTTTGTCTCGGGGTGGGGAAGAGAGGGAAAGCGCCGAGGTGAAGCAGCGGTTTAGCCCGCTCTACGGCTGGGAGGTCCACACCCGAGATTAGTGTCTCCCGTGACTCGGCAGCCGCCGGCGACGAAAGCTGTGCCACCTGCACCAGGAATGTGCCTCTGCAGACCGCGGCCCCGGAGGCCCCGCAGGCCCCGGCCGGAGCAGACCGGTCCCCGCAGCCCGAATCTCCCGGGCGCCGCCTCTCTCGCCTCTCTTGCCCGGCACCGAGCGGAGGCCGGAGGCCTGGGGGCTGAAGTAGGGCGCATTGAAAGCCAGGAGCTGCAGGGGTGGCTGCGCCGCTGGGAGGGGGCTCGGCCTCCGCCGCTGCCGGCTGCCCCTGGATCGGGAGCCCAGTCGGGGCGTGGTTCCTTTACCGCTGCCTTCAAGCCACCCGGGGCTGAATCCAAGATGCTCCAAGAGTCTGAGTAGGATTCTGAACCAAGGGCCTGTGAACATTGGAGCCTGAGATTTGGATGGGGTAGTAAAGGTATGGTCCTCTTGCCCGACCCACAGTTAAGATTGGGGTTCCCCTCGACGACCCTAATTACCTACACACACACACACATACACACACACGGATGCTTTTCTGGGCTGTGCTTTTCCGGGATATGCAATGAATTTAGTAACTTGGGAAGATATAATATTTATGGCATCCTTATATGGATACAATGAATTTAGTGACTTTGGAGGCTATACTATTTATGGCATCCTTATATGGTTAAAACCTAGTGTTGCCTGGAGCTTCTAACGGTTTAGGAGGGCAGGGAATCGCACTCTGAGCCCTGACTGCTGGAACTAGAGACCCTCAGAAAATTCCCCTATAGTAGCCACCAGCTACTGTCAAGCCAGGAGCAAGAGAGCAACACAAACAGGTACCCTAGGAATGCATCCTTCTGAAGGGATTTTTCCTTATTTGGGGTTGTGCCCAGTTATTAGGGTACGGGGAGCTGGGCAAGTTATGTGGCTTCTTTCCAGTTGCAAGATGGATCATACAGAGTTATAAAGGTGATGAAGGACCTGCTGGACCTCTATGATACGTGAACGTGGAGATGAAAGCAGTAAAACTATGGAAAGTATGAACTGATTTCAAGTCATAGTGCTGTAAGTGTATGGCCTCATGTGATGTCCCACCTGCAAAAGCTCTTTCAACAGACTTGTGAATTGCAGCCTTCATCACACACCCTCAGTTGAGTGGAGGAGAATATTTGCTCACAGTCTACTTACCATCTGGTGCGTGGTTGCAGCAAAGGAATAGGTGGGCAAGGCAGAAATGCTTCTCTGTGGCTGGCAGATCGTCCACGGGGAAAGGCAGACTTGAAACAAATAATGACCCAGTTATTACATGCCAAGAAGGAGAAGTACTGGGCTCTCGCTTGGAGGGATATATAACAAGGGAAGTTGACCTAGGCTAGGACTGATCAGAGAAGGCTTCCCTGAGGAAGTGTCATTTAACTCTAAGAACCTGACTAGACTACTGGTAGGCAACCCTGGCTACACAGTAGAACGGCTTGGGAATGTCAAAAAATTATGACACCAGAACCCAGTCCCCAGAGGTTCTGATTTAAATGGTGTGGAGTATAGAACTGACATTTTTAAAAGCTCCCCAGATAGGGAGAGGTAAGGAGGTTATTCAGATTGGACAAACTGGGCAAAGGGACCATGGGTCAGGAGAAACGGAACTGCCGGAGATCCAGGAAGGCTTTGTCCTGCCCACCAGTTTTCTGGGCTGTGTCTGTGCCCTCTGGGGAATCTGAAAGCTCTGACCGCTTTGCCTGTACTCCAGCTTGCACAAGACATGATGTGCTCCTCTGTCTTAGAACCTTCCACCCCACAGATTGGATAGTGGCTACTGAACACACGGCTTTGCTTGTGCCCCTGAAGCCCCCTGAAGCCAAGGGCGCAGCCTGGTAGCCTGCACATTCCCCCTTGGAGCATTTCTGGATATTTCTAGTTCTCCTAAATCAATCCTAAACTACTTTCCAGCGTTTTACCTCCACCGGAAGAATTTAAATTAAGTGCTTTTAAGCTGTCTTTGTTTTTGTTCCTATTCTATTTTTTTTGGCCCCTCCCTCTGGTGGAGCAAAGACTCCCCTTCCTCTTCATACTGAGTGAAAGATCTAGGCCCTGTAGTCCCCTGTCTCAGAAACAAGTCTCATGGCTTAACTATAATGATGAAAGACCTTCAGGAGAGGAGAAGAGAGGAACCTGATTACTGAAAGGGAAATGCATTTTTAAATACTCTCATTATCTGGGCAAACAACATACAAGTATATTAGAACCACATGCAAGTAGTGGCCAAACGCAGTTAGAAATAATGAAAATCCATGTCTTTGCAAGACTTTCTTGATGATAGTTGATTCAGTTCTCTTTAAACTATTAAGTTGAAAGTTCATTGCACCATTTGCAAACGAAGTTCACAGCACCATTAACAAAATAAATTTGATAGAAGTCCCTTCACTTTGAAAATTATATCTATCCTGAGAAAATCTGCTCAGCTTCCTGCTCCTTCTTGAGGTGTTTTAGCTCAACTGGTCTCACTTGGTCAAAAGTCACTGCACCATGAACGTGGCTGCTTGCACCACTCATTGAGCCACCACTCATTATGCCTGCACCCCGTATTAGAGTGTCTGAGTTTGAGTTCAGCTTCTTGATCATGCATGATGACTCAAGTACTTGGGTCCCTGCCACCCACACAGGAGACTCAAATTGAGTTCTGGACTCCTGGCTTCTACCTGGCTCAGCCCTGGCTGTTGCAGGCATTTGTGGGGTAAACCAGCAGATGGACAATCTCTTTCTATTTGTCTCTCTCCTGCTTACCTTTCAAATAAATAAAATAAATTGTGAAATGAAATCATGTTTATTAGCTGAACAACTCATTTAATAATTACCTTTTAAAATATTTATTTATGTACTTGAAAGGCAGAATGACAGAGAGAGGGAGAGAATCTTTGATCTGCTGACTCTTGGCTCCTGACTTTGGATCAGCCCACCTCCAGCTCCAGCTGTTGCGGCCACTTAAGGAGTGAACCAGTGGATGGAAGACTTTCTCTCTCTCTCTCTCTCTCTCTCTCTCTCTCTCTCTCAGTGTGCCTTTCAGATAAATAAGTAATTTTTTTAAAAAATCAAAAGATTCTATTGACCCTACACTTAGGAAATCTGTTCACAGACCTGGCCAAGGAATGATAAAATATCTTTATGGATGAATCCAATAAGAATACATGCCATGGGAAAGTGGTTACTCTATAAAAGATGACCAAAACACTATTTTGGTGAGGTGCTGAAAATTAGCAGCATCAATATTTGTCAGGCATTTTAAAACGTTGAGTTGTGGGGCCAGCACTGTCTCAGAGCAGGTAAAGCTGTTGCCTGCAGTGCTGGCATCCCATATGGGCGCCAGCTCAAGTCCCAGCTGTTCCACTTCCCATCCAGCTCTCTGCTATGGCCTGGGAAAGCAGTAGAAGATGGCCCAAGACCTTGGGCCCCTGTACCCATGTCAGAGACCTAGAAGAATCTCCTGGCTCCTGGCTTCAGATAGGCCCAGCTCCAGCCATTGCGGCCATTTGAGGAGTGAACCAGCAGATAGAAGACCTCTCTCTCTCTCTCTCTACCTCTCTCTCTACCTCTCTGCCTCTACCTCTGCCTCTGCCTCTGCCTCTGCCTCCGCCTCTCTGTAACTCTGCCTTTCAAATAAATAAATAAATCTTTTTTAAAATGTTCAGATGTCTACTACATAATCTCAAGAACTTTCAAGGATGTTTATAGCTTGCTTGATAAAGCATTCACAAACACATAAGAAACATACTCTAAAATCAGCTCCTAGATTTCCATTGCAAACAAAAGTATGACTTCATGAAGAGTTAACTAGACTCTTATGTAGACCCAAATCCTACCATTGATGGTGGCAAGTAGATCACTCATGATGCAACCAGCTGCATCGTCAAAACTTTTGACCCTTAGTGAGAATTGTAAAATTTTGTAGTTATAAAAACATTGAGCATATATGAGAACTATCAGAAACCATGTCAGGCATATAATAACTTCATATACATGATCTCTTCACCACAACTTTATGGTAGATTGAAAAACATGGTCCCAATATGCCTTACCTTTTTCCATCAAGAAATAGAGTCTGTTTCCAAAATATTTTGAATATGGCCAGACCTTGTGTCTTCCTGTAACCAATAGAATATAGTGGGAGTGACATTGTGACTTCTGAGGCTAGGCCTTAAGAAACTTTGCAGCTTCCTCCTTTACCCTATCAGATGCTGCTCTGAAATGGTTATACCTTCAATAAGTCCTGAATGCGATACTATGTGGAGAGAGAGACCCAGCAGTCCCAGCTAAGTTGAGGCTGTTTCTGAGCCCCAACTAAACTCAGCCATATGGCAAACCCAGAATGTCAGCAGAACTGCCCAGTTAAACCACAGACTTTAAATAAACACACACACACACACACTTTTTGTTTTAGGTTGCTTTACTATTAGGTTGGTCGATTATGCAAGAATATATCACTAATGCAAACCTTATGAGAGAAAGAACTTTTGTCTCAGTTTTATAAATGAAGAAACTCACAATCAGGAGAGTTAAGGAATTTGCTGATTTATAAAACCATTAGGAAAGGGAGGAGTGGGATTCAACAGTCTGCCTTTGACAAGTCAAGGGTACGTTTCATTTCATCGCTGCTGTCTCATCTGTGGCTACAAAATCTCAGTCAAGATTTGTGGTTAACATTGACTGGAATCAGCTCAATATCCAGAATACTTCTCTTGTGTCTTCTGGGAAGCTATGATTCCATCCCTTGAGCTTTGTTGCTGCACAAAACTGCATTGCATTTTACTTGAGAGTTCCTATATTTTATACTGCAGTCACCACGCGCTCCCTAGGAAATGAGGGGATAACAAGACCTGCAGGAGTCAACATCCTGCCTGTCTGCTTCAGTTTCTAGATTCCAGTCCCATCCTCATCACAATGGACAATTCCTTGTACAAAATAGGTGCTCAGTAGATGTTTATTAAATAAGCAAATGAATGAATTAGCTTCCTCTTTAGCATATGATATGAGGTCAACTATAAAACCTTGCCCTATTCTTCTTTATGGTTCTCCATGTTAAAGAAAGGCCTAAATTTTTCCAGCCATTGACAGAGTCTTGAGAGTATCATATTTCCTTGTTGGACCTCAATTGTTTCATTACTCTGTCCTGGGAAGTGAATTAATAAACCTTAGCTTTGAAGAACTGAAAGTAAGATTAAGTTGTTTGATGGCTAGCACATTACTTCTATAAAGGTAATTCAAAAGATTCATGAAAAATATAATTAAATGGTGTTTAATTTTGGTGCAAAAATATTTTGAAATCCAAGCATATTTTTGTAATATACATTTTCCGTGAACATTCTGATTTTTTTCCTTAAAGATTTATTTAATCATTTGAAAGGCAGTTACAGAGAGAGATACATCTTCCACCCACTGATTCACTCCCCAGATGGCAGCAAAAGCCAGGGCTGGGCCAGGCCCAACACAGGAGCCTGACACTCCATGTAGGTCTCTCAACTATTCTCAACTACTTGGGCCACCTTCTTTAGTTTTCCCAGGTGCATTACCAGGGAGCAGAATCAGAAGTGGAGCAGCCAGGACTCAACTGGTGCTCAGAAGGGATGTCAGCATTGTAAATGGCAGCCCAACCCATTGTGCCACAATGCTGGCCCCTGTAAATGTTTTGAAGGCTCCTTCATATGCATGGATTTCATTTTTTGCACCAAAATAAACTTTTTTTAGGATTTATTTTATTTATTTGAAAGGTGAAGTTACAGAGAGAGGGGGGAGACAAAGAGAGGTCTTCTATCTGCTAGTTCACTCCTCAAATGGTTGCAATGGACAAGGCTGGGCCAGACAAAAGCCAGGAGCTTCTTCCAGGTCTCCTATGTTGGTGCAGGAGCCCAAGGACTTATGCCATCATCTGCTGCTCTCCCAGGCATGTTAGCAGGAAATAGAAGCATCCAGGAATCAAACCAACGTCCATAGGAGATAACCACATCTCAGGAGGCAGCTTTACCCTCTACGCAACAATGCTGGCCTCCAAAATTAACTTTTAATTTCATTTTTCCCGAACCTTTGGAAGTACCTTGTTTCTAGTGCATATATTCATTGAACCTATTTTGGTTGAAAGCCAATCATTGTATGCCAAACACTATCCCCTTCAATTTACAAGGACAGTGTTAAATGAGAAGTTAGCCATGTTCTGCCTACTCCACGGTTTCAGAGGAGCTAAAGTTTAAGACAGAGTAATTTAAAATAACACAAGTAGATATTTCTTTTAAAAAAAAATGGTATAGTTGTGTCTGCATGTTATTCTCAAGATCCTAAGCATTTCACTTGGATAAAAATTTCAAATTTTGTGAAGGGCAAAGGCAGAAAAGATAAAAAGAAAGAAAACAGGTTTTAAAAAGTATATAGGCAGCCAGCGCCGTGGCTCACTAGGCTAATCCTCTGCCTTGTGGCGTCGGCACACCAGGTTCTAGTCCCGGTCGGGGCGCCAGATTCTGTCTCGGTTGCCCCTCTTCCAGGCCAGCTCTCTGCTGTGGCCAGGGAGTGCAGTGGAGGATGGCCCAAGTGCTTGGGCCCTGCAACCCATGGGAGACCAGGAGAAACACCTGGCTCCTGGCTTCGGATCAGCGCGGTGCACCGGCCGCAGCGCACCAGCCACGACGGCCATTGGAGGGTGAACCAACAGTAAAGGAAGACCTTTCTCTGTCTCTCACTGTCCACTCTGCCTGTCAAAAAGAAAAAAAAAGTATATATGCTAGAAGAACATGGAGGATTTTTTTCATTTTCATTATTTTTCAGATACCATATTTGTTATAGAAATATTCTAAATACTTAAAGTTTTTTAAAGTATTCCCTTATCACCCCACAACCCTAACACAACTGTTTTGATTTTTCTCACTTCCATCCATTCTTTGTCCACACAGGGTATTTTACAGAGTCAGATCCATGGTGTATATATAGTTTTGTCTTCTGCTCAACAGGGAAGGGAATTTGCTCAACACTTGGGTGTTGAACCTCTGCAGTTTGCAGATGAGGTTCCTGGGTGAGGTTTGCCTAGCTGTACTCCTGGCAGAAAGTGTGCACAACTGTTAAATTATGTTATTGAAATAACTTTCATTACCTCAATCCCCCAAAGCAAACAGTTCCTCTCCACCCAAAACAAAAGCTCTGGTTCCCAGACTTCATTTCATTTGTGTTTTCCATGAGTTCTGTGACCCACCCTGGTATTCGCTGTCATTTTTTCTACCAGACATAACAGATACCAGCCCAGCAGCAGAAGGGAATAAAGCAAGAAAAAAAATATAATGTTGTATCCGTCATAAATTAAAAGCACATTCGCTCTCAGCTCTGCTCGGCAAGTGTTTTCCAAGTACCGGATGTATTTCAGACCACAGTAGACCCTGCAGCAGTCACCAGAAAGTGTCAGTACTGTGTTCTGCCCCAGAAGGTTGTACTGCCTCTCAGGAGGGAGAAAGTGAGCGCCTACAGTAGGCTCAGCAAACTTTCTGTAAAGTAGCAGGTAGTAAGTATCTGAGGCTTTGTGGGCTGAGAGGCAGAAGAAGAAAAAATCCACAAGAATTTCATTGCCAAAAATAAAATTTTGTCTGTGGACACTGAAATTTAAATTTCATGTAATTTTTATGTGTAATGAAATATTCTTCTGACGTTTTCCAATAATTTTAAAATGTGGCAACTGTTCACAGTAGGTAGACCATATGAAAACAAGCAATGGGGAGGTGGTTGCCATATGGGGCCATAGTTTACTAACCTATGGCAAGTATAGAAAATGGCTTGAGGATTACACTCCAAAGTGAGTGTCACCAAAAAAAGGAAAGGAGAGAAATGGGGTAGGTGGGGCAGGCTGGTCTAGGCAGGAAGACTTGGTGGAGATGGGGTCTAATCAGAGCTTTGAGAGAAGGGCGGGATTTGGCTGCAGAGAACATTCCAGGCGGGAGTGATGAGCCCAGGACGAAGAGAAATCATGGCCAACGCAGACACATGAAGTGTCTGCCCATCCTTCATCGTGACATAGTTCCAACTCTCCAAGGTTTTTGTGCCACACCCTGGGCTGGGTGTTGGTGAAGGGGAAGGGTCTCAAGGGCCCGTGGGAGGAGGTCTTCAAATGACTGTGATTAATCATATTATATGAATATTTATCCTATCCAACTCCCCAAATTTATTGGAAATACTGAAATCCTTCTGATTTCTAATAGAGGGCAAATTAAACTTCATTTCTCTCCATTAACAGACTTTTCAGTTTTTAATTACTCACCTTGTTAAAGAAAATTTTAGGGAGAATTGAACTTTTTCTCAAGGAATTATTAATACTATAACTATACCAGGAAATGCTACATGCCTTAAACCCAAATTTTCACAGCCAATCTGAAAATCACAGCAAGTGAAGGGTGATAAGTAGCTTCAGTTTGTGACGTCTCTTTCTATATCCATTTTTCTTTTTATTTGAAGTCTGAATTTCCTCCAAAAAGCTGGCAATTAGTGGATTCTTTTAATTAGTGGATACCTTAAAAAACGTTTTCCTAACTGACATAATCTATCCCCATGGTTTCATCCCCTACTCACAATATACCATTAACTCCCAGATCTGTATCTCTACCCCAGATGCCCCTAAAGGCTTCAGCTTCAGACGTCCAAGTTCCTGCGAGGTGCTTCCATCTAGTCCTCCTGCAGACATCCAGCACAACTGGAGTAGCATCCTGTCAGATGGTTTCCAAGGATCCCTACCACCAGGTCCCTGCACCCTGGGCTCATTCCCTGCCCTTGAGTATGGGTTGGATCTAGGCCTCTGTTCTGGCAGATAGACTGTGGAGAGGAGATGGGGTATCACTTCAGATATTAAGTCACAAAAAGATACTGGATTCCATCTGGCCTGCCCACACTGATGAAAACCAGCTGCCATGTTGTGTACTGCCCTATAGAAAGTCCCTTGGCAGGGAACTGAAGGCGGCCTTGGCCATCAGATAGTGAGGACCTATGTCCCACAGACTGACAGCCCTCTGTGAACTAAATTTTGCTAAGAAGGACACCAGGGAACTTAGAAGTTTCCAGATAAGATGGTAACCCAACCAACACCTGACTGCAGTTGTGAGAAAGACTCAGCCTGAGCCAGAGACTATGAGATAATAAAAATGCAGTATTTAGAAACACTAAATTTTGAGGTACTTTGCTACATAGAAATAGATAACCAATATGTCAACAAACTCCCTAAACCTGTAATTCCTCTAAATTCTCTTAATTGTGCAGATCACCATGTACCCACTCTCCTGTGCAGACAACAGACTTTTTAGAGGTCCTTCATGTATGTTTCTTACATCTACAAATATTCAAGAAATTTTGTGTTTTTCGATCACAGTCTACATTACAATTTGTTCCCTGTGAGTTCCATCTGAACTCTAGCCATTTGTGCTACAATTTGAACTTTCTCAATTTCTACATGATTCTGCTAGCAACAAAATTAATGACATCATACTGGATATCTTTCCACAGATAATAAACTCCTGGGAAGTGTCCAGTGTGATAGAATGGGAGAAGGGAGAGTCTGGGAAACTCGAGAAAAATCTAACCGTAGCTTGAAAATCAACCATGTAAATAGGGAAGGAACAAGCATAAGATTAAAAGACAGAACACTATTGTCCTGATCATTTTAATTCTAGGGGGTCTCAGGTTCCTCTTCAAGAAAATGAGCTAGATTTCAGCATAAAGTAGAGCCATGGGCAAGTTGCTTTAGAAGGCACTAAGCACTTTGTTAAACTTCAGATGCCTAACATTCACCCAGTGCTGATTCAGTAGGTCTGAGGCAGGGTCTAGGAATCTGTACTTTTTTGAGCATTCAGCTCTCTTAAGTACATCCAGCTATGGAAATCCATGAAGTAGATCTACTCTAAGGATATTTACAGTTAAGGTGCTGTAATTGCCAAGTAGTTGTTTAGAGATTTATTTATTTATTTGAAAGGGAGGGAGAAGAAGGGAGGTTGCTTCTACCCACTGGTTCATTTCTCAAATAGCCACAATAGCCAGGCTGAAGCCAGGATCCTGGAACTCCATCCAGGTCTCCCATGTAGGTGTCTGGCACTCAAACATTTGAGTCATTTTCTGCTGCTTTCTTAGGCATGTTAGCAGGAAGCTGGATCACAAGTAGAGCAGCCAGGATTCAAACAGGCTCTTCCATATGGGCTACCTGGGTTTTGAGAGGCAGCTTAACTTGCTGTGCCACAACACCAGCCCCTAACAAGAAGTTTTGATTAAATGATAAATCTATTTTGTGTCTACACTATAAAACTTACCAGAAAATATTTTACAGAGTGATTTTATGTGTAGCCTTGCATGCAAATATGTTTTCTTTGTTCCTGTACCCTAATGGATCTACTTGCATAATCACTGGATATATGCACTTAATCAGGAGACCATGACAGGTCTACAGAAACTAGGGAAGACAGAGCACAAAAGTCTAGGAGCATCCAACAGCCAAGTTAGAAGGTCAGCTTTTTATATCATAGCACTGCTTAACATTGTGTGGGATACCAGGAGGTGAAAGACGTCGTCTCAAAAGAGCTTAGACACATGTGTCTGTGTATGCGTGTGCACTAAGCCTTTTTTGTCCTCACCTGAAAAACCATCTCTACACAGTGCCACATCAAAAAGAAACATAATCTGATTTAATAAGGAAATTTCAGAGATGATCTTCAGTAAAAACAAAACAAAACAAAACACTATCACCTAAGGACACTTGAGGTGTGAAGGAAAGAGTGCACACAGATTTTCTCTATTGCGGGAACCCAGCCTCTCCCTCAAGCCCTAATTTTTGTCTTCCCCAAACTTCTGAAATCACTCACTTTGCCTGCCCTCACCTTGGTTCTCACCTTCGCTGCCTCAATCCTCTCTCTTGGCGTTCCTCAGTCTTCTCTCCTAGCTCACAGGTCCTCTGTTTGGCAGAATTCTCTCCCCTTCTCTCAGCGTCTACCATTCACTCCACAAAAGACAGCCTGGGACACACTTTCGGTTGAAGGAAGACACAAGATCATGGTTATGTCTAATGTATTTTTAACCCTATACACCAAGAAAAGGGGATCAACAATAAAAATATAGTAGATGGAGAATCAGAGCACCAAATATTCAGAGGAGAGAAGGGAATCTCTCTACCATAGTGGTAGTGGCCAGAAAAGTCTCCATAGAAGTAAGTTGAGGATTGAAAACTTGGAGAAAACTTTTTTAGGTGGACCATAGAGCCCTCCTCTCCTACAGGAGTAGGAACTTTTGTCCAAGGGAAGGCCAAAGATAAGGAAGTATATGACTTGCTTAGAAGGAGCAAAAAAATTGGGTGGGGTGTACAAAGGGGAAGAAGAGTCTGAGAGAAAATGAGAAAGTGGGTTGCAGCCCAATGATTGAGGACTATAGGGAAATACACATCATTAAAGAATTTAGAGCATAGGGAGTGACATGATTTAGAAAGTTAATTTTTGTCACCATGTAGGAGGGACTGAAAACAGAAATCTTTTAAGAGAGGAGGTCAGGAGGCTAATGTAGCCTCTGGATCTTAGTGATGTGAGTGCTCCAAGAATGTAGCAGTACGCGTGAAAATGAAAAAGAAAAACTATAGTGTGCTTTCATGGTAGAACCATCATGGCTGAGTGAATGATTGAATATGAAAAGCGACCGAGAGGGAAAAGCCAAAGTTGACACTGAGATTTGAAACTGGTTGGCTGGGGGATGAACAGAAATGAGGACTGGAGGAGGGGAGAGACTGGCATGCAGAGAGGAGGAGAGTGTGAGTTTGATGTTTGTTACATGTGGCAATTCTGAAGGCAGCCCAAGCAAGGTGAAGTAGCCATTAGGCAGAGGACTGGGGGCAACCTTCCCAGTAGCCAAAGGAGATGCAGCAGTTTTGGTATTTAGATTTGTGAGCATCTGTAAGAAATTATATTTGCCAGCTAATTAAAATTGTATTTTCCTATAGTTTTTATTTCTAATAAACCTGCAAATAGACCTGGAAGGGATAGCCCTCTTGATAGCCAACATTTGTTCTCTTACTTTCAGATGCATTCTTGGGAACAGATTCTGATGGCAAGAAGGGTAGGAATTTTGAGTAATTAAAGAGGAAAAGAGGGACACCCTCTAAATATCAGAAACAGACTCTGCTCCTGGCAAAGCTACGGGAGAAAAAAGACTTACATATCTCCATGTGGAAGGACAGTCAAAATTTTGGGGGGTGGTAAAGAAACTGCATTTGTGTAACACTTTCCCGTTGGGATAATTTGTGAATGATAAATATTATAATTGTGTGTGGATACCCAAATGACTGCCAGTTAGAGAAAGCTTTGCAAGTTTTTTTTTTTCTTTTAAGAGAGGAGATTGTTTATTTAAAACTTGTCTAAAACACACAATAGAAATGTTTACACTGTTAAATTTTCAGCTCCATATGAAGATTTGAAAAGGTAGGAACAGGCATTGTGGTGTCGTGGTTACTCCCCTTCCAAACCAGTTTCCCACGAATGCGCATCCCGGAAGGTAGAAGACATTAGTTCAGTGCTTGGGTCCCTGCCGCCTGAGACTCAGATGAAATTCCAGGCTATTGGCTTCAGCTTAGACCAGCTCCAGCTCTTATGGATATTTGGGAAGTGAATAGCTGGAAGATCTCTCTCTCTCTCTCTCTTTCTCTCATCCCCCCACCGCCTGCAATGCTCTGCCTTTCGAATACATACATACATACATAAATACCTACAAATTTAAAGGAATATTTGAGGGGCCATCACTGAAGCTAGAAGGTTAAGCCTCCGCCTGCAGTGCTGACATCCCATATGGGTGCTGGTTCAAGTCCCAGATGCTCCATTTCCCATCCAGCTTCTCGGCAATGTATCTGGAAATGCAGCAAAGAATGGCCCAAGTAGTTAGGCACATGCTACCCATGTAGGAGACCAGGATGGAGTTTCTGGCTCCTGACTTTGGAATATCAAAAAGTTGGCTGTTGCCATCATTTGGGGAGTGAAATAGCAAACAGGAGGGGTGTGTGTGTGTATGTATGTCCCTCTCTCTTTTGCTCTGTGCTTCAAATAAGTAAATATTTTCTTTAAACAATTTGAAAATGCAGTAGAATTACTCTAGTATCAGGAACCTAGAGGAGGTATAATCCATGGTTATTTGGTAAGAATGAATATCCATTTCCATCAATCTAAGCACCCATCAGCATGAGGTGATGAACATGAGCACATAAAGTTAACATATTTAATTAGGAAGACTTGAAACCATTTCTAGGATTCATATCACTACTGTCCCAGGCCTCGAGGGACTCAGGGAACCCAGGTCCAGCATAGTTTTGGGTCCTTTCCACATATATATCTCTTCCCTTTGACCTTCACAGCCAATTTCTGTGTTGTCCCTACAAATCCCCTTCTGTTTAACACCCTCCTTTTGCTCAATCTTTATCTCATACTCCAAATATGTTTTCTCTTCCAAAGTGGATAATGAGGTTCTCTGCCAAGATCTCCTCCTCTGGGTCAATGCACCCATCCCCCAGTGGCTGGGAATGTTAATAGCCAACAGCTCACAGCTGTGTCCCTAACTTAGCGTTACCCTTGGTCACAGGAAACTGTCTAGCCCAAGGTAAAACCCCATCTTGGGTGTGTCCCAATATCTTCTAATATTATCAATAATGTAAATTCAACACTCTTCAAGATAAAAGGAGAAAAGACAAATTACCAATATCAAGGATAAAAGAGGAAACATTGTTAAAAATCCTGTAGACATTAAAGGATTATGTTATGAAGACCTTTGTGCCAATGAATTTGGCAATTTAAATGAAATGGAAAAATTTCTTGAAAGTCATAAAATACCAAGGTTATACAAAAATAATATGCTGAAGAGTTTTAAAGAAACTAATTTTATAATTAATAATGTATTCCTCAAGGAAAACACCATGTACAAATAGTTTCACTGGTACATTTACATTATGGAGGAAGTAGCGATAATCCCACAAAATCTCATTCAGAAAACAAAAGTAGAGCAAACGCATCTCAACTCATTTAAGTAGCTCATCATAATCCTGATAACAAAACCAAACAGAAACATTACAAGGAAAGAAAGAACAGGATGATATCCCTCAGATACATACAGGCAATAGTCTTCAACAAAATCTTAGGAAGTCCAACCCAGAAATATATAGAAAGGAAAATGCATTATGAACAAGTAAGGATGAACAAGAGGATGGAAGACTGGTTTAAAATTCAAATATCACTGTATTGACAGATTAAAAGAGAAAATCTATATGATCTTCCCAAAAGATGAATAAAACACATTTGACAAAATGAAACATCAAATTATAAGAAAAATATTTAGCAAACTGGGAATAAAAGTGGATGTTCTGATAAAAGACATCCACAAAAAGCACTAACATTACCTTTAAAGCTGGAAGATCAAATGTTTCCTACTCTAAATCAGCAACAAGGGAAAGATAGATGTTACCAGTGTTATCACTCAAGAAAAAATAAATACAAAACATACATATTGAAAAAAGGGAAATAAAACAGTCACAGACATAATGATCATATATATATTATATATATACATATACATATATATATACACACACTGTAAAGAAAATTCACCAAGTACATGGGAAAAAGGTCAACAAGCACAAATCCATTGCAAGTCTATACACAACATTGCAGAATGCATTTATAAACTTAAAAACACAATACCAGGGCCAGTGTTGTGGCATCGTGGGTACAGCCACCACTTACAATGCCAGCATCCCATGAGGTCACCAGTTGGAGTCCCAGTTGCTCCACTTCCAAGCCAGCTCCCTGCTGATGGCCTGAGAAAAGCAGTGGAAGATGGCTCAAGTACTTGGGCCCCTGTACCCACCAGGGAGATCCGGAAGAAGCTCCTGGCTCCTGACTTATGCTTGGCCCAGCAGTGGCTGTTGTGGCCATCTGGGGAGTGAACCAGTAGATGGAAGGTCTCTTTTTCTCCCTCTGTAACTCTTCAAATAAATAAATATTTATTTTTTAAAAAATCACAGCATAATTAGGTATTTCACTTTTAGTATGGCTGAATGGGCTCCTACTCTTCCACAGATAATAATAAGCTGTAGAGAAAGTACAAACAGCAAAACAATAATCTGGAGTGTTGAAAAAAAAACAGTCAGATTCGGGAGGGTAGTTGACACCTACAGTGGGGAAGTGCACAGGGTAAGTTTCTCATTTCTTATGCTTTTTAGTTCAAAGACAGATTGTAGCCAGCTTTGTGCCAAGTAACTAAAACTTTGAGAAAAAATCCACAGTCTTTCTGTATTGAAGAAATAAGGAGAGGAATTCAAGGCAACCCTGCTGTTAGAAAATGAGGAGGGAATTTCAAAAAGGAGAGAATCTGCAAAGAAAAATAAATTTTTTGTGTAGATTTTTCCCAAATTTCTGCCTGATCTTATAACTTGTATCGGTAAACACAATGCAACCAGCTGAGCAAAGAACTGAGCTGTGATTTGAACTACTGCCCAGAAGACACAGCTCATAGTTTGAATCTAACAATGTTAATTGCCCATTACAGCAAACCTGCAACTCTCTTTGGAGAAATATAACAAAATCCAGAATCCTCTCGATTTCATATTCACATATCTAGGATATGATTCAAATTATTCAAACATACAAAAAGCAGGAAAATGTGAGATATTTTCTTGAAAAAAGATAATCAATAAACACTAACATCACCCAGTTCTTGAAATTAGCAAACAAGAATATATCGTAAGATTTATTTATTTATTTGAGAGAAACAAAGAGAGAATGAGAGAGAGAATCTTCCATCCACTAGTTCACTCCTCAAATGGCCACAACAGCCAGGGCTCGGCCAAGCTGAAGCCGGGAACTTCTTTCGAATGGTCCGTATGGGTGCAGGGACCCAAGCACTTGGGCCACCTTCAGCTACTTTTCTCTGGCTGTTACCAGGGAGTTAGATCAGAAGTACAGCAGCCAGGACACAAACTGGGAACCTTATGGGATGCCAGTATTACAGATGGTGGCCTTACCTGCTATGCCACAATGCCGGCCCCAGGTAACAAGAATTTTGAAGTAGATATTATAATTCTGATGAAGGAAATAGAGGAAAACATGCTCAAAATGAATGAAAGAGCAAAGAAATAGAGAAATAGAAACTATAACAAGAGCAAGGAGAAATTCTAGAACTGATAAATATAACAATTGAAATTAAAATATATTTGATGTGATAAATAGAATTGAGATAAGAGATAAGAATATGGAAATTTGAATACTAGTCAACTAAAATTATGCAATATGAAGATCACAAAGAAAAAATACTACAAAATAAAAATAGAAGTACCATAACTTCAAGGACCTGTAGAACCACAACAAAAGTTCTAACATACATACATTGGAAATTATAGAAGACAAGGAGAAACAGAAGAAATCATAAAAATTTTATTATCAGAATTTTTCCTATTGGGATCAGCCTTGTGGTGTAGTAGGTTAAGCCTCTGCCTGTGGTGCCAGCATCCAATATGGGCCCCAGTTCATGTCCAGCAGCTTCTCTTCTGATCCAGCTCCCTGCCAATGGCCTGGGAAAGTAGTGGAAGATGGCCCAAATACTTGGGCTCCTGCACCCACATGGGAGACCTAGAAGAAGCTCCTGGCTCCTGGCTTTGGATCAGCCCAGCCCTGGATGTTGCAACCATTTAGGGAGTGAACCAGCAGATGGAAGATCTCTCTGTATTTCCCTCTGTCTGTAACTCTGCCTCTCAAATAAATAAATAATTTTTTTAATTCCTCCTTTGGAAGAGATTATTTTTACAGATTGATGGTACTTAGCAAAATCAAGAATAATAAACATGAAGAAAACTATGCTTATAACACCAAAAAGCAAAGAGAAAATCCTGAAAAGATCCAAGAAAATGATATATAAATGATATATTCTATAGAGAGAACAATAATGCAAATGGATATTGAATTTTCATCAGAAACAATAGAGGCAAGAAAACAGTAGAACTGTATCTTTAGAATGCTGAACTAAATAATCATTAGCCCCAAATTCTTTTCTTTCAAAAATTTATTTATTTGAAAATCAGGTTACAGAGAGAGAAAGAAAAAGAGAGAGAGAGAGAGAGAGAGAGAGAGATATCTTCCATCCACTGATTCACTTCCCAGATGGCCATCTTGGCTAGGGCTGAACCAGACTGAAGTCCGGAGTTTCTTCTGGGTCTCCCACAGGAGTGGCAGGGGCCCAAACACTTGGGCCATCGTCCACTGCTTTTCCTAGACCATCAGCAGGGAGCTGGATCAGAAGTAGAGCAGCCAGGACACAAAGTGGAGCCTATACGGGATGCCAGTGATGCAGATGGTGGTTTAAACTGCTACACCATAACGTTGACCACCCAAAATTCCATATCTAGCAGAAATATCCTCAAAGAATTAAGGTTAAAAGTAATTTCATTAAAAAGATAGCATTTAGTGATGGGCGTTTGGCAGAGCAGTTAAGATACCACTTGGAACAACAGCATCTCGCATTGCAGTGCTTGGGTTTGAGTCTTGACTTTGCTCCTGATTCTAGCTTCCTGAAAATGCACACCTTGGGAGGCAGTAATTTATGGCTCAGGTATCTGGGTCACTGCCACCTACATGGGATGTCCTCATTGAGTTCCCATCTCCTGGCTTCCGCCAGGCCCAGCCCCAGCTGTTACAGGTATTTGAGGAGTAACCCAGTAGTTGGGAGATTGATCTGTCTGTGCTGCTCTCTTTCTGTCTCTGCCTTTCAAATATATTAGCTAAGAAATTAAAATTTTAAAATATGTATAATGTAAAACAGCATGAAAATATTAAATACTTAGGAACAAGCAACAAAATATATGCAAGATCTACACACTAAAAATTATAAATTTTGCTAAAGGAATAAAACAAGAGCCAAGCATATGGAAAGATACAACCATATATAAATCCAAAGATCAACCTTAATAAGAAGTCAATTATTGGGCCAGCACTGTGGCACAGTGGGTTAAAACTCCAGCCTCCAGTGCTGGCATCCCATATGGGTGTCAGTTCAAGCCCTGGCTGCCCCTCTTCGGATACAGCTCTCTGCTGTGGCCTGGGAAAGCAGTAGAGGATGGCCCAACTCTTTGGGCCCCTGCACCCACATGGGAGACCTGGAAGAAGCTCCTGGCTCCTGGCTTCAGATCAGCTCAGCTCTGGCTGTTGCATTGATTCGGGAAGTAAACCAGCAGAATGGAAGACCTCTCTCTCTCTCTCTATCTCTCTCTCTCTCTCTCTCTCTCCATCTCACCTTCTCTCTCCGTAACTCTGTCTTTCAAATAAATAAATAAATTTTTTTAAAAAAGGCAATTCTTTGTAATTAACCTATATACTCACTACCTATGGATTAACATACTTCTCTTTAAAAAACCTTTAAGCTTTTATGCAGAAATCGAAGTACTAATCTAAAATTTATAGGTAAAACATAAGACTTAGAACAACATAGTTCTTTCTTGTAAGTCTATCATTTGCTGAGGACAGGGTATTGAATTTTCCAACTATTACATAATTGTGGATTTTTCTGTCTCTCCTTTTGATCTAGTGGTGACTAAAGTTGCCCTTTACTGCCTTAATTCTTTTTGCTTCTGAGTGGTGTGGAAGCCCATCTTTCCACTTGACCCTCAGACCAACTTTGGCACTACAGTAAGAGCACCCTTTCCCTCCACTGAGAATGAAAAATCGGCTTCCAGCTCAGCCTTGCTGATGACACCCAGTGGTAGCATAGGAGCACTCAGCCTGCTCTCTATGAAATGGTGAGATACAGATGGGGCCTGG
Organism: Oryctolagus cuniculus; assembly: GCF_964237555.1. Taxonomy (NCBI): domain Eukaryota; kingdom Metazoa; phylum Chordata; class Mammalia; order Lagomorpha; family Leporidae; genus Oryctolagus; species Oryctolagus cuniculus. The sequence goes on from NC_091443.1 coordinate 71,458,481, forward strand.
AGTTTTTTCATTGGCATTTAAATAAAATATAGTAGGCACAGCTAGAAGTGTTTCTTTTTTGTTAGGTCACACAGATGAACAAAATGAACAAGAAACTACAGAAGTGGGTCCACATACATGTGAATCACTGAATTTTGATACATGTGCCACACAAGTGAAAGAAGAAAGGAATTGCCAATAAATTGTGCTTGAACAACTGATAGCCATATGGATACATATGAGCCTCTGCCTTTACTTCACACAACACAGAAAACTTAACTTACAAAGGACCTTCGTAAAAAATAATATAAAAATTACAGATGAAAGCAGAGGAGAACATCTTTATGATCACTGGGTAGGTAAAGATTTTTTAATACTTTTTTATTTATATAAGGTGAACAAATTTCATGTATTTCATATATACAGATTTAGAAGCATAGTGGCCCGCGCTGCAGCTCACTAGGCTAATCCTCTGCCTTGCGGCGCCGGCACACCGGGTTCTAGTCCCGGTTGGGGTGCCGGATTCTGTCCCGGTTGCCCCTCTTCCAGGCCAGCTCTCTGCTGTGGCCAGGGAGTGCAGTGCAGGATGGCCCAAGTACTTGGGCCCTGCACCCCATGGGAGACCAGGATAAGTACCTTGCTCCTGCCATCAGATCAGCGCGGTGAGCCGGCTGCAGCGGACCGGCCGCAGTGGCGCTAGTCGCAGCGGCCATTGGAGGGTGAACCAATGGCAAAAGGAAGACCTTTCTCTCTGTCTCTCTCTTTCACTGTCCACTCTGCCTGTCAAAAAAGAAAAAGAAAAAAAAAGAAGCATAGTGATACTTCCTGCCCTACCCTCCCGCCCACCCACACATCCACCACCCTCCTCCTTCATTTCTTATTCTTTTAACATTTCACAATTACATACTTTCAGTTTATTTTATAATCACAAGCTTACCACTCCACTAAGTAAAGAATTCAACAAATAGTAAGAAGAAAAAAACACTGTTCCTCAACAGTGGAGACAAGGGCTGTAAACAATAATCAAATCTCAAAATGTCAATTTTGCTCAAATACATTACATTTTTTTAAACTTTTATTTAATGAATATAAATTTCCAAAGTACAGCTTACGGATTACAATGGCTTCCCCCCCCCCATAACTTCTCTCCCATCCACAACCTTCCCCTTTCCCTCTCCCTCCCCCCTTCCATTCACATCAAGATTGATTTTCAATTCTCTTTAAACAGAAGATCAGTTTAGCATATATTAAGTAAAGATTTCAACAGTTTGCACCCACATAGAAACACAAAGTGAAAAATACTGTTTGAGTACTAGTTATAGCATTAAATCACAATGTACAGCACATTAAGGACAGAGATCCTACATGAGGAGTAAGTGCACAGTGACTCCTGTTGTTGACTTAACAAATTGACACTCTTGTTTATGGCATCAGTAATCATCCTAAGCTCTTGTCATGAGTTGCCAAGGCTATGGAAGCCTTTTGAGTTCACCGACTCTGAACATATTTACATTACATTTTTTGTAGTCTGTTAATTACCACAGGTCAGGGAGAACATTTGGTATTTGTCTTTTGGAGATGGGCTTATTTCACTGAGTATGATGGTTTCTAATCGAATCCTTGTTTTGTGGAAGACAGGATTTCATTCTGCTTTATGGCTGAGCAATAGTCCATACTACAAAAATGTTACAATTTCTCCATCCAGTCATCAGTTAAAGGACATCTGGATTGATTCTACATCTTAGCAATTGTGAATTGAGCTGCAATAAACATGGGGGTACAGATAATTCTTGTATATGCTGATTTCATTTTGTTTGGATAAACTCCAGGAGTGAGATGGCTGGGTCATACTGTAGATTATTCTTAAGGTTGCTGAGGAATCTCCATACTGTCTTCCACACTGGCTATACTAGTTTGCATTCCCACTAACAGTGGATTAGGGTACCTTTTACCCCACATCCTCACCAGTTTATTGCTTGTTGATTTCTGTATGATAGCTATTCTAACTGGGGTGAGGCAAAACCACATTGTGGTTTTGATTTTCAATTCCCTGATGGCTATTGATCCTGAGCATTATCTCATGTGTCCATGGGCCATCTGAATTTCCACTGTTGAAAAATGCCTTTTCAAGCCCCTTGCCCATTTCTTTCCTGGATTGTTTGTTTTGTCATTGTTGAGTTTGTTGAGCTCTTTATAGATTCTAGATATCAATCCTTTATTGGCTGCACAGTTTGCAAATGTTTTCTCCCATTCTGTCTCTTCACTTTTTTGAGTGTTTCCTTTGCAGTGCAGAAGCTTCTTAGCTTGATTTACTCCCATTTGCCTAGTTTTGGTTCGATTGCCTGTGCTTCTGGGGTCTGTTCCAAGAAGTCTTTGCCCATGCCACTGTGCTGCAGTTTCCCCAGTGTCCTCCTTTGGTAATTTGATGGTATCAGGTCTTAGATTTAGATCTTTGAAGTCTTGTAGAAGTCTTGTTTAATACTCAGCATGCAGGGATTCAATTTATATAACAAACCAACATCCCATATAATATTGAATGGGGAAAAGTTGGAAGTATTTCTATGGAGATCAAGAATCAGACAAGGATGCCCACTTACCCACTGCTATTCAATATAGTTCTGCAAGTTTTAGACCCAGCCATTAGGCAAGAAAAAGAAATCAAAGGGATACAAATTGTAATGGAGGAAGTTAAATTATCCTTATGTGCAGATGACATGATTCTATATACTGGAGAACCAACCCACTAAGAGACAATTTAGACTTGTAAGAGAATTCGGTAAATTTGCAGGATATAAAACCAACACACAAAAATCAATAGCTTCTGTTTATTCAGATAATGCTATGGCTGAGAAAGAACTTGCAAGGTCAGTCCCATTCACAGTAGCTCCAAAAAATTAAATACCTTTTAATAAATTTAACCAAGGAAGTGAAAAATCTCTACAATGAAAAGTACATTAAAGAAAGAAATAGCAGAAGGCACCCAAAAATGGAAAAATCTTCTGTGTTCATGGACTGGAAGAAATGATATTATCAAAATGTCCATACTACCAAAAGCAATTTACAGATTCATTGCAATCTCAGTCAAAATACTGACATTATTCTCAGATGTAGAAAAAATATGCGAAAATTAATACGGCTACACGAGAGACCCCAACCAGCTAAAGCAATTTTAAACAAAGCCAGAGGCATCATAATATCAGACTTCAAGACATACTACAAGACAGTTATAATCAAAAGAGCCTGGTACTGGCACAAAAATAGACATGTACACCAATGAAGCAGAATAGAATCCCCAGAAATTAATCCATGCATTTATAATCAACTAATCTGTGACAAAGGAGCTAAAATAAATCTCTGGAGAAAGGACAGTCCCTTCAACAAATGGTAAGAACTCTTAGACAAGCGAACAAAAGGAATAATCATAAAAAATGATAAATTGAACTTGATCAAAATTAAAAACTTTTGCTTATCAAAGATATCATTAGAAATAAAAAGTAAAAAGAGAATTTATGTGATATGTGGATGTGTATGCATGTGTATCAGAATACATAAAAAACACTTATAACTCAATAAGAAAAAAACCCAAGTTTTACGAAGTATATGGGGCCAGCGCTGTGGCATAGTAGCTAAAGCCACAGTGCCAGCATTCCATATGGGCGCCAGTTCAGGTCCCAGCTGCTCCACTTATGATCTAGCTCTCTGCTGTGGCCTGAGAAAGTGCTGGAAGATGGCTTAGGTCCTTGAGCCTCTGCACCCACGTGGGAGATCTGGAAGCAGCTCCTGGCTCCTGGCTTCAGATCGGCAGAGCTCCGACCATTGCGGCCAATTGGGAAGTGAACAAGCAGATGGAAGACCTCTCTCTCTCCCTCCTTCTCTCTTTCTCTCTCTCTCTCTCTCTGCCTCTCCTTCTCTTTCTCTGTAACTCTGACTTTCAAATAAATAAATATTTTTAAAAAAGTATACAAAGTATTTAAATTTAGCATAAGAAGATATATAGCCGGCGCCGTGGCTCAATAGGCTAATCCTCTGCCTTGCAGCGCCGGCACACTGGATTCTAGTCCTGGTCGGGGCGCCAGATTCTGTCCCGATTGCCCCTCTTCCAGGCCAGCTCTCTGCTGTGGCCCGGGAGTGCAGTGGAGGATGGCCCAAGTGCTTGGGCCCTGCACCCCATGGGAGACCAGGAGAAGCACCTGGCTCCTGGCTTCGGATCAGCGTGGTACGCCGGCGGCAGCGGCCATTAGAGGGTGAACCAACGGCAAAAAGGAAGACCTTTCTCTCTGTCTCTCTCACTGTCCACTCTGCCTGTCAAAAAATAAAAAAATAAAAAAAAAAGATATATAACTAGCACATAAGAAGGCGTTAAGCATCATTAGTTGTTGGGAAATAGAAATTGAAACGAAACCACAGTCAGACCACTATGAAGGGTTCATTCAATTAATAACTAGTGCTGTGAGACAGGGCTGGCCCAGCAGCCAACATAATACTGAGACTTGGATTTGGAATCCAGAACTTCCAAGAACAAAAGGTCTTGACATCTAAGGGCTATCACAGAAATCCCAAGAATAGCCTTGTTTCCAGATGCTTTGATCCCTCCACACAGGCCGCTGGTGATGAGATGTATGTACTCAGCAGCTGGAAATTCGTAAGAAATGATGCATTTGGGGCATTTGATATCAGGACACAATATGGTTTCCACAGCTCCTTAGCTCTGTTGGCTGCTTGTTTGGAACTACACAGAAAATTAACATAATAGGGAACTCTTTTACATTTATATTGACGCAAACCTGAGCAAGCAGGACAATTATTCCTGTTGTCCTCCACTTCATCTTGTTAGTAACTCTAATAGAAGCAGAACTTCTACGGTGGGCTACAAAATCCAATAAACGCTTTCCAGCTTTCTTTCCCCTCGCCCCCCTTCACTTTGTTTCTCTAAACACTTTCACCAGCGTTTAGAGTCCTCAAATTCTACAATGAGAGATTCACTTATTTGGAACAATTTTTAGGAAGAAGCAATACATTAAACATTCACAAACATTTTTCTTGTAATAGGGTACAGATTCAGTTCTTTTGCAGACCAGATTTTGAAATATCACAGATAGGCAGAGTTGGAAAAAGTTGAAATATCACAGATAGGTAGAGTTGGAAGAAGATGGAAGTAGGAAAAGATCACAGAGATGGAAGAACAGACATATTGAAGATAGATTTTTGAGAACTTTACCAAAAGTCAACCATAATTTAAATTTGAAACTTTCATATGTACTTAATTTTAAAATAGCATAATAATTAAAATGAATAATTTCTACAAAGAGGAAAATGTTATAATATTCTCTGCCATTTCCCCAGATTTCTGATCTTGGATAATTTACTTCTCTATGAACCAATTTTTCCCAGTTGTGGAATAATTACATTGCTTGTTCATTTCCAAGGCCATTCCCAGGGAAAAGTGGAACCTGGAGTAGATAATAGTAGTATTATCCAACTGTAAATATTCAGACATTTATGAAGCCTAATTCAAATGACTAATACAAGTGTCTTTGAAGAAAATAATCATAGAAAGGTAATCCACAGCCTGAACGTATAAATCAGCATTGTCCAGCTGGCATATCTCATGGTGATATTTCATAGGAAACAGGTAGAGTGGTCCTAACATAGCTGTACTTGTTATTTTTTTAAAGATGTAATTTTTTTGAAAGGTAGAGTTACAGAGAGGCAGAGGCAGAGAGAGAGAGAGAGAGAAGAGAGAGAGAGAGAGAGAGAGAGAGAGGTCTTCTTGGTTCACTCTCCAAATGGCTGCAAAAGCTAGAGCTGGGCCAATCTGAAGCCAGGAGCCAGGAGCTTCTTTCGGGTCTCCCATGTGGATACAGGGGCTCAAGGAATTGGGCCATCTTCCACTGCTTTCCCAGGCACATTAGCAGGGAGCTGGATTGGAAGAGGAGCAGTCAGGACTCAAACCAGCGCCCATATAGGATGCGGCACTGCAGGCATCAGCTTTGCCTGCTACACCACAGCGCCGACCTCTGCAGTTGTTACTAAAGCAAGCCAATATCTCTTGCTTTGCTCTCTCTGCTTTGTCCCCATGTAGAGCCACAGTCTGCTATGGTCTGAATGTGCCTCCCAAAGCCCACATGTTGGGAGCCACAGCATGGGGAGGTGGGGCCTACTAAGGGCTGACTAGCTCCTGAGGGTTCCTCCCTCATTAATGGCTGGACGTTGTTACAGAAGCAGGTTACTTATCATGCCAGTGAGCTGGTTATAAAAGCAGCCACCTTTTGCTCTCTCTCACTTGCGTACTCGTTCACTCTTTTGGCTTCCTCATGGAATGATGCAATAAGAACACTGTCATTAGATCCTGGCATAAACTTTCCAGCCTCCAGACTGTGTGAAATAAATTTTATTTATTAATAACCCAGTCTGTTGTATTCTGTTTTAGCAACAAAAATTGGGTTAAGATACATGTCCCCCTAAAAAAAAACTTAGCAGCTTACAAAAATACCCAAGTATTACCCCAAGTTCTGTGGGTCTGTAACACAGGACAGAGCTCAACACATCTCACTTGGGCTCTTCCATAGGCTGCAAAGTTCTCTCTCAGGATATAATCATCCAAGGTCAGACTGGAGGGGGAGCTGCTCTCCATCTCACCTGGCTATTGGCTGCCTGCAGGTCCTCGGTGGCTGCAAGTCAAGGATGCTGGTTCTTTGCCATCTGGACATGTTTTATTTAACTATCAGGCAAGCAGCATCCTCGTTCACTTAATCAACTCTTCTTGGCCTTAATCTGTGACCCCTTGAGTATGTCTTCAAAAGCAGTAAGTTTCTTCATGTTAAATTTTTACCTGGAGGCCGGTGCTGCGGCTCACTTGGCTAATCCTCCACCTGTGGCGCCGGTACTCCGGGTTCTAGTCCCGGTTGGGGCGCCGGTTCTAATCCCGGCTGCTCCTCTTCCAGTCCAGCTCTCTGCTGTGGCCCAGGAGGGCAGTGGAGGATGGCCCAAGTGCTTGGGCCCTGCACCACCATGGGAGACTAGGAAGAAGCACCTGGCTCTTGGCTTAGGATCTGCGCAGCGCGACGGCCATAGCAGCCATTTGGGGGGTGAACCAATGGAAAAGGAAGACCTTTCTCTCTGTCTCTCGCTCTCTCACTAACTCTGCCTGTCAAAAACAAAATTTTACCTGGAATTTATAGTACTAACAAAAGACCAATATATATATAATGATATACGTGATTTTCCATTAAAATCATATCTTGGAAAATACTAATGATGCAGGGAACTGCTCACAATATAATGGTATTTAAAATGGAAACTGGAAACTATGCATATATTATATGTAATTATATATATGAAAAATACTAAAATAAAATACATATTAAAGTATTCTCATTGTGGTGAGATTATGGGTAATATTTTTTCTCATTTATGTATATATAATTTACCACAAAAATATGCATTAGAAAGAAGTAAACTTTAGTAATTGAAGGGCAGGAAAAGAATGATTTTTTTGGAATTCATCTCTCCTAAGCATGCCAGTTAAAACCACAATTGAATTTTTTTCATTCTGGAACTATTGTTTGACTACCTATTATTTGCAAAGTGCTATTCCACGGCTTTTCTGTGTTAATTCACATTTCAGTTTAGTTTAAAAGAAAGGAAAATAAGTTGGGAAAAGCAAAAAGAAAGGAATTCAGGGTTCAGGGAGCTGAGGGTAACTTTCTAGAAAGATAGTGGGTCCGATTTAGGAGAACTCAAGTTGAATAGAGTTAACAATTGCTCACTCATTTCCTTTATTGTTGGTGCTTCAATATGGTCTTAAAACCACAGAAAAAAAGACATCATATGTCTCATTTCTATGAATTCTAACTTCATGATGAAAATAGGATAAAAGGAAGTATTATTCAATGACAGCTGCTACAAAAATGTGTCAGCATTACTTGTAAAACCCTGGGAGGCAGAGATACAATCTTTTCTGGGGCAAAAAAGGGAAAAATGAGTAAACATTACAAGAACTTGTCATAAAATTGAAGAAATTATAACCCAAGCTGGTAAATTCTTGCTAGAATTTTCCTTTCCTTTGTTCTCTCCTGGGAAGCTGTAGGGCTTTCTCCACCCTGGGAATGGGGATCTTGCTAGCAGGCTCTCCCAGGATGGATGTGGACACAGCCAGCTACCTCTGGCAAGAAGATGGGGGAAGCTCGGTACACAGCCCCTGACCCCTGGATGGCAACTTGTATTGGAGTGCATTTCTGAGCTTCAGACTCAGAGTTTTAACTCCTGGACTGAGGGGGTTTGCTTCAGGAACCTTGAAGCCTTGCTTTTAAAAATAGACAGTGGTCGGGCCCAGCACCGTGGCGCAGTGGGTTAAAGCCCTGCCCTGCAGTGCCAGCATTCCACATGAGCACTGGTTCGAGTCCCAGCTGCTCCACTTCCAATCCAGCTCCCTACTAAAGCACCTGGGAAGGCAGCAGAAGCTGATCCAAGTGCTTGGGTCCCTGTACCCATGTGGGAGACCTGGAAGAAGATTCTGGATTCTGGCTTTGGATCAGCTCGGCTCCCCGCATTGTAGCCATTTGAGGAGTGAACCATTGGATGGAAGACCTCTCTCTCTCTCTACCTCTCTCTAACTCTGCCATTCAAATAAATAAAAACAAATCCTAAAAAAAGAAATAGTCAGGACTTCTAGGGAATAAGGGCTACTTATTGCTACTCTTATATCAATGTAAGGGTTTACATTTACATAAGTTTTATCCTTATAACTTAAAAGGGCTACTTATTGTTTTTGTCAGAATGCTGCATATTTTCTTTTTTAAAAAAGATTTATTTGATTTATTTGAAAGTCAAAGTTACACAGAGAGAGAGGGAGAGGCACAGAGAGAGAGAGAGGGAGAGGTCTTCCATCCGCTGGTTCACTTCCCAAATGCCCGCAACAGCCAGAGCTGTGCCCATCTGAAGCCAGGAGCCAGGAGCTTCTTCCAGTTCTCCCATGCAAGGACTTGATCCATCTTCTACTGCTTTCCCAGGCCATAGCAGAGAGCTGAATTGGAAGTGGAGCAGCTGGGACTAGAACTGACACCCATAAGGGATGCCGGCACTGCAGGCAGTGGCTTTACCCGCTATACCCACAGCACCGGCCCCTGCATATCTTCTTGAGAAGGTCCCTCTGTCATCTCTTCCAAAGTAGACAAGGGGCATATAACTATTCTAGACACAAGAGTATCCCAACCTTCCTGGGCCACCTGCCCCTTGGTTCCAGACCCTCAAGTATATGGTAAAAGCAAGGGTACATTAGGTGTGTGTCAGAGGATGAAGGAAGTAGGTGGAGTGGGAGATGAGCATGAGGCTTATTCCCTGGTGAGTAAGGGGCATGCAGAGAGTCATGGGCCAGAGCACTTAGTCCCTGTCGTCTGAGCGCTGCATGTACGGTCACCCCACACTGGAACAACAAGAGACCACAATATGCACTTTCCTTCTGTGTCCTGCCAAGGCAGCACAGATCCCTAGTGACTAGAAACCTCAGTGTGTCCTGTCCATTAGATTCATAACGAAAATCGGCTTCATTATCTCCCACAGTTGATCTGGTTGTTGTTCTCACATACAGATCGCATGGCTCAGATTTCCCCTTGATAAAAATCGGTCTTCCATTTCTCTTTGATATAAGGGAGTTCTGAGAGGACAATGAGGTACAAAGGCACCATATACTATGGGGGAATGTGGGGCAGGGCGGGGTCTATCTGTCTTCCCCCGTTTTGTGCTACTATAACAAAATATCTGAAGCTAGGTAATTTCTACAGAAAAGGAGCTCACTTAGCTTACTCAGCTCATAATTCTGGAGGTCCAGGAACATGGAGGTGGTACATGCTCAGCTCTGGTGAGGGCCTGCTGGCAGATGGCATCACCTGGCGGGAAGGTGTGCAGGACAAGTGAGTGCATGTAGCACAGAGATTCTGGGGAAGTGCCAGGCTTGCTTATCACAGCCTGCCTGCTGGACACCCCATAGCAGTCAGAAAAGTTTTAATCCCTCTTAAGACCTAATCGCCTCACTCAAAGGCACCAACCCCTCAATACTGTTCCATTGAGAAATTGATCCTCAATCCAAGTTTTTGCAGGGAAAAACCTCATTCAAACTATAGTAATACCTAAACACAGTCAACCAGAATAGTAAAAGCTTTAGGCACAAAATAGTAGAGCACAGTTTAATAGAGTATAGTGCAGAATAGTGCTTTACTATATATTTAATAGTATAACCTACATATCTATGCAATAGTATAATCTATAAATATATTTTAGTATAGAATATGTAATACAATAGCCTATAGTTCCTAGCCCAAGGAATTAATGATTCATTTGATGAGTGGGCATTGACACATCAAACAAACAATACTAACAAAGGATTGCTAAGCAATGTGACACAAACTAATGGCCTATGATGGTCCATTTCATGGAGGAGGTAACATTCAAGTTCTGCTTCAAATGATAGCTGTGTGATCAAGTATAAGCTAAAGGAAGGAGACAAGGCTATTCATGCAGCAGAGAAAAAGTACGAAAGTACATGAGCTTGGTACACTTGAGAGATATTCAGAGGCAGAGAAAATGTGCTGAGAAAAATGGAAAAAGCTATTGGGTTCAGGAAGGGGGGTGGTGGGGAGCGCCATACCAGGAAGGGCCTCAGAAACCTGGCAAGGGATCTCTGTTTGATATGAGCAGGGAGTGCTGAGATGAAAGCCATGTGGAAGGAACATTCGCCTGTTGTCCACATGCAGGAGGGATTGGAGCAGGAGAAACCCGAAGTCAGGGAGCTTCCCGGGGATGCTGATGTCCTGATCCAAGAATGAGCTGGAGAGGAACTGGATGTGGGGTGGAGGGGAGAGGCAGTGAGAACAAAGAGATGGGAACAGACATGAGGACTGAGATGAAAGAAGGCAGGGGATGAGCTGACTGTGTACCAGAAATGTGAGAAGTGACTGAAGACAAGGTTTCAGACGTAACCTGGAGAGTGGGGGGAGGGGAGGACTGATGTTGATAACAAAGATATCAAGCCTGGGACAGAGAGCTCATTGTGGAGAGACCGGTTCACTTTTACACATACTGAGTTTTCACGTGAATACCCGCCAAAGTATCTTTAAACTCTATATATAAACCAGGGGTTTTAAAAGCCCATTTTGGCATTCAGAAATTTGGGGAGGAGGTTGAGGCTATAATAATTAAGCCTGAGGTTCTCTAGAAGTTACAGAATTGGAGGAGGAAAAAGAGACACAGAAACTGTAATATCATAGTTTTGTTCCCAGTCATCAAGGGTGTGAATGAATGATCTCAGTTTGTTTTCTGCTGCTATTTCAGAATACCTGGGTTGGAGGGCCAGGACTGTGGCATAGTGGGTTAAGACACTATTTGCAGTGCTGGCATCCCGTATAGGCTCTGGTTCAAGTCCTAGCTGCTCTACTTCCAATCCAGTTCCCTGCTAATGGCCTGGGAAAGCAGCATAGGATGACCCAAGTGCTTGGTCTCCCTGTGGGAGACCTGGATGAAACTCCTGGCTCCTGGCTTCTGCCTGGCCCAGCCCATGAATGAACCAAATTCTGGACAATCTCTCTCTTCCTCTCTCTGCATAATTCTGACTTTCAACTATATAAATATGTCTTCAAAAAAAAAAAAAAGAATAGCTGGGTTTGGATTTGGGTAATTGATAATGAACAGAATTTCATTCACCTCATGGTTCTGGATGCTGGGAAGTCCAAGATCAAGGGGTTGCTGTATCATAACATGGTGGAAGGTGTTACATGGTAAGAAAGCAGGTGAGAATGAGAGGAAAAAGGAGCAAAACTCACACTCTTTATAACCAAGCACTTTGAAACCAAGCACTCCTGTGATAACTAATCCACTCCTTTATAACCAACCCCCTCTCATGATAACAACTTTAATGCATTAATAAGGACAGAGCCTTCCTGGCCTAATCAACCACCTAAAGATCCTACATCTCCATGATGTCACAATGGCAATTAAACTTCAATGAGTTTTAGAAAGGACATTTAAACCAGAGCATGAGGAGAAAAGTGAGGGAGGGCAAAGTGTGTTAGATCCTTAGTATCTCGTAAAATATCACTTAAAAAGATTGTTAGGCATTGGCCGGCGCCGCGGCTCACTAGGCTAATCCTCCGAGCGGCGCCGGCACACCGGGTTCTAGTCCCGGTCGGGGCGCCGGATTCTGTCCCGGTTGCCCCTCTTCCAGGCCAGCTCTCTGCTGTGGCCAGGGAGTGCAGTGGAGGATGGCCCAGGTGCTTGGGCCCTGCACCCCATGGGAGACCAGGAAAAGCACCTGGCTCCTGGCTCCTGCCATTGGATCAGCGTGGTGCGCCGGCCGCAGCGCGCCGGCCGCGGCGGCCATTGGAGGGTGAACCAACGGCAAAGGAAGACCTTTCTCTCTGTCTCTCTCTCTCACTGTCCACTCTGCCTGTCAAAGAAAAAAAAAAAAGATTGTTAGGCATCTAAGAAGCAAATTGCGTATCTTTAGGCCTTTTTAGAATCCAAGACAGAATAACCCAACTATAGCACAGAAAGAATGGAAGCTCTATGTTTTTCTTGATTGTTCTTTCATGTAACCTAAGCACTAGAGTCATATTCAGTACATAGTAAGCCCCTGATCAGTAATTATTGAAAAGAATGTGTAAACAAATGAAAGTAGATGAGGAAGACAGGCATCATGAAATTAATGGTTTGTCACTCTGGCCACACAGATCTTTGACAGAGCAAACCAGGTAGCGAGCGATTCACATTTCCATTGTGGAGAGACACAAGGTCAAACCTTTCTGGACCTGAGGCCAGTGTTCTCGGGCAGGGATAGAGCAGAGCTGGAAAAGGAGCTTCACTCTGGGGGCCGGGTAAAGGTCCCCTGGGATACTGAAGGTCATTGCCTTTGCTAACTCCCCCATTATAGATAACACTCTATGTGAAGAAAGCCCAGCACAGCCGGGGTGATCTCATACTTTGTAAAATTCCCTGAAGCATGCATAGTCATTGTTTCATTCGAGGCCAACCCAATATCAGCAGCCAACATCACTCCTCCCAGCATGAGCTTCAGAGTGGATCCACTGGGTTGCTGCCATCCCCCAAAACACGGTGTTCCAGCCTCACATAATTCCTGCGTGTGTGATGTAGGGGTCCCCTTGAAAGGGTAGAGTTTTAGCTACAAGGGCCCCTTACTCCTAGCCCTGAAGGAGTTCACCCTCTTGATATTGCTGGGTAGTTTTCTGCAAGTTAAATTTAATAAACTGGGGCTGTTTTTAGTCAGACTTTGGCCTCCCTGGGTGGGGATGACTAAACTTTTGTGATTTCTCACTCCCCTCTGGATAGATGGGTAGTGTTTCTGCCAGAAGGGGATAAAGTCAGTCCAAAGGATTCTCTTTTCCCATCAGAACTCCTGTCTGCAGTCTAAAAGTCTGAAGCAAGAAGACTTGGCATTCGCCACTTTGAAGGTCAGAAAGGATCTTAGAGATCTGATAGTCCAGGGTCCTCAATTCCTGTCAACAAAAAGAGGGGAAATAATGCACAAGGGACAGGGCCTGTATAAAATGGGATACTTGATGCCCCATCCAAAAGGATTCACTTGGAAGGATATTATGACTCCTTCCTGGCTGGACAAAGCACATCTGTGCACTGATTAGACCCCTAATCCAACTCAATCCCTTCATTTACAAATGAGGTACCAGAGGTCCAGGGAAAACAAGAGCATTTTGTCATAGAAAGAACATTGCCATGTAAACCATGTGACCTGAAATTCTAGACCTGACTCTCCATACAGCAAAAGACCTGGAGTTGAAGACCTTGAGTAATCTCTTTCCTTTATCTTTAAAATGAAGAATTTCCCTAGGTTCTTTTGAGATCTAAAATCCAAGGTCTTCCCAAGGCCATCCAACTAGTTAGCAAAAGATCCTTAATTGGATCCTACATCTCCTGGTGGAATGCTCTTTTGATTAAAGTCAACTTTTTGCAGGAAAAAGGCAGAAGGAGGAAATAGCAAAAACACCTGGAAGGCAGTCTTTATTTCTTGTGAGGTTTGCTCACTCACTGCTTGGGCAAGCTGTAGAAACCAATGAGGAGGGTGGCCTGGGGCCCCTTGGAGCCCCATAGGAGGCTTTCTGTTTCCCACACACGAGCACACACATGCCACAGGGCAGGGCCTCTGCAGATAGAGTGTCAGCAGTTCCGAGCATTTCTGCTCCTTCTCATGGGCCTGGGTAAGCCAACACCAAAAGAATGGATCCAACTGGGAAAAGTTGCTGGATCCCTCTGCTCTGTTTCATTTTGTTTTGTTTTGTTTTGAGAGGACTTTTTCCTCCCTTTAGAAAGTAGAGAAATAAAAGGCTGTTCAAGAGCCACTACTCCAGCCCAAGACACATTCTCGATTGCAAGGTTCTCACTCCCACTGTTTCAACTCAATCCTCAAAACAATGTGTGCGTTTGTGTGTGTGTGTGTGTGTGTGTGTGTGTGTGCGCATGCGCACATATGCACACTGTGGCCCTACATATCTGGCCCCTGCCCACCTCCTCACTCGTACTTAGCCCAGCTTTCCTTATGATTACAATTTTCCAATTACACTATAACATTCTAAATATCATAATGTGGAGTTCATTCCGTATCACGACTTTGTATGTACGACTATCTCAACATAAATGTCTCCCCATCCTCTCTCCCAAGTCACTACAAGAATTGACTCCCTCAGGCCTCAGCTCAGTGTTGAGAGATGATTGCCCTATCTAAAGTGGCCCACAAGACTGCCAGTCTCTATCACATTTTTTGGTTTTATTTTACTGTGTGGTATTCCTCATTAGTATGAATTATATTCTTTATTTGCTTTTTTTCTCTGTGTCATCCCGTTTACATGTGATTTTGATGAGAGCTGGGAACCTGTCTTGCCTCAGTTCACAGAACAGAACCTGGTTTTTAGTGAGACAGAACAAATAGTTGATGCATAAATGATTGCTCAAGTTTTCACAGCTAATTAGTTGAAGGACTAAACTTTGCAATAAAGTCATTCAATTCTCTACTCTTTCCCCTAAACTATCAAGCCTCAGGGCAGCGACTTTGCCAATGAAATGTCTAAGGGAGACAGGTCTATGGGCTTCAGGACAGCACAGGTTAGAGAAGGAGAAGTTAACCTAATTGTCATGCAAGCTCTGCCACCCACTGGCATGCAACCTTGATCAGGCCAAGTCATGCTATACAGCACCTGGTCTGCAGGCTTTGCTCATGCTTACAGCACCAGAAAACTTTATTCAAACATGTTTTAACCTTGCATAGAACCCCAATGTGTGTATCAGACAAAACAATGTTACTCTGGTAAAAGCAGAAAGAGGTCACCTCTGAAGAAATTATGTAAAGTTCAGTTTAAAAACCACTGAGAAGCCCCATTGTCTGCCCAGTTATAGAATCCAGAAGTGTGGGCATTTGGCACCGCAGTAAGATGCTGCTTGGGACACCTCTAGCTCATTGGAGGCTTGGCTTTGAGTCCTGGCTCCACTCCTGCTTCCAGCTTCCTGTGAATGCACACCCTGTAAGGCATCAAGGTAATGGCTCAGGTAGTTGGGTCCCCTCCACCCAAGAGGGGTATCTGGATTCAGTTTCCAGCTCCTGGCTTTGGCCTGGCCCAGCCTTGGCTGTTATAGGATTTGGGGAGTGAACCTAGAGATGTGAGATCTCTGTCTGTCTCTGTCTCAAATAAATTAAAAGTAACCAAATAAAAAATGATTCCTAGAAGCAGAGCACTCTACCAGAAAGCCCATCCTATAGTTATTAATAAGTTTAACTCCTCCTGTGTTGAGTATCCTGAAGTATCTACTTCACACAAGTAATCCCTTTCCAGTTCTATGCCAGAAGTTAAAGACAAAGACCAGTAAGACATGGTTCTTCTCATAGACAAGACAGATTTGAGTTTTAAGACTTTCTCTAAGTGACTTCTCCTCTATCCCCTGAATACCTCTTTTGTAAATTAGGGTTAATGACTTATATCATAAAATTGTCATAAAGATTAAGGACAGTAATGTAAAGGATATAGCACAATACTTGACACAGTAACTGCTTAATAGTTTTAGCTATTATTCTCAGAATCATCTTTATCAATACTATCAGCACCTCACTCTCTTACAACCACCACGACCACCACCACTACTTCTCCCTAAGAAACCTACAGGCTACTACAAGAAGTAGCTGAATGTATCAATAAGATACAATTCATCAGGGTCAATTCTGTTATAGAAGTTAAATATTAAATATTTTAAACTATAAATATTAAATATTTTTAAAGATAAACCAATAGCATCAGGATGCTGAGTTATTCAAAAAACATATGATACCCATTTATTTCTCCACTATGCCTTGAAACATTCTGATTTTTCTTGGCCAGGTCGATTGGAATCACTTATGTTCTCCAAGATCTTACCTTTCATAGCAGTATCAGAATCATCTGGAAACTTGCTAGAAAAACAATTTTCAAACTCCCTTCTGGACTTGTTGTAGCTAAATCTGCATTGTAACAGACACTTGCGTTGCTTCATATGTGCATTTAAAATTGAGGTCTACTGCCCACATTCAATTTCTTCATCCATAAGATGGGAAAATAACTATTTGCTCTGCCTCCTTTACTAGAGTTTAAGGTAGAACTGAAAGGGATGTTGTGCATAAAAGCACCTTAGGACAAGTCAACTGTGAATTCTTCAGTGCCTGCTAAATTCTTTAAGCATAGAAGATGTAGAATACTGATTGGCTTAAAGAAGAACTGTCCCTGCATACCATCCTACTTGAACTCTATCAATTATTGAATATCTGGGTCTACACACACTATATTGGATTTATAAATTACATGTGTTCACTGTGAATCTCAGGAAATTCCATTAAGATGATTTCTGCCTCAGAGCATATCCATGTCCTTGAGCCTGCCTGGTCCCTGTGTGGTCATCTTTTAGAATTGTTTGACCTACAGTTATTCCTCCCACTCTCTTTTTATGGAACACTTTCAGCCAGCTACATGATTTAATGGATTTAAACACATCATTATTGCCATTATTTCATAGTTCACATGCCTAAAATAATACATGACACATTTTTAAATGCATCTTAAGATTTATTTTTAAATTTTATTATCTAGGAATTAATAAAATCCATGTATTAAATATTGCCACCCAGGATATTGAAGGCTCGGTTCTAGCTAGCACTTGGGTGGTCAAAAACAAATTTTACAGAGAGATAACTGGAGGGATCACAGGAACGTAAAAGCTACACATCACAAGGGAAAGGGGAACTTCATACATCAGGGCAGCAAATACCATTTCAGGTGGCCTAATCCAAAAACAAATGATCCAATAGTTCCAAGCCCTCAACTGACTTCACACAGGTGACCAGTGTAGGCACTGTTCTAAAATTCCCCTCCAATTCTCCGGAGCACCAGTTCTGAGTCACATATTTTTCAGGAAATATGAGAAAACTGTGAAGGGTCAGGAGGTAGCCCAGGAAGGCAAAATTACAAGGACCCAAGGCAGAGATTCACAGAGTCACAGGAAGTTATTCCTCCAGGTGCTCAGACCAGTACTCACCACTTCATGTGCCTTTCTCTTTATTATGGAGGAAGGACTGCAGGAAAACAAGCAATAGCGTAAATACCCAACAACGATGGGGAACTATCCCAAGTTAGGTACATCAACACGACCATCTTTTCCATCGTTTCTGGATTCTCTCTTCTATTGCAACATCCCATTGTTGCCTCTGTTGATTGCCTAGTGTGACTCATTCTATGGGTAGTTTCCAAGTCAGCCTTGTCCTGGGGACAAGGGATAAGAGAGGCTGGAGAAAAAGTGAATTGAGGCTATTAGCTAAGAGAACAAAGCTGAGCTTACTGTAGACAAATGGTCCAACTCCTCTACCCCCCAACACACACACACACACACTCACAACTCAAAACAAAGTAGAGGATTCCTATCGAAACAGAGAACAAATTCCAAGGTAATGAAAAGTTTTATATAAAGGTAAGGTGACTGTAACAACTCAGAATCTGCAGAATGGTTCTTTAAGTTCCTCCCCACCTAAGTTAGGATAGCTCTCTTAAACCAATAAATATGACTTCCAGGTAGCTTACAACTGCTTGAAAAGGAGTACATAATGAGAAAAAGTATGGTTGCCTTCCTGAATTGAACATATAATATTTAATTTAGAATTGTTGAGGCTTGGTGGATCTGTAGACTATTTGGAATATGAGCTTTGCAAGAATAGGGAATAGGTTGCAGACTCAACTAATCCTAAGGACAGGTATTTAAGTGTGTTGCAGAAAAATGTTTCTACATTGTATATTTATTTATTTGAGAGCAAAGAGACAGTAAGAGAGAGAAACAGAGATGGAGACAGAACAAAGAAAGAAAGAGAGTTCTCATCTGCTGGTTCACTTGCCAAATACCTGCAATAGCCAAGGCTGGACCAGACCCAACTCAGGGGCCTGGAATTCAGTCCAGGTCTCCCACATGGTGGAAGAGACCCAATATCTTGAGCAGTCACCTGCTGCCTCCTAGGTTGCATATTATCAGGGATCTGCAGTCAGGAGCCTGAGCCACCAGGAATCAAACGCACTCCCACATGGGATGCAAAAGTCTTAACCAGCATCTTACCTGCTAGGCCAAGCACCCACCCCCTTCATTGTATTTTGAAGCCCATTTGTTTCAGTCACTTTTATACGTAAGGTAAACTTTTCAAAAACTAAAATGTAGGAATGGGTGTTGTAGCACAGCAGATCCAGCTGCTCTTTGGGATGCCCACATCCCACACTGAAGTGCCAGTTTGAGTCCCAGCACTCCAATTCTGATCCAGCTTCCTGCTAACGCATCCTGAGAGGAAGCAGGTGATGAATCAAGTGTGCAGGCACTGCCAACCACAGGACAGATCTGGATGGCGTTTCAGGCCTCTGAAAAAGGCCTGGTCCAGCACTGGGCTGCTGCAGGCATTAGGGAAGTCAGCAGATGGAATCTCTCTCTCTCTCTCTCTCTCTCTCTCTCTCTCTGTATGTGTTTCTGTGTGTATGTGTATGACTCTGCCTTTTGAGCAAAATAAACATTTTTTAAATAAAGATGTTCAAATATGTTCATAATTCCGAGAATCTTACCATCTTTTTATTGAGTTAATTTGTACAACAAACTGACCAAAGCTTCATGGCTTCATTTTAACAAGATTGCTGAATGAAATCAGTATCTTATGGCATGATTAGCATTTAAGGCGAGTGATTTTTTTTTTTTATTCATTTGAAAGACAGAGTTACAGAGATAGGGGGATAGACAGAGAGAAAGAGACCTTCCACGTGCTGGTTACTTCCCAAATGGCCACAATAACCAAGGCTAGGCCAGGCTGAAGCCAAGAGCCTGGAACTCCATCCACATCTTCCATGTGGGTGGCAGGGGTCCAAGTACTCAGGCCATCTTCTGCTGCTTTCCCAAGCACATTAGTAGGGACCTGGATCCAAAGTGGAGTAGCCAGAACCCTAATCAGCAAAATGAGCAGTTTTTCACACTTACACCAAATGTAGTCTCATATAACATTCATATGCACAATTCAATTGTTCTTAGAAGTAATAAAAAAACTCAACATTTTTGCAAACAGACTTACAGAAAACTCTGATAATAATACAAATTTAAAGTAAATTCTAAGGCGATTAATTCATAAATATTAACTATCTTTTGTCTTTCTAAACATGGGTGATGATAACCTAGTACTTTGATTTTTTACATGATGGGATGGGAGTTTTGGCGTAGAGGTTTCAGAAAGACTGGAATGTCCACATCCCATATCCCAGTGCCTTGGCTGAAGTCCTGGTTCTCCTCCCAATTTCGGCTTCCTGCTAATGTGCATCCTGGGAGGCAGCAAGTGATGGCTCAAGTAGTTGGATCCTTGCCACCCATACGGGAGACCCAGATTGAGTTCTGGGTTCCTGGCTTTGGCCTGGCCCTACTCTGGCTGTTGCAGGTATTTGGTGAGTGAACCAGCAGATGGAAGATCTTTGTCTCTATGTCTGTCTACCTCTCTGTCTCTCTGCCTTTGAAACAACTTTGAGAATAAATTTTAAAACATGCTGCATCATAATCTCTAAGCTTTGTTACTTAATACTTGTAAGCCTTTTACTTTAATCTTAAAGCTGAATTAAAGCTATTTTGGAATCTAAATAGCCATTTATGCAAGTGACTTTTAAGTGCAAAATCCTATTCTGGATACCTAATATGTACTGGAGAAGCAGATGTAGTCTCCATCTTAGAAATGAAATACCCATATCCAGGAAGGCCAATCTATCCCAGATTGCATTCTTTATAAGCAACAGTCCTGGGATTGGGATCCAGTCTCTTCTGATTCTAAAAGTCTTAAATCACCACTCTGTGCCCTTTAGCTTTCAGGTCAGGACTTGGACCACCAGGTAACCAATCCGTGTCTCCCAAGGCAACATAACTCATCCCATGTGAACCTGCAGTTATGGGTAGCAGAACCTTGGGTTAGATTGGCAATCCTGTTTTGGAAACATAATCTGGGGAAAATGCATTCTTCCCTCATCACCATGTGTGGGCTCTCTATGGCAGCTTCCATTCTTCTCAGCGAAGAGCGTCCCTTCCTCCTTAGGCTGAGATAAGAGGATTCCATTAACTATCAACAGGCAGGAAGGCTCCTTAATATTTTGGAGCAAAATATGGATGTTACTGCTTTCATATCCTATTCGTCACTCTATATATCTAGCCTCTCTGAACTTTGGTACAATTTGAGGGATGGTATTTCTTTTCTTCTTTTATTCCTTTCACCAATTTATTGAACATTTCCAACTTTCAGCTTTTTATCAAGAATCTCCACCTACCCCTGGTTTCCTACTTTACCTATTTGATCTATTTTTAAAAATCTTTTTGTCTCTTCTAATAAGCCAGAATACTGATTTTTTTCTTAAGGCTTATAATATTATCTTTTAGCTCAGTCCCTGCATCATTAGCGATTGCCTCATTCACAAAAACAAACAACACACAAACAAAGTTACCAGGGTAGTTTTCCATGTGTGTTCAGACTTCCTGGGTTTTAATAGATTATCGTGATTTCCCTTCAAAATTGCTATTGAAAAATAATAGGCTGAGGTAGCCATGAGTTGGAAATCATGAAAGAAGAGATAGAGGACATTTATAATAAGAACATCAAAAACTGCAAAAACTTAAAAGGCTGGGATAGGCAGGAAGTCCTTACTCCTCAAATTGAAAAAGACATCCTATTAGTTGAAGAAAAATGCTGCTTTAAACATCTTGCTCTCTGAGGATTTGCAAGCCTGGGAGGTAGAAAAGGAAGCTGAAGCAGATGATGATGTGTCTGTGGTACAATGTCTCTTTCAAGAAGTTAGTCCACAGGGCCCTCTAAGTTCTTCCTCAGGCAGCGTTTATTGAGGTTGGAAGGAGAATCTGGACGTCCCCTGAGAGCTGCTTCCCTGCCCAATTCAAGTGCAAGTTGAAATGTGGTACACAGGAGAGCATCCCTGTGGTGGACAAGGTGAAGCAGGAAGAGGGCTGTGAAACTACTAACCTAAGCTTCAGGAGAAAAAGCGATGGCCAAGCAGGAGGGACCGGGGTTCAAGAGACCTCTCCCAAGTCTCTGGAATCTAACTCCTGTGGGAACTCAAAAGCACAATGCCTTACCAGCTGACGAATACGTGCAGAAATTCAAGGCAGCCTCTGTGGGAGTTTAGGACACACCCAGTGGACACAGGGGAAATAAACTGCTGAGTTTCACCTACAAAGATGAATTTAACATTACAAATGTGATAGGAAAGAATATGTGAAATGTCTCACTTTTTGAGCCAATAAAACTCCGGTATATGAACAAACAAGTTAAGAAAATGTAATATGCAAAGCCTTTTGAATTGTAAGTTGTAACCATAAATAAATGGAAAAAAATTAACAATAAAATTATCTGCTTGCTGCCAACTTCATCATGCCAAGGCTTCTGGAAAGTATCCTGTTGAACACTGTCCAAGTACTTAATAATGTATGCTTCTTTATATTTTAAATTTTTATTTATTTATTTTCATTGTATTTGAAAGCAGAAAGAATCAGAGAAAAAGAGAGAGAAGGAGCTCTTACATTCACTGGTTCACTCCCCAAATGCCTGCAATAGCCATGGATGGGCCAGACTGGAGCTAGGAGACTGGAACTCAACCAGAGTCTCTCACGTGGGTAGTAAAGATGCAAATACTTGAGCTATTACCTGCCGCCTTCCAGGGTGCACATTAGCAGGAAGCAGAAACAGGAGCTGAGACTCCAACCAGGCAGTCTCATATGTGATGTAAGCATCCCAAAAGGTAACTTAGTCACTACACTAGACACCCACACCAACAGATGCTTCCTTAAAACGTATAAAGTATATGAGTATTCATATATTAAAATCTTCCGGCCGGCGCCACGGCTCACTAGGCTAATCCTCCGCCTAGCGGCGCCGGCACACCGGGTTCTAGTCCCGCTCGGGGCGCCGGATTCTGTCCCGGTTGTCCCTCTTCCAGGCCAGCTCTCTGCTGTGGCCAGGGAGTGCAGTGGAGGACGGCCCAGGTGCTTGGGCCCTGCACCCCATGGGAGACCAGGAAAAGCACCTGGCTCCTGGCTCCTGCCATCGGATCAGCGCGGTGCGCCGGCTGCAGCGCGCCGGCCGCGGCGGCCGTTGGAGGGTGAACCAACGGCAAAGGAAGACCTTTCTCTCTGTCTCTCTCTCTCACTGTCCACTCTGCCTGTCAAAAAAAAAAAATCTTCTAAACTGATTTTAGTACAGTTTACCAAAAATACTCCTGCAACAAACTTTTATGGCAAATTTAATAACTATGAAACGTCTATTTAGGAAACGGTAGTCTAATTGTATCTAAACATATGAGAATATGGGAAATATTTGAGGTCTTCATGGGGACTTGAAGCTGTAAGTATCCTATAATAATAATTTATAATGTTAAATATTTGATAGACCTCTGAAGGCAAATGAATAAGTGTTGTTTGTGGGAAATAAAGGCAGATTCTAGTTTTTTTTTTTCTTTCCTGGCACACATTTTTGGAGCCCCCAAGAGGAATTGCATGATGAGAACTGGATCTCTTTCACTTCGGCATGCTGTGGTCCCAGGCAAGTCTTTCACCAGCACAGAGCACGTTTGTTGTGATCAAGTTAATTGCTAATTTTGTAAGGAGACAGAATGGACCTGATTCAGTGACAGATATGAGTGAATCAGATGCACGTTTTGTGCCATGTTATCATGTCTAATTTCACAGTAAGCATGAAGATTAAAACAGAATGCTAATAAAGGATGAAGTGACAAGGCAGTGCAAGAATATACTAGGTGAGAAAAAGCCCGGAGGATCTTGTGGACAATCACACACTTTCAAATACTTTCCATAAATTTCCAAATTTAAAATTATATCCTATTCACTCGATTCATTCAGTGAATGCTTAAATCAATAGCCGAACCTTTCAGCTTTATGATATATGCCTTTTCACAAAGCTAACAGAAGATAAATACACCTGGAAATTTGACTATTCCCTTAGGGGGCAAGGCAGAACTTGCTTGTTATTCTTGGGAGTTGATGGTGTCATGGAATGTCAGGATATAAATCAGATGACTATTCCCCCAAGGGTTTATTATCGTTGCTACCTATATTAGCTTATCAGAAAACTCTGTAAGAATTTCCTGAGGATGCTGTGGGGCAGAGAAATGAAGCTTTACAGTCAGCACAGGCTCTCTAGCAGGAAAAAGTATTTCCCACAGTTGTTCCAGGGTTTGCTTCCAGTTCCCTGGGGTCCATTAAAATCGATTTTGCAAAAGTGTTTAAATCTAGATGTTTACATTGGTAAGAAAGAGTTAAATTTGAAGAATCCAGTATTAGAGGAGAGGGACTCGGAAGAACCACTCATTCTGACTTAGATTGAGCAAGAAAGTAGGTAGTGGGGCCAGTGTTGTAGTGCAGTGGATTCAACCACTGCTTGCAAGGTCCACATCCCATATCAGAGTGCTGGATCCAGAGCAGTTATTCTGCTTCTGATCCAGCTTCCTGTGAAGGTATCCTGGGAGGCAGCAGATGATGACTCAAAGGCTTGGGCCCCTTGGGGCCGGCGCTGTGGCATAGTGGGTTAAAGCCCCAGCCTGCAGTGCCGGCATCCCATATGGGCGCTGGTTCGAGTCCTGGCTGCTCCTCTTCCAATCCAGCTCCAATCCCGGGCTATGGCCTGGGAAAGCAGTAGAAGATGGCCCAAGTCCTTGGGTCCCTGCACTCACGTGGGAGACCTGGAAGAAACTCCTGGCTTCTGATCAGCTTAGCTCTGACTGTTGCAGTCATTTGGGGAGTGAATCAGTGGAATGGAAGACCTCTTTCTCTCTGACTCTACCTCTCTCTGTATTTCGTTCAAATAAAATAAAAATTTTCTAAAAAAAATTAAAAAAAAGGCTTGGGTTCCTGCCATGCACAAAGGAGACCCAGATGGAGTTCCTGGCTCTTGGCTTTAGCCTCATGCAACCCTGGCTGTTCAAGGTATTCGGGGAATAAATCAGATGGGAGATTCTCTCTCTCTCTCTCTCTCTCTCTCTCTCTCTCTGTTCCTCTGTTTGACTTTCCAGCAGGTAATAATAAATCAACATTTTAAACAACAAAGTAGCTAGAATTTTAACACTCTGAAAATCAAAAACTAGATGTTTAAATGAAACAAGAGTCCATGGTGTAGGTACAATATTTCCATGGATGTGACACACATTCCACATTTCCTGTGGTGTAGAGAAACTAGTTAAAAGTTGAAAACATGCACTTGGCTTTATGCCACAGAGCATTAAGCAACAGGGAAGGCAGAAACAACTGAGCCATTAACAACCAGTGGAGATTGCTAAGAAATTAATAGAAGTTAAGGGGCCGGCGCCGTGGCTCACTTGGTTAATCCTCTGCCTGTGGCGCCGGCATCCCATATGGGCACCTGTTCTAGTCCCAGTTGCTCCTTTTCCAGTCCAGCTCTCTGCTGTGGCCTGAGAAGGCAGTGGAGGATGGCCCAGGTCCTTGGGCCCTGCACCCGCATGGGAGACCAGGAGGAAGAACCTGGCTTCTGGCTTCGGATTGGCATAGCGCAGGCCGTATCAGCCATTTGGGCAGTGAATCAACGGAAGGAAGACCTTTCTCTCTGTCTCTCTCTCTCACTGTCTAACTCTGCAAAAAAATGTACAAGTATTACATAGTAATAAAAATAAAATAAGGGGCCAGTGCCGTGGCATAGCAGATAAAGCCACTGCCTGCAGTGCCGGCATCCCATATGGGTGTCAATTCAAGTCCCGGGCTGCTCCACTTCCAATCCAGCTTTCTGCTGTGTCCTGGGAAAACAGTGGAGGATGGCCCAAGCCCTTGGGCCCATGCACCCATGTGGAATACCCGGAGGAAGCTCCTGGCTCCTGGCTTTGAATCGGCGCAGCTCCAGCCATTGCGGCCATCTGGGGAATGAACCACTGGATGGAAGACCTCTCTCTCTCTCTCTCTCTCTATGTTTCTCTGCCTCTGTCTCTCCTTCTCTCTGTGTGTAACTCTGCCTTTCAAATAAATAAATAAGTCTTAAAAAATAAATAAATAAAATATAAAATAGATTTTTTTCTCTATTGTCTAGTATATGCTCAATTTTAAAATACCCTGACAATCACAGAAGACTGGTCATAAAGAGGGAAAAATCATCATCTGCAATGCTACCAACCAGTCAATTTCCACTACAGCACATTCCAGGATTGCTTCCATATAAATAAAACCATATTGTTTACAAAAAGTCTCATAATACACCTACTGACTTGCCCTTATCAGTGTATATTGAACATATTTCCATGTCAATAAATATTTTCACATGTCATAGCTTAATTTCTGTATAGTATTCCATTGTAAAAATATTTCATAATGATAGAATCAATACAAACCAAAGGTTTCTTCCCAAATTTTGCTAGTATAAGTAATTTTTGGTAAGCAATGTGAACACACACTTTAGTACACATCTCGTATTATCTTCTGGGGTTAAATCTATGAGAGTTTTTATACTTACTTAACTAGTTTAAGAAAAATTCCTTTTACAAATTATTTTACATATGCTAAGATGCAGTGGTGATAGCTCAAGTTAATTGTGCACCTGCTACACCCATGGGAGACCTGCACTGAGTTCCCAGCTGCCAGCTTCAGCCAGGTCCAGTCACTGGGAGCATCTGGGAATAAACTAGTAGATGGGAAATAGCTCTCTCTCTCTCTCTCTCTGCCTCTCAAATAAATATTTTTCAAAGTTTATAAAATAATACTTTTCAATAATCAAATAGTAATTATTTACAACCAAAGTAGGCCTGGCTACTTCTAACACTATGGAGTCATTGTTCAAGAGCCACTGGATTGCAATTTATACAAGTATGAGTCATTACGAATCGCTGAGCTCTTTTACTATCCTCATCTCCAGAGTTCCACTTTCTGACCACCTCATCCTTTACCTCCAGCTGCCTCTCTTAACACCTCACCTCTATTGGTTCTTCAGCCATCTCAGGGTTTCCGGCCTATTGATCTGTTAGCTTTTGACTGTCCTTCAATCCTCTTCAATATTTCCTTTCTTATCCACTTCAGATACCATGAAAAATCACTGTAACTCTCTTACATTCACTCCAACTCCTCTGTCCTTCTGTCCCTCCAGGGAAGTTGCTTGGAAACCTTTCTTGTGCTTGCCCCGCTAACCACAGCCCTAGCAAACTCAACTCTCACCTACACTCCCAGGTCTGGATCCAAGCAGCTGTGCATAGCTGGAGGAAATCGTACTCCCATGTTGACTTGTTTTAGTTTGAATTCATGACCACATGCCTTGAGTGGCTCTCAATACTGCCTGGAACTTCTATATTCTCCTTCTTATTTCAGTCTCATCCCTTCTCTCCTCTTCTCAAACCTGCAACACTGAACCCTCCTCCTTAACGCTTGATTGACAGCTAAGACTATTCTTTTACTGAGCAGAGCAACCAGAGGGTAGATCCACAAGCTCTCCCCTACGAACTCTACCATCTACTTGCATCTACTTCCCTGTACATCACCTTTCCTCTCATTTCAAATGTGCACAGCCATAGTCCAGTCAAAGCCCAGTTTTCTTTTCTCCACTAGATAAAGTCCATTAACTAACAAACATGTTATCATTTCTTTCATCTTTAAAAACAATGTTTATTTTTCAATTTCTTTTTCCAGCCCATTGCTCTGCAAAACTCTGAGAAAGAGATGTCTGTACCTGCCATCTCTGTTCCCTCTCCTCTCAGTCTTTCAGTTCTGCCATTCCTGTGAATAGTTCTTGCGAAGTTGAAGCAGTTTCAATATTGTCAAATTCAGTGGTCAATCCTCAATCATGCAATGTATCTACTCACTCTCTTGGAAGCATTTCATATAGTTGATCGCTCACTCTTTCATCAGACATGGTCTTCAGTTGGTTTCCAGGGTACCACACTTTGGGTTTTCCTCCACCACCACCGTCCACTCTTTCTCAATTGTTTTGAATATGAGGTTCCTCATCTTTCTGGTCTCCAAACAGTGCAGTGTCAAGAGCTCAATCATTGGACGCCTTCTTTCTTCTATCTACATTCACCATACAGATGGTCTGATTCAGTCTCATCTCTATTCTGCCAACCCCCCTGAAATACCTGCAATCCTCTCCACTCACATGAGCTGTGTTTCTAACAGTTCCTTTTAAACAGCAATAGACACCTCAAACTTAACACGAGCAACATTAAATTCTTGCTATCACAACTACCCCACCACAGTCATTTTCTTCGCAGTGAATGATGGTTACATTCTTCCATATCTTCAAACACCTTTGACTATTCTTGATCTCATCTCATTCACAAGAATACATCAGAGAGTCCTACAAGCTTATCTCCAAACTATATGCAGGTCCCCACCTCTTTTCTCCATCATTGGCACTATCATACCAATCTGGTCCCTACCACACCCAAGGCACTGTCATAGCCTTCCCTCAGCTCTGGCTCCCAGTTTCTGTCTTTGCTTCTCTATTTTGAGTCTTCTCCCAGTAGCTGGAGAATAATAATGCTCATGTTACTTCCCTGACAACTGTAATATCTTACTCTGATTGAAGCGAAAGCTTTACCAGGGCCTACAGGGTCCTGTATCATCATGTCTTTGTCTCATTTGTACCACTTGCCTCCTCACTCACCTCCCTGAAGTCACACTAACTCCCTGCTATTTCTCAAACAAGCCTAGTGTACCTCCACACCAGGGTTTTTGTACTTTCTTGTCCCTCCATCTAAAAAGTATTACTCCATATATCCTTAAGATTTTTCTCCCTCACTTTTCTCACTTATCTCCTTATCATAAAAGTCTTCCTGACTACTCTACATATCTATCTATCTATATGTATTATACACTTACACATCTAAATGTTTGTAGCTTTTTATTGTACTTATGACCACTTTTCCTATTATGTATGTCAACTTTAAATTTGTCTATCCTCTCCCACTAAAATGGAAACCTGGTGAAACAACAGACTTTGTCAGATGTCCCCAGCGTCTAGAACTCTGCCTGACACAGAATAAGCAGAACAACTAGGAATGTGTATGCATTCCAACCACAATTGCAAGCTTAGAGAGGAAAGGCAAATGTTTCCAAGTGATTGTGATCTGAAAGGGAAGTTTTTCTTGGCCATCCATAGAAGCCTTTTGCAATTACAGTATATGAATGTGGAACCCGATGCCATGGACCATCAACCACAGGAAAAATTAAAATGAATTTCAGGCCACAAAGGAGCAGAAAGCAACAATTAAGGGCTAGAAAAAGGATTAAACAATTAGTCATCACTTGCTTTGCCAGAGTGGTTGAGTGCACAGGCTTGGGGGTGAGACAGATCTAGGTTTGAGTCTTCACTGTCACACATAATCTCTGCTACCTGGAGCAAGTTAGCTACTCTCTCTAATCTGAGTTTTCTGACCCATGAAATGCAGCTAAGACATGTAAGAATTATATGACATAGTGTGCTTGGCGCAGTACATAATAAGCATTTAATACATGCTGGTGTTATTTTTAATAATTATCATACTTCTGAATTTACCATGGGTAACATTTCATTAAATAACACGAAGACTACACACATGTACCTCCCCCAGCAGAATTTTCTAATGGGTAAGGAGCTGTTTACTGGCCTTACTCATGAGATTCTTCACTCTCTGGTTGGATAGGTACATCAGCACAGGAATCTGCATCAAATACCATTAAGGGATTTGCTAATTCAAGACTTACTGAAGATCACACGGAGATTTGATGAGAAAAACTGAACCCATACTTGATTGAGATATTTATTCAATGGACTATACATATACAATTGGATTATTTCTAGTTTATGCACTTGCTCAAAGTCTTCTCTGAGTCTTGAGTCTCTTTATCCCAAGAGTGTCTAAGTGATACAAAGTCCATAGCAATCCCTTTCTCCTTTACTCTTTCAACAGACACATTAAAAAGACTACTATACGACAGACCCACCATCAAGGTCTCAGAAAGCAAGAATAGCAATACCTCTAAGAGCTGGAGTCTAATGAGGAACAAAAACATTTAGTGTGTGTGTGGGGGGGGGGGGGAAGTATACAATAAAAAATGTAATGAATTAGAGTTCTCTGCAACATACAGTAGAGGTATCATACCCAGAAATAAAATACCCAAGAATTAAGGGAGTTAAATTTAAGGGAAAGTTTTTCCAGCCTTTAGATCATGACCCACACCAAGAAATGTTATTTACGATCTATACTCTTCTTTCCATTATGTTGTTAAATACTCCTTTGTTAATTTTATGATGGTTTGATTAGTGAAAAACACTAATGTGAACTGAACATGAGAGTCAAATAGCTCTGGGATAGAAATCGAGGATATCAGATACATGTTCCAGGCCAAATAAAAAATATTAAATAACATCAAAATGTTATGATTATGACCAATTGAGAACGAGCTGCCATTTCTACTTCCTTCAAGGCTACCTTTATATACTGTAGTGACTGGGAAATGTGAACTAGGTTTCCCAGACTCCCTTGCAGCTAGGTTCTCCCTTTGAAATAGGCTCTGTTAGTTAGCTGCAGATGCAAGAGGAGGAAGCTGGAGTTGAGTGAGACACCACCTTCCTGTAGTAACTCGGAGGTTACAGCCAGAATCAAGGTCTTGAAGAAAAAGCATCTACAGCACAGTGCTCTGATGTCTGATCACAAACTTTGGCTACTGAGAAGTAGTTGTTTCCCTGGTGGCAGTAGCTTCCTGATCCTTGGATTGTAACTCTGGCCCTGTATTTTAATCTTCACAGTGGCCTCTAATTTCTGCTCCCTTTCAATGAGTTTGTAAGCACCTAGTTCCCTGTATTAAATTCCTTTTTTCCAAAAATACTTAAGCTGTATCTTGGGTCAGTTTCCTCTGAGCTGAGGATTTATGTGCAAGTGATTTATTAAGAAGCACTTCCAAGAGAAACCACTAAGTGGGTCGGGGAAAGTGGGAATGGAAAAGGAAAAAAGCCAAAGAAGGGTGTGATTTTAGGCAAAGCCCCAACCTTAGCAAGATCCCACAGAAGGACTCTGGAGGCAAATTACATCTCAGAGGTTGACCTAAATTGAGGAAGATAGCTGGACCCTGAAACCTCACACTAGTTGTCACTGGCCAAGAGCCACCCTATGGGGGCACAGAAGATGTCTCATGCTCACACACAAAGTGGCTCCAGGAACCCAGAGCAGTCCTCTGAACAGGTGTGGATGGTTAAAAGCAAAGGCCTAGAGAAACTAGGGGTGCACAGAAATATTAAAGATCAATGGGGCCCTACGAGAAGTCTAGTATTCAGGGTCCTCTCTGGGGTAATCTCTATAACTTGCACTCAAACCCTGATAGAGGAAAAAGAGCAGCAGCAGTACACAAGTCACTGGTAACTCATTGTGTTCACTGTCACGTGAGCTATAATTACATGTGCTTAAAATGCTACTGATGTAGAAACACCAACTAAAATGTGTCCAGAATTGCTATCACATATGCAATCATTATTAAGCAAAGGCCTCAACTAAGCCTTTTGGGCTTTAGATTTTCTACTTTTTTATATTCATAGATATGCAGCAAGAAAAAATAACCATTAAAAACAGGCATTAGTAGTTATTAAGGGATCTTGGCAACCTGCCTCATGTTGGGGGAATGCAGCCATTTTAATCTCAAAATCCAACTTACCCAGCAGGTAAGCCACAACATCCCCTGGTGGTTTCCTCTGCAAATGTGCAAGAAAGTGTTTCTTCACCCAAAAGAAATCTGAATAATTTTATTTTCTGACTCTCTATTTCAGAATCTAGTAAGGATTTACTGTTACACAACACTTTCTCCCAAAGCAATTTTCCTTCTTCAAATTATCAAATTAACAATAATGCTTGGGCCCCACTGATTAAAAAACCATTACTGATCTCCTTTTTTTTTTATCTTAGCCTTTAACTTTTAAATTTAGCAAAATATGATTTTATATATCAAAGAGTTTTTAAAGTAATGTCATTTATTGTTAATGCAAATAACTAAAACTCTGATTTTCTAGCAAAAATTCACATCAAGTGTTTTGCTGACAAAGATAGGAATAACAGCATAAATATCAACTGAGAGCATATCTATATAACTTGAATATAATTCAGAAGTTTGGATTTAGACACTGATATTTTGGTTAACATTGGCAATATAATGAAAAAGGGCCAATGAGCTACTTGTATCTAGGCATCCTAGATATTAGTGTCTGGCTGTTTTCTTTAATAATCATGACCTCCCAGTTAGGACTCCAACAGGGCAACCCCACAACTTTCTCCCCAGGGCAGCCTAGGCAACAGTACCCACACGCAGGCCATTCCATCACTGATACATCTATTGGTATCTCTTGGCAAAATTGCTGTATCTCCCCAAAGGGGCCCCAAGTGATAAAACAAAATTATATTTCTGAGGATCGGAGATGGGCAGAGTGGGGTTTAGAACAAGATGGAACAACATTGAAGGCATCTTTTCAGTTACACAATCCTTGTGAACTTTTGCTTTGTGTGTAAAGGCTCATTCAGAAATATAACCAACTCTTACTTTGTTCTTTAAATCAACTAAACATAATTCAGGCATTAGTAATAGTAAAATTGCCAGGAATTACTTTTTTTTTCTGCTTATGCTGGAAATTCCATCATCATTTCTTGTGCACATTCCCATTATTTCTTTTTTGTTTTATAATTCACTTCCATAATGTTATATTAACTACTCAGTATATTCCTGTACATGTAACCAATAAACAATCTCACATTTTACTGATATAGAGTGACATTATGCTCTTTGTTGAAAACCAAGGAGTTCATTATCAGAAAGTAATGCTATCATAGCTCACCAGAACAACTCATTAATTTCCCAAAATTGTAAAGATCATATTCTCTGGTCATGGTGTCACAAAATTAGGATTTATAATTAAAGAAATACATAGAAAAAGTAAAAAAATTCAAAAACTAAAAATTAATTTTCTTTATAATTATGTGATAAAATAGTTAAATTACCAGTTTATATAACAATTTATATATTTTTATAAGATGTAGCAATGATGAGATTCTGCCAAAGCTGAACTAAGAGGAAAATTTATAGGCTTAATGCATTCTTTAAGTATAAAAACAAAAAGTAAAGTAAGCATTTAGCCCAAACATTTAGAAAAATAATAACAAAAGAAATCCAAGGAGAGCAAGAAGAAAATAATACCCACAAATTTGTGAAAAATAAACTACGACAATGGCAAAAGGAAGACCTTTCTCTCTATCTCTCTCTCTCACTGTCCACTCTGCCTGTCCAAAAAAAAAAAAAAAAAAACTATACAAAGAAATTGGATGAGAAAAATATATATTAGAACAGCATAGGACAAGTCTACTTAGAGATGGGTTTTTGAAAAATCAATAAAAGACAAAACTTTTTAAATTAACTGAATATATATTTAGACACAAAAGCAAACCATTATGATTCAGAAAAACATATCACTATAGATATGAAGAAATACAGAAATTTCATAAGAAAAATTCCATATAAAACCATTGCTACAAATGTTTAAATTTCCATGAAAAGACTTTCTTTCTAAGGAAATATAACTATCACTTAACTATTGCTTTGTGACAAACAGTAATTTCATTCATGTGGTCTCATTCTATGGCAGGCTGGCCTGAGCTAATTCACAGGGAGGTGCACAGGTTTCCAAGAGCAAGAAAGAAATTACACAAGACCATTTGAGGCCCAAGCTTAGAATGGCAAAATATCATTTCTATAGATTCAATTGGCCAAAGTAAGCTCCAAAAACCCAGCATCAAGCTGTAGAGAAACAGAATCCACATTTTGATAGGAGGAGCTGCAAAATTCACTCTTGTCAATGTAAGAAAATCATCAGGTCCCTTAGTGCAACCAAACTGCCACATAAACTGACTGAAGAGAAAATATAGATATACAAGGCCGGCGCCGCAGCTCACTAGGCTAATCCTCCACCTAGCGGCGCCAGCACACCGGGTTCTAGTCCCGGTCGGGGTGCCGGATTCTGTCCCGGTTGCCCCTCTTCCAGGCCAGCTCTCTGCTGTGGCCAGGGAGTGCAGTGGAGGATGGCCCAAGTGCTTGGGCCCTGCACCCCATGGGAGACCAGGATAAGTACCTGACTTCTACCATTGGATCAGCGCGGTGCGCCGGCCGCAGCGCGCCAGCCGTGGCGCCCATTGGAGGGTGAACCAACGGCAAAAGGAAGACCTTTCTCTCTGTCTCTCTCTCTCACTGTCCACTCTGCCTTTCAAAAAAAAAAAAAAAAAAAGAAAAGAAAATATAGATATACAATGAAAGACACAGAAATGACCCAATAATTACCTCCAAAATGTGCATCAGTCTTATTTGTTCAGTTCTTTCAAACAGTTAAGAATGGAAGTTCTATAGACTAATACTGTCCTGGAGCTTTGAGAAAGTAGGGAAGATTTCTATTTTTTTTTTTATGAAGCTGGCATAGACTGATATTGACATGTCAAAGAAAATTGGAGGGGCCGGCACCAGGGCTCACTTGGTTAGTCCTCTGCCTGTGGCGCTGGCATCCCATATGGGTGCAGAGTTCTAGTCCTGGTTGCTCCTCCTCCATACCAGCTCTCTGCTGTGGCCCGGGAGGGCAGTGAGGGGTGGCCCAAGTGCTTGGGTCCATGCACCCGCATGGGAGACCAGGAGGAAGAACCTGGCTCCTGGCTTCGGATGGGTGTAGCTCTGGCTGTTGCAGCCATTTGGCAAGTAAACCAACGGAAAGAAGACCTTTCTCTCTGGCTCTCTCTCTCACCTCACTGTCTATAACTCTACCTGTCAAAAAAAAAAAAAAATTGGAGAGTGATCATTTGTGACTGTAGATCTAAAAATACCAAATAAACTATTAGAAAAATTAAAAATAAACAGAAGAATATTAAAAGAATGAAACCCCATGGTCATTAAATAGTTTCTTTTAGGAATTCAAAAAATAGCTTAGGGAATGGTTGTTTGGCCTACTAGTTAAGATACCCATGTCTCACATGGGAGTACCTGGGTTTGATTCCTGACTCCAGCTTTTTTTTTTTCTTTTAAAGATTTTATTTATTTTATTTGAAAGGCAAAGTTACAGAAAATGAGAGGGAAAGATAGTGACATCATCCATCTCTTGGTTCACTTGCAAATTGTCCACAACAGCCAAGGATGGGTCAGTCTGAAACCAGGAGCTTCATCTGGGTCTCCCATGTGGGTGGTAGGGGCTTAAGTTTTTGGGTCATCTTCTGCTGCTTTCCCAAGTGCATTAACAGGAGCTGGATCAAAAGTAGAGCAGCAAGGACTCAAACTGGCACCCATGTGGGACGCTGGTGTTTCAGGCAGCTGCTTAACTCGCTGTGCCAATCCCTGGATCCAATTTCTGATTCTAGTATCCTGTTAATGTAGAATCTAGAAGACATCAGTGGTGACTCAAATAATTGGGTTCCTACAACCCATGTGGAAGCCCTGGATTACAGTCCCAGCTAGCTCCAGTTATTGTATTTTTTGAAAAAAGATTTATTTTACTTTATGAAAGACAGAGTTACAGAGACAGAGGGAGAGAGACAGAGCAATCTTCCATCAGTTGGTTCACTCCCCCAAATCGTCACCACCACTGGGGCTGGGCCAGGCCGAAGCCAGGGGCCAGGAGCTTCTTCTGGTTCTTCCACTTGGGTACAGGGGCCCAAGCACTTTTCCAGGTATGTTAGCAGGGAGCTGGATTGGAAATGTAGCAGCTGGGACTCAAACCACTGCCCACATGAGATGCTGGCACAGTAGGTGGCAATTCATCCTGCCATGCCACAATGCTGGCCCCTGTTGTCAGTATCTGGGGAATGAATTAGCAGCTAGGGACTTTCTCTGCCTCTTAAATAAGTAAAATTTTTAAAATAATTTAATGTCAAAAAATCTATTCATGTAATTCAACACATTAGTCTGATTCAATCATCTTAATTAAATACTAAAAATATGTTTGGCAAAATTTTTTATTCACTTAATAGTAAAATTGAAGTCAAAGGAATTTATGTAAAGTGACCTTAGAAACTGTTTCAGATAAATGCTCAAAAAAGAAAAACTGCTGTTCTCTTTGGTGGGAAACATTTTTGCTTGAATTAAAAGGAGAAATTGGGCCAGCACCATGGCTCACTAGGCTAATCCCCCGCCTGCAGCCCTGGCACCCCGGGTTCTAGTCCTGGTTGGGGCGCCGGTTCTGTCCCGGTTGCTCCTCTTCCAGTCCAGCTCTCTGCTGTGGCCCAGGAGTGCAGTGGAGGATGGCCCAAGTGCTTGGGCCCTGCACCCACATGGGAAACCTGGAAGAAGCACCTGGCTCTTGGCTTCGGATCCGCGCAGTGCGCCGGCCGTGGCGGCCATTTGGGGGGTGAACCAATGGAAGGAAGACCTTTCTCTCTCTCTCTCTCTCTCTCTCTCTCTCTCTCTCACTGTTTAACTCTGCCTGTCAAAAAAAATAAAAATTAAAAAAAAGATTAGTTATTGTGTTAAGCAAAAAAGAAGCAATGGAAATTTCATGGTTTAAAATTCAATTTAGAGGCCAGCGCCGCGGCTCACTAGGCTAATCCTCTGTCTTGCGGCATCGGCACACCGGGTTCTAGTCCCGGTCGGGGCACCAGATTCTGTGCCGGTTGCCCCTCTTCCAGGCCAGCTCTCTACTATGGCCTGGGAGTGCAGTGGAGGATGGCCCAAGTGCTTGGGCCCTGAACCCTATGGGAGACCAGGAGAAGCACCTGGCTCCTGCCTTCGGATCAGCACAGTGCGCCGGCCGCAGCACGCCGGCCGCAGCGGCCATTGGAGGGTGAACCAATGGCAAAGGAAGACCTTTCTCTCTGTCTCTCTCTCTCTCACTGTCCACTCTGCCTGTCAAAAAAAATTCAATTTAGAAAACATTAAGTATAGATGAATTACATTTAAGCAAGTCCCTTTCCTACAGACATTTGAAAGCCATTAATATACTAATATGTATTTCTATAATATACTTGACTACTATTTTTAAGCAATATCTTACCAAACTTTGAGAAACACTGCCACAAAGACATTCCTCTTTCAGTCACATACAAGGCAAGAATGAATCCTGCTACCACAATAACTTAATATCATTCTAGCAGTTCAGCCAGTATAATCAGAGATGCCAACAACACAAGGGATATATGTATTTTGGAAAAGAAAAGGCAAAAATAATTTTTACTTCTTGCTGGTAGCTGCTTCCTCTAAGAGACATAAAAACTACTAGGAAACTACTAAACCTAATAAGCACTCACTCTTAAGTGAATTAATACATAGAAGTCAATGGGCAGGATGGTCATTTAGTCTCATAGTTAAGACGCCTACATCTTACATCCAAGTGACGAAGTTTACTTACTGGGTTTCTGATTCTAGTTCTTACTATTGCTGACCATAGGAGGCAGCAGAGTGAGGGCTCAAATAATTGAAGTCCTGCCACACGTGTGGGAGACCCAGATGGTGTTCCCAGCTCCCACTTCCATCTCCAACCTCAGGCACAGCCCTTCCTGGTCTGGACATTTGAGGAGTAAATCAGTAGAATCTCAATCTCTCTGTCTCTGTCTCTGTCCCTCCCTCCCTCCCTATCAAATAAATTGTCTTTTAAGTCAATAGGTTACCGTATTTATTATTTAGTCTCTACTGGAAACTACAATATATAAAGTAACAAAAAACATAAAACAGGGAGGAACAAACTTAAGGAATAAGCAGAACCTAAGTAAAGAAAGCAAAAGCAATGCAACAAGATTTTCTGGAAAATGTGAAAAATTAAGAGGGCAAATGTAGCATTTTGAAATTGAAAAAAATCAATAACACAAAAACAGCAGTCTTACATAATTAATCATAAATTCTTTGGAACTGTAATGTAATTTTAAAACATTAACAAATGATTAAAAATTTAATCTGGAGGGGAGTGTTTGGCCTAGTGTTTAATATACCTTACATCTTACGTTAGAGAATCCAGGTTTAATTCTCAGGTCAAACTCCTGATTCCAGTTCCAGTAATTGGGATTGAATTCTTGGCTCCTATCTTTGGCCTGTCCTACCTCACCGCCCCACCCCACCTCAACCACAGTGTGTATTTGAAGCGTGAACCAGAAGGTGGGAGAGTTCTCTCCTTTGTTGGCACTGTGTCTGTCATTCTGTCTCTCAAATAATTTTCTAATTAAAAAAAAGTCATCTGGAGAAAGTATGCAATAGCCAGGAAATATCAGAACAAATAGAGGGCCGGCGCCGCGGCTCACTAGGCTAATCCTCTACCTTGCGACGCCAGCACACAGGGTTCTAGTCCCGGTTGGGATGCCGGATTCTGTCCCGGTTGCCCCTCTTTCAGGCCAGCTCTCTGCTGTGGCCAGGGAGTGCAGTGGAGGATGGCCCAAGTGCTTGGGCCCTGCACCCCATGGGAGACCAGGAGAAGCACCTGGCTCCTGCCATTGGATCAGCGCGGTGCGCCAGCTACAGCCCGCCGGCCGCGGCGGCCATTGGATGGTGAACCAATGGCAAATGAAGACCTTTCTCTCTGTCTCTCTCTCACCGTCCACTCTGCCTGTCAAAAAAAAAAAAAAAAAAGAATTCTCCTGCTAAATTTCAAAGATTACTTTAAAGTTATGTGACTTATGAAAGTATATGATATTAGCATCAGAACTATGAAAACTGACAGAATAGTAGGCTTAGAAAGACTTATTTTTAAGAACATTACTTGGGAAGTGAAATTTTATACACCCGAAGAAAGGATAGATTACTCAATATATAGCATCACAATCACTACCTGCCTATCTGGAAATTTACTGACCAAAAATATCTCTAGGAACTAAAAATTAAATGTAAAAAAATGTAAGAATAATGTAAGAGGGGCCAGTGCTGTGGCACAGCGGGTTAACACCCTGGCCTGAAGCACCGGCATCCCACATGGGCGCTGGTTCTAGTCCTGGATGCTCCTCTTCCGATCCAGCTTTCTGCTGTGGCCTGGGATAGCAGTAGAAGATGGCCCAAGTTCTTGGGCCCCTGCACCCATGTGGGAGACCCGGAAGAAGCTCCTGGCTCCTGGCTTCAGATCAGCGCAGCTTCGGCAGTTGCAGCCATCTGGAGAGTGAACCAGTAGATAGAAGACCTCTCTCTCTCTGTCTCGACCTCTCTCTGTAACTCTGTCTTTCAAATAAATAAAATAAATCTTAAAAAAAAGAATACTGTAAGAATACATGTGCGCTGGGGCCAGCATTGTGGTACAGCAGATTAAGCCACAACCTACAACACCAGCATCCCATACCATCCTATACCATCTAGGTTTGTGAGTGATGAGCACTCTATGAGGTTCACACCGTGATGATCACCTAATGACTTACTTCTCACAATGGAACCCTTTCAAGTGACACATAACTATAAACAATAAAGGAATAATTTCTGTAACATTAAAGAAGTACAAATAAAATAATTCAAATAATTGGCTAATTAAAAGAGAGTTCCTTGTTTGATATTTCTTAAGATTTTTAGAAAGGATTTGCTCCTTTGTGTGGTTGCCTGTCAACCTCACTATAAGCTCTCATGTATGACTCCTCTTAGCCAGCCTCTTCCATTGCAGAGCAACGAACTCTCTGGTATCCACATGTTCACAGCAAAGTTCACCTACTACATACAGGATCATCCCGCCCCAAGATAAAAACCTCTAGGCCTCAACAATTCCCAAAAATAGTTTCCTCCCACACAGAGGGATTTAGGTAAACAGTGCAACACAGGCACCATTGCTCCAAACCCCATTTCCTCCTGAGATATAGAACAAGTTAAAGATATGGTCCAGTCTCAATCCACCATATTCTGTAGGTGACTGTTCACACACACACACACACACACACTCACACACTTTTCAAGGAGAGCTGATTTTCATGGAGTTGAATCTAAAAAGTGGTTTTCAAACACATATAAATATATTTGATAACAAATAGGCAAGCTAAAACTACAATAGAGTACTTCCTATTTATGTAGTTGACCAAGATGAAATATAAATGCCCAGAATTAGGAAGGAAATGATGTAATGGGAACCTTCCTGCAATAGTAGGGGAAATGTTGATTGGTTCAGTTCTAAAAGGTCAATGGGCATTTAACACGAAATGCTTACAAACACGCACACCTTTTCACTCAGACATTTTATTTCTATGATTTTATTCTAAGTAAATAGCTGAGCATTTGTCTATGAGTTGAGAATGTTTGCTGCAATGTTGCTTAAAATAGCAATAAAATACATGCACATCCATAGAATGGAATATTGTACAACCATTAAATATCATGGCATTGTCCTTTATTAACTAGGTAAATATCAGAATTGCCAGAAGAGCTTTCTAAAAGTATCTATTCATGGGTGGCATTGTGGCACAGTGGGTTAAGCCGCCACTTGAGATGCCCACATCCATTATCAGAGTGCTAGTTCAAGTCCTGGCTATTCTATTGCTGATCCAGCTCCCTGCTAATGTACCTGGGAAGGCAGCAGATAATGACTCAAGTACTCGGATTCCTGCCACCCACGTGGGAGATCCAGCTGGACTTCCTGGCTCCTGGCTTTGGGGCCATTTGGGGAAGTCTTTCTCTCTTTCTTTATCATTCTGTGTTTCAAATATATATATAAATCTCAGAAAAATACTTATTCTTGGACTTAATCCCCATAGCCTGATTCTGTAGATCTTGTGTATGTCTGAGAATCTAAAGGTTTTCAAAACTTTCTACGTAATTTTGAGGAAGAATCAAATTTGAAAGCTACCACCTAGATCAGTGTTTCCTAAAATGAACCTCCCTGTGATAATTCTTACCCATTGTGCTCTTCTCAATTGACCCTGGACACTGACTTCCAGATCTTATTATATCAGACTCCAAATTATCACTATATCACTCCAAAATATCTGTTTGGACCCTTTTGCTTTAATTCTACCCTAACACTTTTTTCCCCCTTTCTGATATTGGCTGTAAAATTGCAAAGTCCCCCACATTGTCCCTGATTGCTAGAGTGGTGGCACTGGGCCATTTCACCTGCAGTTTGATCTCTTCCTAATGAAGATCTTTTCTTTATACATCTGAATTCTCAAAGACTTAATATTCATAATTTGCAAAGCATGAAACAATATATTTAAAATATTCATTTTCCCCCATCTGTTCTCTTTAAATATTCAAATAATTCTCAAAATTTATTTTGAGTCAAAACGTAAGGTGATCAACCTTCCTTGGGTTAGTTTCAAAAACACTAAAATATTCCAACTTAAAAGATCATCATAGCAGGTGATAATTCATAGTAGATGGAAGCAGTCACATACCACAGTGACTAATTTCCTTATACCTTCTAGGGAAAAGCAAATTGGTTAATTCCAAAGTGAATTTGTTTGTTCTATGTGACTTCTTCCATTTCTTCATAATCATCACAAATAAGCAGAACCCAAGCACTGTGCAATGGTAAAAATGTAAAGATAACTTTGAATATTAGTCTGATGAAGGAATACCTTTCAGATTCCAAGAATGAAAACAGCTTTTTGTTTCCTGAACGAAAGTCTTTTTTTTTTAAAGTATTCATTTATTTAAAAAATTTACAGAGAGGTCTTCCATCCAATGGTTCACTCCCTAATTGGCCCCAACGGCTGGAGCTGCGCCGACCTAAAGCCAGGAGCCAGGAGCTTCTTCTGGGTCTCCCACACGGGTGCAGGAGTCCAAGGACTTGGGCCATCTTCTACTGCTTTCCTGGGCCATAGCAGAGAGCTGGATTGGAAGTGGAGCAGCCGGGACTTGAACTGGTGCCCATATGGGACGCCATTGCCTCAGGCCAGGGCATTAAGCCCCTGCGCCACAGCGCCAGCCCCTAAACAGTCTTTTATCTTGGGAAACACACTTTTCAGTTATGGGTAAAACACATGCAAATGGTAAAGTCACCTCCATCGTCTGAAGCTCAGTAGGAAAGAAAAGAGAAACCCTGGCCAAATAGGTCCAAAGGGCCACAGTTCCCAAACTTCCGGAAGAATCCAGTGTGAGTTGGCGGTGGATACTAAGGTGGAGTTGTTTTGGGAAGTCCCAAGGAAACTGACAAGTCTGTCAGGGGTGTTAAGAGGGTTAGAAAATGAAAACCACTTAAAATGCTCCTGATATATACATGCAAGTCACAACACATATGTTAATATTAGCAGATAAGAAGGAAGTATCATGGACCAGGTTCATATCTTGTGACAACTTCTATTTGACCAACTGGATATAACGTTGACCCCTCTGAGGACTATCCAGGATTTAAAAGTATTTATAGATAGGATGCAGTAGAATCATGAATGTACTTCAAAATGCTACAGAAAATAAAAGTGTATATTGAGAGGAAATAGATTAAACAACTCATCAGTATATACTTAAACACTATCATGCTTTAACATGTTGAACACAGCCAATGTCAAATTAGTATAATCAACTAGTAAATAATCAAGTTGCATCAGTCAGCTTTATTTTAATACATCAGAGGCCTCATTTAGTGAGCAGGGTGATCACTAATTTCTTTTGGGGAAATCTCAAGACTCCAAAGGGGGGCTCCCACCAAAACAACCCTAGAACCTGTAGTAAGGTTCAGCCTTGTCACCTCATTCTAGTAGTAACTTAGGACTCTACACATAAGGTGAGATCTTTTTTTATTGTGCAGCCAGCTACTAATCCACTGATTCCAAAGAATAAGTTGTTCCTCTTAGCCTCCTTGCAGAGCAAATCCAATCACAGCAACCTGTTTTCTACCGGCCAAGACACTGATAATGGTATTTCAAACATTTCTGTCTTTTCCACTCAGTGTATTTTTCCAATGTTGCTAACCAGCAAGTTATGAATACACCTAATGGGGTTTTGAGGTCCTTAAGGCCAAGTCTGTACTATCCTAAGAATTCCAGGAGTTTCATTTTCTAAGTCAGTGACTACTAAGTAGAAATTTGCTAGAACCCAAAGTCCTCAAATTACTATCATTATTTCCCCTCCACTCTAATTTTAGCCAGAGGTCATTCTCATTAAAAAGC
The DNA here is from genome assembly GCF_964237555.1 of Oryctolagus cuniculus. Classification (NCBI taxonomy): domain Eukaryota; kingdom Metazoa; phylum Chordata; class Mammalia; order Lagomorpha; family Leporidae; genus Oryctolagus; species Oryctolagus cuniculus. Next base: position 71,501,029 of record NC_091443.1, read on the forward strand.
CTCTGGGGTCTTTGATAAATGTAAGGTTTACACTCACTGAGAGATCTTTGGCCCTTCCCTGTGGCTGCTCTCATGCCAGTCATCCAGCTGCTATCAATTAACATTCCAGAAGTTTCTCTGTCAGTTTGGGTTAGACTTGATGGAGTCACAGGTACTACTTGGCAACACTTTGCACAATATGCTCACCATAGAGTCAGAATCGTTAATGAAGTTTCACACAAACAGAAAATTGTTTATTGAGCATTTATTATGTGAAAAGCACTGTACTCAATCAATAGGATCTCATCCAATGATGTATATCCTAATTGTTTTAATTGGTGATACTACATGTCCTAAGTAGAGATTATGAAAACGTACTATATTAGACAAAAAATGTTTTGGCCTTTGTGGGAAAAATGGCATAAATGACAGGGGGAAAAAAGTGAGAAAACAAACAGTAGGAATAAAGGAAAAGAAATATAGCAAAGAAACAGAATAAGAGACAAGAAAGAAGAGATCATGGACAAATGGGAAGAAAAATAAAATAATAAGAGGGAAAATGGAACAATGAGAAAGAAAAACATGAATACGATAGAGAAAAGGGAGAGAGGAGAGAGAAGAAAAAGAAATCAAGAGTCAAAGGAAATAAGGCATTTATATTTGTTTCAATATGCTGAACTAAATAGCCAGAAATTTAGAATACTGGAGTGTAAGGTGTATATGTGTCTATAATATATATATATATATACATATATATTAACACATAATTCAAAGTTTGTGGAAAATGGAAAAGATATATTTTGCTACAAAAATTATCAAAATTCATGAATATGAAAATCTTCAAGGAAGTTCATGGAAAAATACACATAAAAAATTATAGATCTCTTGGGGCACCAAAATAAATTTATTTTTTACTTTTATTTTCCTAAGAATTTTTTTTCTTTTTTAAAAAGAGTCAGAGAGAGGAAGGGGAAAAGGAAAAGGGAGACAGAGAGTGTTTGCATTCAGCATTCACTCCCCAAATGCCAGAAACAGCTCCAGGCCAAAACCAAGAGCCAGGAACCCACACCAGGTCTCCCGTAGGAGTGGCAGGAATTCACTCCTGTGAGCTGTCACCTCTGCTCCCAGGTCTTGCAAGGGCAGGAAGCTGGAGTCAGAAGCCAAAGCCAGGAATTGGGCAGAGGCACTCAGGGGTGTGACATTGGTGTCTTAACTGGCATCTTAACAACCAGACCCAACTCGTGCCTCCCCATGAACTTCTTGAAGTATTTTCTGTGTGTGTGTGTGTGTGTGTGTGTGAGAGAGAGATTATGTCATTAAAATTACAAGTCATTAAATAGCAGCTGATAATGGGGAGAAAGGAAAATCCTCAGAGGTCCCAGATCACCAGCAAGCATGAACTGAAAGGGCCAACAAGCACTAAGACAACAAAGTTCCTTTGAAAAAAATCAGTCAACTCGCCAGCATAGTGGCTTAGCAGATTAAGCCACCACCTGCGACACCAGCATCCTATGAGGGAGCTGATTGGGTCTTGGCTGCTCCACTTCTGAGCCATCTCCCCGCTAATGCATCTGGGAAAGCAATGGAGGGTGGCTCAAGGACTTGAGCCCCTGAACCCACATGGGAGACCCAGATGAAGCTCCTGGCTTTGGCCTGGCCCAGCCCTGGTTCTTATAGCCATTCGGGGACTGAGCCAGCAGAAGGAAGATCTCTTCTTTCCCCCTCTGCATCTCTCCCCCTTCTCTCCTCTCTGTAACTCTGCCTTTTAAATAAAGGAATAAATCTTCACAGAAAATCAGTCAGTCTCTAGTAGCCTACAGAAAAAGAGGCACAGAAAAGAAACCACAGGGTTCGTATTCAGTGAGTCAGGCCAGAACCTTTCACATAAAGACCCCTGAAAGGGGACACCCTTAGCATACAAAAAGCAGAGAAGCAAAAGCCTCATAGAGGTAGACCATAAAGAAATTTGCCTATCCTGGCCAGCGCCGCAGCTCACTTGGCTAATCCTCCACCTGCAGCCCTGGCACCCCTGGTTCTAGTCCCGGTTGGGGAGCCGGATTCTGTCCCGGTTGCCCCTCTTCCAGGCCAGCTCTCTGCTGTGGCCAGGGAGTGCAGTGGAGGATGGCCCAAGTGCTTGGGCCCTGCACCCGCATGGGAGTCCAGGAGAAGCACCTGGCTCCTGCCATCGGATCAGCGCAGTGCCCCGGCCACAGCGGCCATTGGAGAGTGAACCAACAGAAAAGGAAGACCTTTCTCTCTGTCTCTCTCTCTCACTGTCCACTCTGCCTGTCTGCCTGTCAAAAAAAAAAAAAAAAAAAAAAAAAAAGGCGGGGGGGGCTCTGACCTAAAATGTCAACCAAAATCATGGTTTTGAGTTGGAATTCTGTGGTACGCACATGCGCGCACACACACAAACATCATGTAAAGCATTCTCAGGTTGGAAAGGCTTCTGGACATGTCATAGAAGCAAACACAATTCTTTGTGGAGTAGCACACCTTACTTAAACCCACATTTCAGTGAATACCTAAGGATAAAATTCCAAGGCACGTGGGTTCTCATTAGAAAACATCTGAAATGACAAAATACCCTTCTTGTGAAAATGTTCCACTCCTCCACGACTACATGCCTTACAAACTAAATGCTGGGGTAAAGTCTTCCCTGCAGGTTCCAACTGAGGAAAAAGCGAGGTTAATTCAGAACTCCAAGAGCAAGAAGTAATTCCAATAGACAATTCTTTAAAGCAGTTCAAGACTTGAACCCTGTTACAGAAACTGCTTTATTCTGTCTTGTATATGTACATGTTGTATGTTGTGTCTGGTGAAAAATTAACACTCTATTAATAGACTTACAGACAAAAAGCACACTCTTACAAATCTATAACTCGTGTGACCAGTAAGTCTCTGATGCATAGGTTGTTTTAAATTTGTTGTAGAAATAGTGGTATTGTATGTTGATGTCACGTGCTAATCCTTTTAATCAAGGGTTTTCTTTGTAACTGGACTTTGTAATGGGGATTTTGTATCTTGGAAGATTTCTTAGGTTGTCTTGACGAGTCTTGAGTGAAAAAACTGAGTTTTAAAGGCACTATCATTATCTGCCTACTTTAAAAATGTGTTGGCCGGTGCCACGGCTCACTAGGCTAATCCTCCACCTTCAGTGCCGGCACCCCAGGTTCTAGTTCCAGTTGGGGTGCCAGATTCTGTCCCGGTTGCTCCTCTTCCAGTCCAGCGCTCTGCTGTGGCCCGGGAGTGCAGTGGAGGATGGCCCAGGTGCTTGGGCCCTGCACCCGCACAGGAGACCAGGAGGAGGCACCTGGCTCCTGGCTTTGGATCAGCGCAATGTGCTGGCCATAGCGGCCATTTTGGGGGGGTGAACCAACAGAAGGAAGACCTTTCTCTCTGTCTCTCTCTCTCTCTCTCTCTCTAACTCTGCCTGCCCAAAAAAAAAAAAAAAAAAAATGTGTAAGTGATCACCTTAACTCGGATTAGGTCTGACCTACAGCTTTTGCTGAGAGCTCAGATTAAATGGATTATTTTACAATGATCCAAGATTTATTTTGACCAGGTAGTTTGAACCTCTAAGAATTCTTATTAAAAGTTCTGAACTGAGTATTTCGACTTGTAGTTGGATCCCTGGAAACATCAAAGGATAGGATTCTCAGCATGGAGGGATAATAGCTGTCTAACTTAGACCGTGTAAAATGAAAACCCGTCTGCCTGGATTAGGCTTGCTAACTTTGAGTCTTCAAAATTTTAGATTATATGGTAAATCAAAAAAAATTTTTTGACAGGCGGACTTAGAGAGAGAGAAAAGTTCCTTCTGTTGGTTCACCCCCCAAATAGCCGATACGGCCGGCGCGCTGCGCTGATCCAAAGCCAGGAGCCAGGTGCTTCTCCTGGTCTCCCATGGGGTGCAGGGCCTAAGCACTTGGGCCATCCTCCACTGCCGTCCCGGGCCACAGCAGAGAGCTGCCTGGAAGAGGAGCAACCGGGACAGAATCTGGCACCCCGACCGGGACTAGAACCCGGGGTGCCGGTGCCGCAGGCGGAGGATTAGGCAAGTGAGCTGTGGCACTGGCCAACTCAAATTGTCTTAATGCAAGTAATCAATAAGAAATAAGGTCTATCAGATTATAATGGTCTTAAGATGCAAATATGACTTTTTAAAGACCTTGTTGGTTTTGTATAATTTCCTTCCTGAGTTTGGTCCATTTCATTTTTTAAAGATTTTTCACCTGAACTCAGTCCTAATCATTGCTATCTCAAGTCTGACAACCTCAGAACGGGCGCTGTACGTAGATTCTAGTGTAAAGTATGAGGATTCGCAGCATCATATGTAGTTAACGTATTTTAGAGACGGTATTTTAGAGACCTGAGTTTGGTCCATATTATGTATCAGAGTTCCATGGATGTACAGTATTCCTATTGAGATAATGCTGGCCTGATAGCTTCAGAAGATGGCTCTCACCTGCACAAGTGATAATTAGGTTAACAACGGAAGGCAGGTAAACTTAGCCTAAGGACCCCTATCTTTATTGCTTAATGGTGGTTTAAAGTGTTTCTGACACTGACTTGTGAGTCAATTTCTCCTCTCCCCCACCTCACCCCAACATGAGATCAGGTAACACAAAACAACCAGGCCAAGTTGGAACAGAGCCTAGCCACAGGATGACTGATCAATGGTACTTTGAAGAAAGATGACAATGTGGCTAGTATGAAGGTTGAGGTGGAGTCCCCGGTGTCAACCCTAAACTGCAACATAAGGCTGAGAGGTCATGAAGAAAGTGTTCTTCATTGGGCCGGCGCCGTGGCTCAGTAGGCTAATCCTCCGCCTTGTGGCGCCGGCACCGCAGGTTCTAGTCCCGGTCGGGGAGCAGGATTCTTTCCCGGTTACCCCTCTTCCAGGCCAGCTCTCTGCTGTGGCCCGGGAGTGCAGTGGAGGATGGCCCAAGTGCTTGGGCCCTGCACCCCATAGGAGACCAGGAGAAGCACCTGGCTCCTGCCATCGGATCAGCGTGGTGCGCTGGCCGCAGCGCGCCAGCCGCGGTGGCCATTGGAGGGTGAACCAACGGCAAAGGAAGACCTTTCTCTCTGTCTCGCTCTCTCTCACTGTTCATTCTGCCTGTCAAAAAAAAAAAAAAAAAAGTGTTCTTCATGGTAACTATCACAACAGAGTACCAGAAGTGCAGGCTCTGCAGAGGGCCACCGGCTCTAAAATACGTTAACTAAATATGATGCTGCGAATCCTCATACTTTACACTAGAAGCTACATATAGCGCCCGTTCTGAGGTTGTCAGACTTGAGACAGCAATGATTAGGACTGAGTTTAGGTGAAAAATCTTTAAAAATGAAATGTCCAATGGCATTCATTACAAAAATCCAGACATTGTTGGCCAAGGGTAGTGGTGTCTTAGAAAAACAGACACAAGTGATACACTGAAGGAGGTCAAGTATATATCTCTTGGGCACCCTACATAACAGTTGCTAATGCTCAGACAACATGGAGGTTACCGCCTCACTTAGAACCTCTTGGGAAACACTTAGTCATATTATCTGAATCTAAGTATTACTCTAAAACCATATTGTCTCTAAGTAGTCACCTTGCTTCTAGACACTGCTCAGGAACTTAGGCAGGACCGCTTTGACCACTATGTTCCAGCAGACTGTGCCTGATCGATGTCCCCTTAGAAACTATAGAGCGGCCGGCGCCGCAGCTCACTAGGCTAATCCTCTGCCTTGCGGCACCAGCACACCGGGTTCTAGTCCCGGTCGGGGTGCCGGATTCTGTCCCAGTTGCCCCCTTCCAGGCCAGCTCTCTGCTGTGGCCAGGGAGTGCAGTGGAGGATGGCCCAGGTGCTTGGGCCCTGCACCCCATGGGAGACCAGGAAAAGCACCTGGCTCCTGGCTCCTGCCATCGGATCAGCACGGTGCGCCGGCTACAGCGCGCCGGCCGCGGCGGCCATTGGAGGGTGAACCAACGGCAAAGGAAGACCTTTCTCTCTGTCTCTCTCTCTCACTGTCCACTCTGCCTGTCAAAAAAAAAAAAAAGAAAAAAAGAAAAAAAAAGAAACTATAGAGCTAAAATTCCTGAGATGAATGCAACTAGGTGGATTAAGTAGCTAGAAGGCCAAATATGCAATATCAATTTTTCAGGAAACCTTGGAAGCAAAAGCATTGCCACCAGGTACCTGTACCCCAAAGGTTAAAACTGGTGACTCTCACCCACTAAAGAAGTAAGTGTAAACATTGATAATGACTCTATCCTCCTTTTGTATTATTTGTCTGCGGGGTTATAGAGACAAACTTCACAAACATAGGATAGCAGTTAAACATTTTTGATGTGCTCTGCCTTGGAGGATCTGAGGAATCTGTTCTTCACCATGTCAAAATTTTTCACTCTTAAGCATCTACTTTGCCTCCACGTGGCAGGAAGCAGCATTGGCCTCATGCATAGACAGAGTGGAAAATTGACAGTGGGGAATTTGTAACCATAATGAAGGCATCCTCCCTTCCCTTTCCATAATGTGACTGAGGAGGGCTGGCTGCAGGTGTTGTGAATTACCTGTGAACAATGGTGTTTCCATGGGAGTTTCAAGAGCCTGCTCTGAAGGGATGACTTGCAAAGGCAGACCTGACACCCCGCTGAGCAGAAAGCATGCAACTGTCAATTGCAAGCAGCTGAGTTCCATTAGCAAGAAGCCTCTGCCCAGACCATCAGAGCAAATCTGAAAATCTGCTTAATTATCAATTGATGGGACTTTTTTTCCCCTAATCTCCACCTGCAGCTACCCCTTCCCTTTAGAAAACTTTCTTGCTGGATTGAAAGGCAGAGAGAGGGAGAGACAGATCTTCCATTCACTGGTTCAGTCCCCAAATGGCAGCAATGGCAGGGGCAGCTGGACCAGGCTGAAGTCAGAAGGTTCTGTAACTCCATCAGGTTCTCCCACATGGGTGGGAAATAGGCCAAGCATTTGACCCATCCTACACTGCTCCCTGAGACACATTAGTGGGCAACTGGATCAGAAGTGGAACACCTGGGACTTGAACCAGTGCTTATATGGGATGCCAGCATTCAGGCAGTGGCTTAACCCACTGCACTACAATGCTGGCCCCTGAAAGAGCACCTTTTGGATGCAGAGATCACTGTTTGCCCAAGACTGCTGGCTTGTTGAAATAAATCCCTTCCTATTACCAACTCTTGTCTGGTGAGTTGACTGTCCAAAAAGGGACTGATAATTTCCTCCAGTAACAAAATAACTTGTCTAACATAGCTAAGAAAAAAGTGAATAGTACTTAAAACATGGGAAGATGTAAGTTCTCAAATAGCTGGAATTTAGTCTTTGAAAGCCACGCAAAACGTTTAGAAGTTGAAGTTAGAAATACAATGACAGGTGAAACAGATTAGATGCAGCTGAAAAGAGACTTCATGCAGTGAAACACAGGACAAATGAATTAACTATAATGCAACTCAAGATACAGAAATTTAAAATACAAAAGAAAAAATCAAAAGTCATAGAGCATAGATCGACAAGTTTGAGCTACACCTAATGATAATTGCAGAAGGAGGTAATGGGGATAAGCAATCTTCTGTAGAGATTACAGCTGAAATTCTTCCAGAATCTGTTAAAATGGTGAATCATCAGACTCGGAGTGCCCAGTGGATCCAAGCAGAATAAATACAAATATTAACCTTGATTCATTATAGACAGACTGTAGAACATCAAGTTAAAGAGATGATCTTAGCACTGGCGCTGTGGTATAGCAGGCAAAGCTGCAGCCTGGAGTGCTGGCTTCCCATATGGGTGCTGGTTCAAGTCCTGGCTACTCCACTTCTGACCCAGCTCTCTGCCTTGGCTTGGGAAAGCAGTGGACGATATCCCAAGTCCTTGGGCTCCTGCAGCCACGTGGGAGACTCAGAAGAAGCTCCTGGCTTTGGATTGGCACAACTCCAGCCATTGCAACCATCTGGGGAGTGAACCAGTGGGTGGAAGACCACTCGCTCTCTCTGTCTCTGCCTCTCTATACCTCCCTCTTTCAAATCTTTTTTCTCTTTAAGAGATGATCTTAAAAGTAGTCCCCAGTCCTTAGGGGAGAAGAAATACAATGAAGCCAGAGAATAAAAAGAACAGATTACTTTCAAAGGCATATCAAGTAGATCAAAAACTGATTTCTCAACAACAGGAAAAAAAAAAGTGGAGTAATGTTTGCTGAAAGTGCCAAAAGAAAGCCATCATGAGTTTATAAATTCATACTTAGAAATGTTATCTTTGAAGCAGAATTTTAACTTTCATAGGAGTTAATTTCCAAGATATCTTTATTAAAAGAACTTCTAAAACAAATCTATCAAAAATAAAAACTCCAGAAGGAAGATCAAAAATTTTAAAATGCTAATAAAAGTCATACATGGATAAATCTCAACAGTAGCTACATAAAATATCTCGAGGCTAGCGCTGCGGCTCAGGAGGTTAAGCTGCTGCCTGCAATGCTGGTATCTCATGTGGGCGCTGGTTTCAGTCTGGTTGTTCTACTTCTGATCGAGCTCCCTGTTAATGCACCTGGGAGGGCAGTGGAGAAACGCCCAAGACAGACAGTGAGAGACAGAGAGAAAGGTCTTCCTTCCGTTGGTTCACCCCCCAAATGGCCACCACCGCCGGAACTACACTGATCTGAAGCCAGGAGCCAGGTGCTTCTTCCTGGTCTCCCATACAGGTGCAGGAGCCCAAGCACTTGGGCCATTGTGGAAGCCTTTTGAATCCATTGACTCCTTCTGTATTTAGACAAGGCCATGGGCAAAGTGGAAGTTCTCTCCTCCCTTCAGAGTAAAGTACATCCTTTTTTAAAAAAAAAATGTATTTATTTACAAGATTTGAGAGGTAGAGTTACAGTGAGAGGGAGAGACAGAGGGAAATGTCTTCCATCTGCTGGTTCACTCCCCAAGTGGCCACAACAGCCGGAGCTAGGCTGATCCAAAGCCAGGAACCAGGTGCCTCTTCCCTGTCTCCCACGTGGGTGCAGGGGCCCAAGGACTTGGGCCATCTTCTACTGCTGTCCCAGGCCATAGCAGAGAGCTGGATTGGAAGAGGAGCAGCCAGGACTAGAACTGGCACTCATATGGGATGCCAGCGCCACAGGCAGAGGATTTAATCTACTGAGCCATGGTGCTGGCCCCAGTACGTCCTTCTTTGATGACCACTTATTTCTGTTGGGGTTTCACCCATAGAAGCAAAAAACACTTTTTGTTTTGCTCTCATTGGTTTTTCAGCCAGACCAGAATGCCTTAAGTGCTGATTCTGGTCACAGTGTTATTTGAAGTGATTATCATTCTGTAAGTCTGCTATATGGACTGCTTCCATGTGGGAGCATTCACTCTTTTTTGATTCCATTATTATTGCCAAACATTTAGTCTTATTTATATGATCACTTTAATAATTAATTCTGCCGGCGCCGCGGCTCACTAGGTTAATCCTCCGCCTGCGGCGCCAGCACCCCGGGTTCTAGTCCCGGTTGGGGCGCCGGATTCTTTCCTGGTTGCCCCTCTTCCAGGCCAGCTCTCTGCTGTGGCCCGAGAGGGCAGTGGAGGATGGCCCAGGTCCTTGGGCCCTGCACCCCATGGGAGACCAGGAGAAGCACCTGGCTCCTGGCTGTAACAGCCACTTGGGGGGTGAACCAACAGAAAAAGGAAGACCTTTCTCTCTGTCTCTGTCTCTCACTGTCTAACTCTGCCTGTTAAAAAATAAAAATAAAAAAATACTTAATCCTATCTATATGATCACTTTATCACTTAAGCTTATCCCCATGCTCACTCTAACATTCAGAATGATATTTTTACCACCCATCCTAAGGAGGTTTGGGATCCTATAGTAAGTTTTTAAACCATATCCTTATTAGTAGGTCCGTATAAATGTATGAAGAACTATGTAGTTTTGCAGTTGCAAACTTCATACATTTCACAGTTACATCCTTCGGAACATGAATCTTCCCACCATGCCCACCCTCCCACCCACACTCTCACACCTCTTCCCCTTCCCTCTCGTTTCCATTCTTGTTTTTTTCCTAAAATCTATTTTCAGTTAATTTCGTACACATATGATTATCTCCATTTTGGGCAAATGTTCAACAGATAGCATTAGAAATAAAAAGAGAAAAGAAAAAAGGCAAACTGTTCCTCAACAGCCAAGACAAGAGCTGTTCAAAGTGATTGCTTCTCAAATGATCAGTTTCACTTCTACAGATTGCCTTTTAGGTGCTCTATTAGTTATCACAGGTCAGGGAGAACATAGGGTATTTGTCTTTTGGGACTGGCTTATTTCATCCATTTTGTGGCAAATGTCCGGTGTTCAGGTTGTTTTTTCTTTTAACCACTGTGTAGTATTCCATAGCATACATGTCCCATAATTTCTTTATCCAGTCTTCAGTTGACGGACATTTGGGTTGATTCCATGTCTTAGCTATTGTGAATTGAGCTGCAATAAACATGGGGGTACAGATAGCTCTTTCATATGCTGATTTCACTTCCTTTGTGTAGATTCCCAGGAGTGGGTGGCTGGGTCATATGGTATGTCTATATTTAGATTTCTGAGGAATCTCCATGCTGTCTTCCATAGTGGCTTTACCAGTTTACACTCCCACCAACAGTGGGTTAGGGTACCTTTTCCCTTGCATCCTCGCCAGCATTTGTTTGTTGATTTCTGTATGAAAGCCATTCTAACGGGGGTGAGGCGAAACCTCATTGTGGACAAAACATATTTTATTAAATATTTTTATTTATTTGAAAGGCAGAGATACAGAGGGAGGAGATAGAGAGAGGGAGAGAGTGAGCTTCCATCTGCTGATTCACTCCCCAATTGGCTGCAACAGCTGTGGCTGAACCAGGCTGAGGCCAGGAGCCCAGAGCTTCCTCCCATGTGGGTGCAGGGGCTCAAGCACTTGAACCATCCTCTGCTGCTTGTCCCAGGCACATTAGCAGGGAGCTGGATCAGAAGTGGAGCAGCCAAGTTGTGAACCCATATAGGATGCTGGTGCTGTAGGCAGAGGCCTAACCTGCTATGCCATAACATCGGCCCCACAAGATACATTTTAAAAATTGAGATGACTACAAACCGAAATGGCTAAATTCACTCTTAGTGAAAGGTTTCACATGATATAAATAATTGATGGCTTGAGCAAGCAAGAAACAGGGTTGTAGACATTTGAACACATTTGTCAAGCTTAATCTAAGCACATGGAATATAGATTGCCAAAAACGTATAGTACATTCTTTTCAAACACACGAGGAACATTTGAAAGGCAAGAGGAAGATACTGAGTGTATTCAATGTTCATGGAAAAATTAAGAGGTAGAGAGATGATTAGCACCTTGTTCTGGGTCCTAATACTTTGCCTGCAATTGTAGACCGGGCCCAGAGAAAGAAGCTCCTTAGAATCTCAAGATGGAGGAAACTCGGTTATCTACTTTAATCCTCTAACATAAAAGTCTCCTCAGCATCGTCCAAAAGCCTTCATCTAGCTTTGTGCAAATCTCTCCAAGACGAGGTACTGTGGTGGTCTCTGGACAGTCCCTCCAGCCCCTGCCAGCCTTCAATTAGTTGGCATGTCTACAGATCAGTCATTCTTTCACAGCAATAATTCAGCTACACCCCTGAGCTATCTAGGCACTACCTGAGAGGTCTGGGCAATGAATGTCCCGGATGGGTTTGGTGATGATGTAAGAAATTATACCCTGCAGTGGGCATTTGTTGCAGCAGCTTAAATTGCGGCTTAGGACACTAAAGTACCATGTAAGACGGCCTGGTTTGAGCCCTGGCCATTCTGCTTTTGATCCAGCTTCCTGCTAATGCATCCTGGAAGGCAGCAAAGGATTGCTCAATACTTGAGACCCTGCTGTACATGTACACGTGAGAGATCCAGATGGACTTTCCCAGATCCTGGCCTTCAGCCTGGCTCAGAACTGGCTGTTGGAGGCATCTGGGGAGTGAACAAGTAAATAGGGGAATTTTCCCTCCCCCTGCCTCTCTTCCCTCCCCCTCCCTCTCTCACTCTCCCTCTCTTCCCTCCCCTCCCTCTCTTCTCTCCCCTCAGTCTCTACCCTTTCTATCCCCCACTCCCCCTCTCTTTCCCCACTCTCCCCTCCTTGCAAGTAAGACGAAAAATCTAAAAATTCTACCCAGAAGTTAAGTGCAGTCCTGTACCCATGAAAGGCCATTATAGGGGAGTTGCAGCATAATGTGGCTGGGCTTTGCAAGCCCCACTCAGGCTGTCTGGAGGTAGCTCAGCATGGGCTGGCAGAACACACACATGTCTCCCATTAAGAGTTTCAAGAAGTTGGGGCCTACACTGTAGCATAGCAGGTTAAGCCATCACCTGGCAACACCAGGATCCACATGGTACCAGTTTGTGTCCTGGCTGCCCCAGTTCCAGTCCAGCTCCCCAGTAATGGCCTGGGAAATGCAGCAGAAGCTGGTCCAAGTCCCTGGGCCCTGTACCCGCATGGGAGACCCTGATGAAGCTGCTGGCTTTGGCCTGGCCCAGCCATAGCCATTGCAACCATTTGGGTAGTGAACCAGCAGGTGGAAGATCTCTAAGTCTTTCAAATAGAATAATTTTTTTTTTTAAAGTTTCAAGAAGTCATAATGGAAAAACAGCAAAAACCTGCCCAATCCTTTCCTATTCACATTCTTGTCCTGCAGGGAAACTTTGCATCTTGTTAGCTGTTGTCTAGTATTTACCTTCAAATTTCTAACATCTTCTTATGGGTTTTTTCTTTGCATTTTTATGTTTTAACTATTTCCACCTATGGGAAATAAGGATTTTGTTACATATTCTGCTTCCTACTACATATATGCACTTGTCTTCTCTGATAATCTCAATATGGCTTTATACTTTTTACTCAAAGGAATAAAAAGTGATGACATTATTCCGATAAAGATTTTCAGGGCAAGCCTGTAATACAAACAGTCTTCCCATGTGTACTTGTTTTCTCTAGAGGAACTCATTTATTTCCTCAACTTTTTAATGTATAAATTGACAATGCCTAATCCGAGAAAAAAATCCCAAATACTCCAAAACGTAAAGCTTTCTGTGTGTTGATGAGATGCTACACAGGGAAAACTTGCACACCTGACCTCATGTGATGGACCACAGTCAGAATACAGGCACACTAAAAATAGTGTATAAAACTGCATTCAGTCTATAAGGTGTACATGAAAGAAATCTTGTGTTTAGACGGGTCACATCCCTGGTGTGACTCATTATGCGTATGCAAAATTCCAAAATCTGAAGCAGTCCGGTATCTGAAACATTCCTGGTCTCAAGCATTTGAGATGAAAGTAGCTTGATGTGTACTTGTCATTGCTTGAACCACAGTTCCCCAACAAGTAAAACTCTTCTCTGCCGTGGGAACTCCTCGGGTATTCTATCCTTTTTTGCGTCAAGAACTGTCTCCCAGGGGTATCGCCAGCCTGTCCTGCAATCCTAGGCTGGTTGTACTTTGTGCCTGCCATGCCATTGGAACTTCCCTTCCCAGGTTCTGGGAATCTCCTTTTCCCTGGGAATTTCCCTCCTTTTTCCATTGCACATGTTTTATTCCTGTTTCCTGGATCCTGTGTCCTCCACTGTCTTTTTTTTTTTTTTTTTGCCTCCGTGTTCTGGGAAAGCACATCCTAAAAGAGTTGTCAAAAATAAAATTTTTAAAGACATTGCATTATTCCTTTTGTTGACAGGCTGTGTATTGAAATGTGAATTAAATCTTCCATCAGAATTTTAAAAGCACTGTTGCACTGCTTTAATTCTATTTGTTGATGCTGAGTCTTTTAAAAGATTTATTCACTTATTTGAAAGGCAGAGTGACAAAGAGCAACAGAGACCCATCTTCCATGGTGGTTGACTCCTCAAACGGCTGGAATAGCCAGGGCTATTCTAGACTGAAGCCAAGAACTTCATCCAAGTCTCTCACGTGGGTCGCACTTGGGCCATCATCTGCTGCTTTCCCAGATGTGTTAGCATGAAACTGGATCAAAAGCAGAGCTGCTGGAACTTGAACCAGCACTCCAATACAGGATACTGTGGTTGAAAGCAGTGGCTTAACCTGCTGTGCCACAATGCCAACCTCAAAGCTGAGATGTTTGAAGTTCTTCTAATTCTTTTTTCTGTGACCTCTTCTCATGTGAACATTTATGTGAAAAGTTGACAATTTACATTTCAAAAAATAACAGGTTAATTTATTACCATCTTATCATTCCTGTTGAGTGATGTTTCCATGTATTTTAGTCATTAAAATCATATGTTAAAAAATTGTCATAATAAAATCACTATGGTAAGAGATAACATATTTTAAATACTGAAAGGTAATTCACCAAAATACTAAAAACATCTCTGCTGGAGGATGGAATTTTGGGAGTTTTCTCTTTTTAGTAACTCCTATATTAAAGACACTTGTGTTTACAGTTACATTTGGGTTTGAAATATATGTTCTAATGCCAGACTAAAAATCCTCCAAAAGCCAGTGATAAGTATTACACTGGAAAAAAAAAAGAGCAGATACATATAAATCTTCATAAATACAATTTCAATCTCATATTTCCAACAATTTAACATTTTCTAACATATTGCAAAGTTTTCTATGAAGAACTATAATATACCTGCTACCCGGACAGTGCCAATAACATTTTGCTATACTTAGCACATAACAACCAATCCATTCCTCTACCCACATTAACGTCACTTACCTTTAAGTATTTAAAAAAATACAAGTGTCATTGCACTTCCCTCTAAATATGTCAGCACGTGTATTATTCACTAGGATTGGTATTATTTGTAATACTTTCCTGTTGAAGTAAAATTATATTTATTCGAGAAAACACTGACCCACAACAGTAGAGACAAGCATTGTAAACAATTCTCAAAATGTTAGTTTTGTTAATTATTAATTAATACATATTAAATTTTAATATTTTAAACATTAACATTAAAATATATGAATATTTATATAAAATAATATAAAATATATTTATGTTTATATAAATACATTAAATATTAATATTAGAATATTAATATTTTAATAATCTAAATATTATTAATACGTATTAAATTTTTTATATTCTGTTATAACAGATCAGGGAAAACATATGGTATTTGTTTTTTGGTGACTGGCTTAGTTCACCAAGTATAATGGTTTCCAGTTGCATTCATTTTGTTGCAAAGACAGATTTTGATTCATTTTTATAGAGGAGTATATAACATAGGGTGTATATACTACATTTAGCTTATCTAGTCATTGGTTGATGAACACCTGTGTTGATTCCATATCTTAGCTATTGTGAATTGAGCTGCAATAAACATGGGGGTACAGCTAGCTCTTTCATATGCTGATTTCACTTCCTTTGTGTAGATTCCCAGGAGTGGGACGGCTGGGTCATGTGGTAGGTCTATTTTCAGCTTTCTGAGGTGTCGCCATACTGTCTTCCACAGTATCTGTACCAGTTTACTTTTCCACCAACTGTGGATTAGGGTATCTTTTCTCCCATATCCTTGCTAGTATTTATTGCCAGTTGATTTGTGCATGAGAGCCTTCTAACTGGGATGAGGTGAAATCTCATAAGGGTTTTTTTTTTTTTTTTTTTTAACCAGAAGCCTTTTGTTGAATGAATATAAACTTCAAGAATTTCATAAATACAACTTTAGGAATATAGTGATTCTTCCTACTGTACCCACCCTCCCACCCCTGTAACATCTCTCTCTCTTATTCCCACTCTTATTTGTTACTAAGATCTATTTTCAACTAACTTTATATACATACAATTAATTCTGTATTAAGTAAAGAGTTCAACAAATTGTATGAAAAAAAAAAAAAAACTGTTCCTCAACAGTCCAGGACAGGGGCTGTTCAAAGTCATTGCATCTCAAAGTGTCAGTTTCACTTATGTAGATTACCTTCTAGGTGCTTTATTAGTTATCATGGACCAGGGAGAAGATATGGTATCTGTACTTTAGGGATTGGCTTATTTTACTAAGTATGAGGGTTTTATTAAAATTTTTACTTATGTAAATGGGACAAATTCTATGTATCTCATAGAGTTTTTTTTTAAAAAGATTGACTTTATTTATTTGAAAGAGTTACAGAGAGAGGTAGAGACAGAGAGAGGTCTTCCATCCGCTGGTTCACTCCCAGATGGCTGCAATGGCTGGAGCTACGCCCATCCGAAGCCAGGAGCCAGGAGCTTCTTCCGGGTCTCCCACACAGGTGCAGGGGCCCAAGGACTTGGGCTATCTTCTACTGCCATTCCAGGCCATAGCAGAGAGCTGGATCTGAAGAGGAGCAGCTGGGGCTAGAACCAGCGACCATATGGGATGCCAGCGCTTCAGGCCAGGGCATTAACCCGCTGGGCCACAGCGCTGGCCACCTCTCATAGAGTTTTTTTTGTTTGTTTGGTTGGTCGGTTTTGACAGGCAGAGTTAGAGAGAGAGAGGGAGGGAGGGAGAGAAATATCTTCCTTTTCCATTGGTCACCCCCTAAATGGCCGCTACGGCCGGTGCACTGCACTGATCAGAAGCCAGGAGCCAGGTGCTTCCTCCTGGTCTCCCATGCAGGTGCAGGGCCCAAGCACTTGGGCCATCCTCCAATGCCTTCTCGGGCATTTCCTGGACTGGAAAAGAGGCAACCAGGACAGAATCCGGCGCCCCAACCGGAACTAGAACCCAGAGTGCTGGTGCTGCAGGAGGAGGATTATCCTAGTGAGCCGTGGTGCCGGCCTCTCATAGAGTTTTAAGAACAAAATGACACTTCCCACTCCATCCTCCCTCCCTCACTCACTCTCACACTTTCTCCTACTTCCTTTCTTATTTTTAATTTTTGTGATAATGTACTTTCTTCTCTTTGAGAACAAGTTTTATCACTAATTGAACAAGCACTTAGGAAACAAGTAGAAGAGTTGGGCACGTAGGCTTATCTGAAACTTGTGAGACATAAGAATATCCTCCACTTAATACACTAAAATGAAGTACATCTTTGAGAATAAGTTTTACTGTTAACTCTCATAATACAGCTTTTGAGGTCAGTGGTCCTAAGTAGGAAGTTAGTGCACAGTGACTCCTGCTGTTATTTAATAATTAACACTCTTCTGTATGAAATCCATGATCACCCAATGCATTTGACATGAGATGCCTAGGCTATAGAATCCTTTTGAATCCACAAACTCCTTTAGTATTTAGATAAGGCCATAAGCAAAGTAGAAGTTCTCTCATCCCTTCAGAGTAAAGTACATCCTTCTTTGATGAACACTTATTTCTGTTGAGGTCTCACCCACAGAGGTCCTTCATGTAGGACGCTTTTTGCTACAGTGTCTTTGCTCTTCATGGCTGAAATTCTCTTGTGGGCTTTTCAGCCAGACCAGAATGCCTTAAAGGCAGATTCTGAGGTCAGAGTGCTACTTTAAGAGATTATCTTTCAGTGAGTCTGCTGTGCAGAGTGCTTCCCATGTTGGAGCATTCATGCCTTTTTAATTCTGTTATTATTACCAAACACTTAATCCTATTTGTATGATCACTTTAACACTTAATCCTAACTATATGATCACTTTGATGCTTAATTCTATCCCACTTTAATACTTAAAATGCTTCCCCCAGCCACCCCCGGCTTGGGGGGATTTGGCATCCCATAGCATGTTTTTAAACTATACCCTTAGAAGTCAGTATGTAGAATTGTATGCAGAACTATACAACTTTACAGTTAACAAGCTTCATACATTTCTTAATTACAACTTTAGGAACATGGTACTTCTTCCTACCCTGCCTGCCTTCCCACCCAAACTCCACCCCCTTTCCTTCTCCCTCTTATTCTCTCTCTTATTTTTTTACTGAGATCTATTTTCAATTAACTTTATAACACATATGTTTAACTCTTAAGTAAAGAGTTCAACAAATAGTATTAAAAAGGGGGGCTGTTCAAGTCATTGTTTCTTAAAGTGTCAATTTCACTTCTACAGATAGTCTTTTGGTGCTCTATGAGTTATCACAGGTCAGAGAGAACATATGGTATTTGTCCCTTTGGGGCTGGCTTTTGTCACTAAGTATGATGTTTTCCAGATTCATCATTTTGTTGCAAATTATAGGATTTCATTTTTTTACCTCTGTGTAATATTCCATGGTGTACATATCCCATAATGTTTTTATCCAGTCTTCAGTTGATGGGCATTTGGATTGATTCCTTATCATAGCTATTGTGAATTGAACTGCAATAAACATAGGGGTACAGATCACTCTTTCATATGCTGATTTCCTTTTCCTTGGGTAAATTATCAGGAGTGGGTGGCTGGGTCATATATTCAGGCTAGGTCTATTTTCAGATTTCTGAGGTATCTCCATACTGTCTTCCATAATGGCTGTACCAGTTTACATTCCCACAAACAAAGGATTAGAGTACCTTTTTCCCCACATCCTCACCAGCATTTGTTGTTTGTTGATTTCTGTATGAAAGTCATTCTAATGGGGTGAGGTGAAATCTCATTGTGGTTTTGATTTGCATTTCCCTGGCAGCTAGTGATCTTTAGCATTTTTTCATGTGTGTGTTGGCCATTTGGATTTCCTCTTTTGAAAATGCCTCCTTAAGTCCTTTACCCATTTCTTAACTGGGTTGTATGTTTTGTTGTTGTTGTGTTTCTTGAGCTCTTTATATATTCTGGTTATTAATCCTTTATCAGTTGCATAGTTTGCAAATAATTTATCCCATTCTGTCAGTTGCCACTTCACTTTGCTGAGTGTTTCTTTTGCAGTGCAGAATCTTCTCAATTTGATGTAATCCCATTTGTCAATTTTGGCTGTGATCGCCTGTGCCTCTGGGATCTTTTCCAAGAACTCTTTGCCTATTCCAATGTCTTGCAGGGTTTGCACAATGTTCTCTACTACTTTGATGGTATTGGATCATAAATTTAGGGTTTCCCCAAAGTTCTTTAATAATTTTATGGTATCGGATCATAGATTTAGGTCTTTGATCCATTTTGAGTGGATTTTTGCGTAAGGTGTAAGACAGATGTCTCGTTTCATACTTCTACATGTAAAATCCAGTTTTCCCAGAACCATTTGTTGTAGAGACTGTCCTTGCTTCAGGGGTTTTTAAGCCCCTTTGCCAAATATAACTTCCCTGTAATATGTCTTGAAATCTGGTATTGTGATGCCTTTGGATTTATTTTTGTTGTATAAAATTGCTTTACATATAGGGTCTCCTGTATTTCCATATGAATGCCAGCATTATGTGTTTTATATCTGAGAAGAATGTCCTTGGTATTTTGATTGGTGTTACAACGAATCTGTAAATTGCTTTGGTAGTATAAACATTTTGATGATATTGATTATTCTAATGCATGAACATGGAATATTTTTCCTTTTTTTGTGTCTTCTATTTCTTTAATGTTTTGTAATTCTCATCATAGAGATCTTTGACCTCCTTGGTTATATTCCAACATATTTAAATTTTTTGTAACTATTGTAAATGGGATTTATCTTAGAAGTTCTTTCTAGGCTATGGCATGTCTGTGTATACAAAGGCTATTGATTTTTGTGTGTTGATTTTATATCCTGCCGCATTACCAAACTCTTCTATGAGTTCCAGTAGTCTCTTATTGGAGTCTTTTAATTATCCTAAGTACAGAATCCTATCACCTGTGAATAGGCATATGAACTTCCTCCTTCCAAATTTGTATCCCTTTGATTTTGTTTTCTTGCCTAATGGCTCTAGCTAAAACTTCCAGGACTATATTGAATAGCAATGGTGAGAATGAGCATCCTTGACTAGTTCCGGATTTCAGTGGGAGTGCTTCCTGCTTTCCCAGTTCAATAGGATGCTGGCCATGGATTTGTCATAAATTTCCTTGATTATGTTGAGGATTGTTCCTTCTGTACATAATTTGCTTAAAGTTTTCATCATGAAAATGTGCTATATTTTATCAAATGCTCTCTCTCCATCTATTGAGATAATCATGGTTTTTGATCTTCAATTTGTTAATGTTATGTATCACATTGATTTTGTGAATGTTGAATCATCCCTCCTTACTGGGGATAAATCCTTGTTGGTTTGAGTGAATGATCTTTCTGATGTGTTGTTGGATTCAATTGGCTAGTATTTGGTTGAAGATTTTTGCCTCTATGTTCATCCGAGAAATTGGTCTGTAATTTTTTTTTTCTCTGTTGCATCTTTTTCAGGGTTAGGAATTAAGGTGATGCTGGCTTCATGGAAAGAATTCTGGAGAATTCCCTCCCTTTCAATTGTTTTGAATAGCTCGAGAAGAATTGCAGTTAGTTCTTCTTTAAATGTCTGGTAGAATTCATCAGTGAAGCCATCCAGTCCTTGGCTTTTCTTTGTTGGGAGGGTCTTTTATACTGATTGAATTTTCATTTGGTTATTGGTCTGTCTTTATGGCTCAATTTAGGTATGTTGTATGTGTTCAGGAATCTATTCATTTCTTCTAGGTTTCCCGGTTTGTTGGCATATAGTTCTTTGTAGTAATTTTTGATGATTCTTTTTTATTTCTGTGGTGTCTGTTGTTAAATTTTCTTTTTCATCTCTAATTTTATTGGTTTGGGTCTTCTCCCACTTACTTTGGTTAGTTGGGCCAATGGTGTGTCAATTTTATTTATATTTTTAAAAAAACAGCTCTTTTTTTATTTTTTTGTTTCAACTTTATTTATTCTCTAATTTTAATTACTTCTTTTCTCCTACTAGTTTAGGGTTTGATTTGCTGTTGTTTTTCTAGATCCTTGAGGTGGATTGATAGCTCATAAATTTGTTGCCTTTCTAATTTCTTGATGTAGGAACCAATTGCTCTAACCTTGCCTATTAACACTGTTTTTGCTGTATCCCATAAGTTTTGATACGTTGGATTGTCACCTTCATTCATTTCTAAAAGTTGATTTCTCTGATGACAATATGATTTTTGCTTTTCATTCTGCTGATGTGGCGTAGGACATTTATTGATTTGTGAATGGTGAACCACCTTGCATCTCAGGGATAAATTCCATTTGATTGTGATTTATGATCTTTTTTATGTGGTTCTGGATGCAGTTTGCTAGTATTTTGTTGAGAATATGTGCATCTATATATCAATGATATAGGTCTGTAGTGGTTTTTGTTTTGTTTTGTTTTGTTTTGTTTTGTTTGCGTTGTGTTTGTTGTATTTTGGTATCAGGGTGATTCTTGCCTCCAAAGAGTTCCATCCTGTTCAATATTTTGGAATAGTTTGAAAAGATTTGGAGTTAGTTCCTCTTTAAATGTTTTGTAGAATTCAGTAGTGAAGTCATCAGGTCCTAGACTTTCCTTGATGGAGGACTTATAATTATGGATTCAATCTCTTTGTAATGGATCTATTTAGATTTTCTATATCTTCTTGATTTAATCTTGGTAGCTTATATGTATCTAGGAATTTATCCACTTCTTTGGGGTTTTCCAGCTTGTTACAATGCAGTTTTTCATAGTAGTTTCTTAAGATTCTTTGTATTTTAGTGGTATCAGTTGTAATGTCTCCTTTTTCATCTCTAATTTGAGTTTTTCCTTTTTCGCTTTGTTAGTCTGACTAAATATCTATTTTGTTTCTCCTTTCAAACTAGCTTTTTTGTTGATCTTTTCTATTTTTTTAGTTTGAATTTCATTTTTTTGCGCTCTGATCCTTATTTCTCACCTCCTGCTGATTTGGGGTTTGATTTATTCTTGTTTTTTCTGTCTTCAAGATGCATCATTAGATCATTTATTTGAGACATTTCTTTTTTAATGTTAAGTACTTAATGCTATTAGCTTCCCTCTTAGTACTACTTTTGCTGTACCCCACAGTTTTTGGTGTGTTGTTTTTTCATTTTATTTCAAGAAAGTTAATTCCATTTTTAATATCTTCAATAGCTCATTGGTGATTCAGTAGCATATTTACTTTCCATGTGTTTTTTAATGTTCTGTGGTTCTTGTTGATTTCTCATCTTACTCCTTTGTGGTCTGAGAAGATATATGATATAATTTCGGTCTTTTTAAATGTGCTAAGACTTGATCTGTGACCTAGTGTATGGTCTGTCCTAGAAAATGTTCCATCTACTGATAAGAAGAGTGTGTATTCTGTAGTTGTTGGGTGAAATGTCCTATAAATGTCTATAAGGTCCATTAGCTCAATAATAGGTTCAACTCCAGTGTATTTTTGTTGATTGTCTGGGTTATCTGTTCACCGATGAGAGTGAGTATTGAAGTCACCTACTATTATTGTATTGGAGTCTATCTATCACTTTAGGTCTAATAGTATTTGCTGTTCATACCTGGGTGGTTTTGTATTGAATGTGTATAAATTTCATGGCTATATCTTCTTGCTGAATTGATTCATTTATTAACATATTATGTTCTTCTCTCTTTTTTGCAGTTTTTTAATTTTAAGTCTGTTTTATCTAATACAATGAAACATATCCTGCTTGCTTTGGGTTTCCCTTTGCCTGGTTTATATCTTCTAGTCCTTCACTGTCTGTATGTATCTTTATTCGTGAAGTGAGTTTTTGTTGTTGTTGTTGCCATTTTCAGGTACCTCAGTGACTTCAATGTCCTTAAGATTCATAACACGGCATTACTATTGCCAGCTTTTTCTAAATTTCTGCAGAAATGAAGTGAGTTTCTTATATGTGGCACACAGTGGGTCTTCGCTTTTTATCCATTCAGGCAGCTGTAATCTTTTGCCTGAGGAACTTAATCCACTTATAGTCAAGTTTAGTATGATAAGAACTAATGCATGTCACTTTGATTGGTTACTGATCATACTTGCTCTGTTAGCAAAATTGGTAGTGTCATGTGTTTTCATGATGTTTTACTTCTAATGCAGGACACTCCAGAATTTCTTATAAGGTTGGTCTGGTGGTAGTGAAATTTCTCAGTTTCTGTACATCAGGAAAATACTTTTTCTCCTTCACTCCTAAACGATAGCTTCGTTGGCTGTAATATCCTTGGTTGGAAGTTTGGGGTTTGTTGTTGCTATTGTTTTGTTTCGTTTTCTTTCTTTCTTTTTTTTTTAAGACCTTGAATATTCCATCCCACTCCCTTTTGGCCTCTGGAGGGCTTCTGCTAAGAAGTCTGATGTTAGTCTAATTGGTTTTCTTTCATATGTAACTTGATGTTTTTCTCTTACTTTCTTTAGGATTCTCTCCTTATCCTTAATTTATGATAATTTGACTACAGTATGCCTTGGAGAAGATCTCTTTAGGTTGAGTCTACTTGGAGTCTTTTGCATTTCCTATATCTGTATGTCCATGTCTCTTTTTCAAGACCTGGGAAATTTTCAACTATTTGACTTAGTACGTTCTCTGCACCTTTTTTTTCTTCTCTTCTCCTTTGGGAATGCCTACAATATGAATATCTGGTCATTTAACAGTGTCTGATATTTCATGTAGACTTTCTTTATTTTTAATTCTTTTCTCTTTATTTTTGTCTGATTAGGTTATTTCAAAAGTCTTGTCTTCCAGATCAAAAATTCTTTCCTCCACTTTATTCTGCTGTTAAAGTGCTCAATTGTATTTTTTATTTCATTGATTGAAGATTCCATCTTCAAAATTTCTGTTTGGTTCATCTCAATGATATCTATCAGTGAAATTTTGATTCATGTCACTCATTTATTTCCTTATTTCTTTAAGCTATTTGTATTCTTTTGCATCACACTGAGTTTCCTTACAATCATTATTTTGAATTTCTGGCATTTCACATTATTTCCTTATTGGGATTTAATTCTGGGGAAATACCGTTCTTTTGGAGGTGTCATGGTGCCTTATTTCCTCATGTTTTCTGTGTTTCTCCCTTGACATCTGCACATCTGGTGTAATAGTCCCTTCTTTATGGAGTTGGTTTCATTGGAAATTACTTTTATTTAGGCAGAATGCAGCATATCACTTGGCTTTTGGCTTTGGCTTTGGTTCCAGGTGAGCCTAGAATCGTAGTCTCTGAGTAATTTCTTTGCTTTAATCAAAGTCAGCTATATCTATAAGTGGCACCATGGTCTAGTCTGCTATAGTCTGTAGGGGTACAAGTATGACTTTAAGGTGAATGTGAGCCTCCTAGGGTATGTATCTTTAGTCCCCAGAGATTCAGTATAGTTACACTGGGGATTGTGATAGCCAACGTCATGGTCTTGGTGCTAAAGGAGACACTGGTGGTTGTCCCCTTGTCCCACTGATGAGCCTGGGTGATGCTGGGGCTTGTGGCACTACCAGTTGTGGCTCCAGGACTGTATGATATGGGTGGGTTTTCCTCAAGTCCTACTAGGAGGGTGTAACCAGTGCTAGGGCTTATAACACCAATAGCCCTAGTCCTGTGACTGGGAGATATGAACTGAACTCTGCTCCAGTTCTACAGGATGGCTAAAAGGTATACAAGAGATGTTGCACTGGTAGATATGGTTCTGGAGAGGTTCAAAGGAGTTAAGTTCTTCCTTACTTCCAAATAGGATGATTCCAGTGGGTTGGAGGAGATTGGTACTGATTGTTTACAGTGCTGGTGTTGTAGGGTGCCATGTGGTCATAAGGTTATCTCCAGATCTCTCCAGGTGGGAACCGGGTATTGGCGATAGTAGTAGCCACCTGTCTGAAGCAGAGCAATACAAATACAACACTCCAGATACTGCAAGTGCAAATTACTTCAAAGATTATGTTATCAACATCAATAGTCTTGATTCCATAAGGCACAGATGAAACTGCTGTCAGTTCTCACAAGACACGCAAGGGTGCTGCTGGGGTTTGTGCTGGAACTAGAAGGTGCAGAGGGAACTTCTCAGGTCTGACTCAGAATTTTTATGGCCTACTGCTGATGCTAGCCCCAAGAAGTTGAGAGAAACCCCCACAGATCACATGAAGTGAGTAAGCACAACTCCAGAAGTTATGCCCACAACTCCCACAGTTGCAGGAAGCAGGAGATCTGTTCTCTGGGTCAAATTCTGCCCTGACTCTGGCACTCTGATTGGGGGTTGAGGGTGGAGGAAGGGAAGGGAAGCAAAGTGGCTTCGCTTCTTGGGAGCCAACCAGTTGTTCAGCCCCCAGTCAGCTCCCCAGGCTAAAGTCAGGTGTGACTGTGGAATTCTCCCTCAGCCAAAGCTGCCAGAGGCAGGACACATGGCAGCTTCCTTCCACCTTGACTTGTGAAAATAGTGACTGACAGCTGACTGTGCTGTACTGGCCATTATTTCTTAAAATACCTTTGTCCCAGCCGGCGCAGCAGCTCACTAGGCTAATCCTCCGCCTTGCGGCGCCGGCACACCGGGTTCTAGTCCCGGCCGGGGCACCGGATTCTGTCCCAGTTGCCCCTCTTCCAGGCCAGCTCTCTGCTGTGGCCAGGGAGTGCAGTGCAGGATGGCCCAGGTCCTTGGGCCCTGCACCCGCATGGGAGACCAGAAGGAAACACCTGGCTCCTGGCTTCGGATCAGCGTGGTGCACCGGCCGGCCACGGCAGCCATTGGAGGGTGAACCAACGGCAAAGGAAGATCTTTCTCTCTGTCTCTCTCTCTCACTGTCCACTCTGCCTGTCAAAAAAAAAAACAAACAAACAAACAAACAAAAAAAAACAACTTTTGTCCCATCCTCTTTTTCTTCTGGACCTCTTACTGTATGTCTATTAAGCCTTTTGATACTGTACTACAGACCTGAGGCTCTATTTCCCTTTGTTAAATCATTTTGATCACTGTACCTCAGATTAGATAATGATATTGATCTATTTTCAAGTCCAGTAGTCTGTTCCTGTCTCATCTCCTTTAGCTGTTAAGCACATTAAGTGAATTTTACATTTCATGAATTTAGTTTTCAGTTCAAGAAATTCTGTTTGGTTCTTTTCCTGGTCTATTTCTTTGCTGAAATTTCCTATCTTTATATTTCTTGTAAGCATATTTTTTACATCATTGTGTATAGTTATAATAGCTAGTTTAAAGTCTTGTCTGCTGATTTCTTTTTTTAAAAAATTATTTATTTATTTGAAAGGCAGAGTTACAGAGAGGCAGAGCGAGAAAGATCTTCTATCCACTGGTTTGTTCCCAAGATGGCCACAATGGCCAGAGCTGAACAGATGCAAAGCCAGGAGCCAGGAGCCTCTTTTGGGTCTCTCACATGGGCTTAGGAGCCCAAGGACTTGGGCCATCTTCCACTGCTTTCCCCGGCCACAGCAGAGAGCTGGATTGGAAGAGGAGCAGCCGGGACTAGAACCAGCGCCCATATGGGATGTTGGCACTGCAGGTAGTGGCTTTACCCACTACGCCATAGTGCTGGTGAACTTTTTTAAGATTCATTTTATTTATTTGAAAGGCAGAGTTAGGTAGAAACAGAGGTCTTCCATCTACTGATTCACTCCCCAAATGGTCGCAACAGCCAATCCAAGCCAGGAGCCAGGAGCTTCCTCCAGGTATCCCATATGGGTGCAGGGGCCTAAGGAGTTGGGCATCCTCAGCTGCTTTCCCAGGCGCATTAGCAGGGAGCTAGATTGGAAGTGGAGCAGCCAGGACTTGAACCAACGCCCACATGGGATGCTGGCACCGCAGGGCTTTAACCCACTATACCACAGTGCTGGCCTTTCTTTGGGACAGTAGCCTAAATCTCAGCTCAGCTGTTTTATCTTTTTTCTTTAAAATTTTTTTTTTGAGGGATTGAAGGGGGGGGCAGTGTGAGTGTGTGTGTGTGTGTGTGTGTGTGTGTGTGTGTGAAGAGCTTGCTCCTTACCTGCTGGTTCACTCTGCAAATATTTGCCGGGTCAAGGCAAAGCTGGGAGCCAGGAACACAATCCAGGATGTCTCAATTGTTAGGCTAAACATCCCTTCCAGATATTTTAGCATTAATTAAGCTACTTCAACTCTGGTCCATCCATAAACAATTTAGGAATCAGCAGAGATTTAAGCAGATTTTTAAAAAATATTTATTTTTTGAGAGGCAGATTTACAGAGGGAGAGACAGATTTTCCATGCCCTGGTTCACTCCCCAAATGGCTGCAATGGCCAGAGCTGGGCTGATCTGAAACCAGGAGCCAGGAGCTTTTTCTGGATCTCCCAAGCAGGTGCAGGGGCCCCGGCACTTAGGCCTTCTTCCACTGCTCTTTGAAGCCTTCAGCAGAGAACTGAATTGGAAGTAGAGCAGCTGGGACTCAAACCAGCACCCATATGGAATGCTGGTGCCTCAGGCGGAGGCTTATCCTGCTATGCCACAGCACAGACCCCAGATTTTAGCAGATTTTACACAGAATTTTAGATTTCCCTTCTTTGGATTTCTTGTTGCTAGTATTTGCTCTTCATTTTCCAGTCATTGTAGTTGTGTTGAACTTGCTTTCTGTTTCTTTAGCCCAGAAAAACAACTGGTTCTGTGGGAATTTTAGCTTCCCCGTGTGACCAGCTGTGGTCTGTCTTCAGGTTCAATGCTGTAAAAACACAGGAAACTCATCATTTGCCATTCCCTCCTCCTAAATGCCAAACCCACTCCAGAATCTATTTGATTTTGTTCAGTTTCCACTGCCTCCAGGAAGTAGTTTTGTTTTTGTGGCAGTTTGTTTTGCCCAGAGATTACCATTGTTATCTACACAAGGACAAGTTTCATAGGAGTTTAATTAGAGGCTCCTGAAGCAAATCACCATTGTAGGAGATTTTAAATGTTCTTACTATTTTGTGGTACTGGGGCCAGTGCTGTGGCACAGTGGGTAAAGCTGTGACTACAGTGCCAACATTCCATGTGGGCACTGGTTCGAGTCCCAGCTGCTCCACTTCCAATCCAGCTCCCTGCTAATGTGCCTAAGAAAGCAGCAGAGGACGGCTCAAGTCCTTGGACCCCTGCTTCTTCCTGGAAGAAGCTCTTGGCTCCTGGCTTTGGACTGGCCCAGGTCTGGCCGTTGCAGCCATTTGGGGAGTGAACCAGTGGATGGGAGATCTCTCTCTCTCTCTCTCTCTGTAACTGGGCCTTTCAAATAAATAAATAAATCGTTAAAAAACTTTTTTACTATATTTCCCACGATGAGTGAGAGTTACTCTTATACTCAGGAAAAGTTTTTTCTAATTGTATTAGAATTACATTACAGATAAAGTCTTTCCAAACTAAAAAAAAAAAAAAGTTAAAGTTGTAACTTTACAGTTAAATAGAAGATGGAGGTAAGTAGAAGTTCTTTGGAGAATAATCACAAAAATCTCAGGAGAATTAAGCAGAGCTGAAAATCGTGCAGCCGAGTGTTCATACTGTGGAAGAGGGCAGTCTCCAAGCCGAAGGACGCCTCTGGCAGGCGCTACACCAGCTGGCAAAGGCAAACCAGGGACTACACGGTCAATCACTGTTTTCGCCTTCCCTTCCTGGTGCAGGTCCTTCCCCTCCTGGGGAACCTGCAGCCCACGTGATACTAAATCTGAGAGCCAGTTTCCTCCAAGACGTGAGTCTCCTCAGTTGATGAGAAGGAGTGGCTAGCTGCAGGCTTTGTGCTTCCACGGGAAAAACAGGTTTACCTGCTCACTCTCGCCATTAGTAATAGGAAAACCTACCAGAAACTGTGTCACCTTGGGCGAGTCACTGCCTCTTAACTTTTTCACCTGCTTTGTGAAGAAAATGAACGAAGAGACCTTTAATTTCTTCGTCTCTGAAATTTGACACAGTTGTACCCAAATTCTATAAAACATGAGCCTGTTTTAAACACATTTTCGGATCACTCTTTTCCTCTAAAAGGTGCCATCCTATAACATGCTCTGGGTATTGCGTGCTATATAAAACTCCACTAGGGGGGAGTAAAACATTAAAGAACATACCACAGCTCTATGTATAGTGTAACTGTTGCCGCACCTCTGTTCTTTCCAAGCAGCCCCACTTCACTGTTTTAAAACCGAGAGCTGAGAAAGAATCCCCACGTCCACGTGGAAAAGCGCCCAGCCTGAAACTAGGAAGTCTTTGTACTCGTTAAGGCCACTTGCTAATGGAGCAAGAGCAGTCCCCTAAAACATGTATGACCTTCTTGTTTCTAGCATCTTTTCAACTGAGTTACAAGTTTTTGAAAAACTCCCCAAACCTCAGTTCAGCAGAGGCGCTTTATCCCGACAGCTAATTCTAACTGAAAAGCAGGAGCAAGTGCAGTGCCCCTAACCCTTGGATAGCGCAATATTCGAAGGCTGAAAAATTCCCTGGGTAGGGGTCATCTCACATTACCATGATTAGAGACCCCCGGCCCATTGGTTTAAAACTTTTACCTTGAAGAAATAAAATTTTGACATAATTAGTTTCTCTTCATCTCCAGAGCAGAAATTTTAAAAGTTCTGGTCCCCTGGTTCTTAAGCTCAGGCAGACAAATTCAGAGGAAGACAGGGAGGCAGAGAGAAGAAAAAGATGGTTCCATGTTGGGGCTCCCCTGGTGAGTCAGCTCAGAGGGCAAGAGATGAGGGAAATCCAGACACACACCTGTTTGTTGGTTTCTATTTCTGGAGGATTTCTTAGTTGCTTAGCTTCCTAGTAGAGGCAGAATGATAGGATATTAACTTCGGAGTTGGTAGGATAAAAGTGATCATTTCTATCACCTGAAGTTTTTTTTTTTAAGATTTATTTATTTTACTTGGAAGTCACAGGTACACAGAGAGAGAAGGAAAGGCAGAGAGGTCTTCCATCCGCTGGTTCACTCCCCACTTGGCCCCAACAGCCGGAACTGTGCTGACCCCAAGCCAGGAGCCAGGAGCTTCTTCTGGGTCTCCCACAGGGTGCAGGGGCCCAAGGACTTGGACCATCTTCTGCTGCTTTCCCAGGCCACAGCAGAGAGCTGTATTGGAAATGGAGCAGCCGGACTAGAACTGGTATTGCAGGCAGCGGCTTTACCCGCTACACCACAATGCCAGCCCCACCTGAAGTTTTTTTATGTGACTTTCCTGGGTCACAATATATAAAGCAGGATTCTGGTTAAAGGGACAGAAACCCTACTCACATAAGTTAACCTTGTAATGTCATCAGATATCTCTGCCTCCTTAACCACTCCACCCCCTTCTTCTCACTCCCTTTTTCTCTTCTCTCAATTCTAGGGTCCCCGTATCTCATTCTCATGGCAGTTTCTTTATTTAGCTAGTTGCCGAGAATTTCAAAACTGACATCCTTAGAAGCAGAGAGCCTCTTTGCTTCAACAACTGTTTAGGAAATCTTAAAGACTGATGGATCTACTTCCAGTGTGGTGCTCATCCCTATCCATTCCAAATCAGATCCCAAATAGGCTATCCTGTTACTCAATTTTAATTTTTGAGGTTCAATATATGCTACTCACTCTCCAGAGTATACCATCTAAGTAATTCAGTGACAGCTGTACATGGTAAGACAATCATACTAAAACTTCTTTTCCCCAGGAACTTCTACTTAATGTA
Organism: Oryctolagus cuniculus; assembly: GCF_964237555.1. NCBI lineage: Eukaryota > Metazoa > Chordata > Mammalia > Lagomorpha > Leporidae > Oryctolagus > Oryctolagus cuniculus. Next base: position 71,531,333 of record NC_091443.1, read on the forward strand.
TACAAACTTCATGCATTTCATAAATACAACTTTAGGGACATAGTAGTTCTTCCCACCATACCATCCGCCCACCTGCACTCGCGCCCTTCTTTCTCCTCCCTCTCCTATTCCCATTCTCATTTTTTACTAAGATCTACTTTAACTTCATACACATAAAATTAACTCTAAGTAAAGAGTTCAACAAATCATACTATAATAAGCCACACAAGTTAAATATTAAATGAAAAATAAATTGAACTGATAAAAAAATATTTAGATTGATTGGGCCAGCATAGCAGCATAGTGGATAAAGCTGCCACCTGTGATGCCAGCATCTCATATGGGTGCCGGTTTGAGTCCTGGATGCCCTACTTCTGAACCATTTTCCTGCTAGTGGCCTGGGAAAAGCAGTAGAGGATGGGCTAAGTGCCTGGGCCCCTGCCACCCATGTGGGAGACCCATAAGAAGCTCCTGGCTCCTTTGTAGCCTCCTGGGGAATGAGCCAACAGATCTAAAATCCCTCTTTATCTCTCCCTCTCTCTCTGGAATTCTGAAATTCAAATAAATAAATCTTTTAAAGAACATTTAGGGGGCTGGCGCTGTGGTGCAGCAGGTTAAGGCCCTGGCCTGAAGCGCCAGCATCCCATATGGGTGCCGGTTCAAGACCTGGTTGCTCTACTTCCTATCCAGCTCTCTGCTGTGGCCTGGGAAAGCAGTAGAAGATGGCCCAAGTCCTTGGGCCCCTGCACCCACATGGGAGACCCAGAAGAAGCTCCTGGCTCCTGGCTTCGGATCGGCACAGCTCCGGCCGTTGCGGCCAACTGGGGAGTGAACCATCGGCTGGAAGACCTCTCTCTCTCTCTCTTTGCCTCTCCTCTCTGTGTAACTCTGACTTTCAAATAATAAGTAAAATAAATCCTTAAAAAAATAAAGAACATTTAGATTGAGGCCAGGGTTCAGTCTAGTAGCTAAGATACTAGTTAAGATGTCTATTCCATATTGTGGTGTTTGGATTCCACAGCCGTCTCTGGCTCCTGATCCCAGCTTCCTACTAATGCCATCACTCAAACAGTTGGGTTCCTTCCCCCAGTGGAGAAACCTGGATTGAGTTCCCAATTCCTGGCTTTAACCTGGCCAGTACCTGCCATATGTGGGCATTTGGAAGTATACCAGTGGATGAATTTTCTGTCATTCTCCCCCATACTCCCCCCCCCCCGTCTCTCTCTCTCTCTCTCTCTCACTTTCTCATAAATAAGTAAAAATTTAAAAATATATAAATTTGGATCCTGTCATCCAGGAAGTATCATTAATAAAATATGTATGGATTATTTGTGAAGGAGACAAATATCCCCTGTCCAAAGTGCTTAGGATCAGACTGTTTTGAATTTCAGATTTTTTATATCAAAAATGTTCAACTTGTACCACAAATGATTTGATACTAAAGGTGGTTTAAAAATAACTGAGCATTTCATATGCTTTTACAAAAAGAGCATCACTTTGATAATAAGAACATAGAATAATAACGCCAGGGTTGAGAATGATTTATTGACAAAATTTCTATGTACAAAGGTGTAGATGTAGGGTAACCATAAGAGAGAAAGCACTAAAGCCAAGAAGAATTGGTCTGATACCACCCCTAGGCTCTAAAAGATGGAGAAACAGATTACTGGACCCAGAAACAGACTCATGGAGTGGTGTTCCTCAAAGTGTAGCCTACAAACTGGCTCCAGTTTGCAACTTTCACATGAGATAAGAGCATAAAAATTGAAAATACTTAGAAAACTTTATAAGAATTTGACACTATTGATTTAGCCAAGCCTGTGATCAACTTACCTTTTAACAAGACCTATTTTTTTTAAAAGATTAAATTTTTATTTGTTTGAAAGGCAGAGTTACAAGAGAGAGAAAGAGACAGATTTTCCATACACTGGTTCACTCCCCAAGTGGCCACAAGTGCTGGTGCTGGGCCATGGTGAAGCCAAAAGCCCAGAGCTTCTTCTGGGTCTCCTACCTGGGTGCAAGGACCCAAGCTTTCTCAGGCACATTAGCAGGAAGCAGGGTCAGAAGTGGAGCAGTCGGGTCCTGAGCCAGCACCCATGTGGGTTGCTAGTGTCTCAGGTGGCGGCTTAACCTACTGCTCTCTACATTTCAGCCCCAAGATTGATTTTTCAAGGCAGAGTAACAGATGGAGAAACAGATACCTTCCATTTGCTGTTTCACCTCCCAGATGGCTGTAACAGACAAGATTGAATAAGGCTAAAGCCAGGAGCCAGGAATTCCATCCAAGTCTCCCATATGGGTGGCAGGGGTACAAGCACTTTGGCCGTCTTCTTCCTTCCTACCTTCCTAGCAGAAAGCTGGATTGTAAGCAGAGCAACTGGGACTTGGAACTGGCACTCTGATATGGGATGTTGGCATGTGCTTAACCTGTGGCACCCCATTGCTGGCCCTAGTGTGATCGGTTTACAAAGAGGATCATCCATAATGAAAACAACAATACCTGTTCCTTCACTGCATGTGGTTTGAGAAGCACAGGTAGGGCCGACACTGTGGCGCAGTAGGTTAATCCTCCACTTGCAGTGCCGGCATCCGTATGGGCGCTGGTTCGAGTCCTGGTTGCTCCACTTCCAATCCAGCTCTCTGCTGGGAAGGCAGTAGAAGATGGCCCACGTCCCTGGACCCCTACACCCATGTGGGAGACCGGGAAGAAGTTCCTGGCTCCTGGCTTCAGATTGGCACAGTTCTGGCTGTTGCGGCCATTTGGAGAGTGAACCAACAGAATGAAGACCTTTCTCTCTGTCTTTCCCTCTCACTGTCTGTAACTCTACCTCTCAAATAAAATAAATAAAATCTTTAAAAAAGAGAGAGAGAGAAGCACAGGTAGACAGAAAAATGCCTTGAAGTAAGTGTTCCTTTTAGTTAAGGGACACAGCCCAAAGTCACCTTGCAGGGCTGCAGCCAGGGAATTAAACCCTGGGACTCCACTCTCTTCTCCTCTCCTTTTTGTTGACATTACCCATTGGCGAAACCCAACTGCGGGGCAGAGGGAGGGTGATGAAGCGTGGTTGGTGGGGTTGGTGTAGGGCTCCAGAGAAACAAGCAGGGTGATCGACAGAGGGAGGGTGTGCAGGGCGAGCTGTCGGGTTCCCATCCATGCAGACCCACTTCCTCCTCTGACACTTCCCTTTGCCACGTTTCTTCTCATTCTGGCATGAGAGGAAAGGCGTATCTTTTAGAAGTACCTTCCCCCTCAACAAGTGCTCCTCATGACTATACTAAAGGGTTGGAGAGCTCTGTGAGGAAGAGGTGAGGGCGTATTGGCAGGTTCTAGCTCTGCTTGCAACATTCCTTAAGGACAACCAATAAAGGACCACCCCAGAAACAGCAGGGGAGCCATCAAGAGCAGCAGGTCCCTGCAGGATGAGTGCAGCCTGCCCAAGACTGCAGCATTAGCCTAGCAGCTGCCCGTGGTGTTAGCTACTTAGGACGTTTTAAAGTGTCTCCGTTTGGGTTTAACTGTGTTCCTCAGGATTCCCTTTTGCTCTACAAGAGCGGGTCTCTTGCAAGGGTTAAAGGATGGGAGGGAAATTTCCTGCAGCCATGCCTCTCCCAGTTAATCAATTACTGATGGAGGTCCTGCTGCTAAGGGATTTTACAGATTAAATAAAGTCCATCATCAGATAAACAGTGAGGGAGCTTCTCCTGGGTGGGCCTGTCTCGCTTGGCTGGGAGTTCCTACGAGAACAGAGAACCTGCCTATGGATGATAGCTGGGTCTATCCATGTGAGGTTCCTGCTTGCTCTGCTTCCCTCCTTGAATGCCTGTGCTCTAGACTTGGGACTTTGTTTTCAGCTCCTACAACTGCATAAGCAAAATCCTTAGCATCTGCCTATCATCTGTCCTACTGATTCTGCCTCTCTGGTTGAAGTCTCATTACACTGACAGCTAAGCATCAGGGAAGGCAGCGGAATCCAATGTTGACTCCAGTCCCCAGGGTGCCACCTGTGTGTCGCCATCAGCTCAGTGCCGTCCTTTCCAGACCCAGCTTCTCTGTGGCCTTTTCCATTTTTCTTATGACCCCAGTGCCACAGGCAGTTCCTCACCCCTGCAAAGGAAGGAACACCGTAGAAGCGCAGTCTGGGAGCTCAGAAGAATGGAATGGTGGTAAAAGGGGTGGATGACAAGAACTGAGGGAGTGACTGCAGGAGGAGTGAGGAATGCAGAGAAAGGAGGGGTGGGCGGCACTGGGGCTTAACAGGTGAAGCTGCCACCTGTGGTGCCAGCATCTCTCATGGGTGCCCGTTCGAGTCCCGAATGCTCCACTTCCAATTCAGCTCCCTGCTAATGCACCTGGGAAAGCAGCACAGAATGGCCCAAGTGCTTGGGCCCCTGTACCCATGTGGGGGACTCGGATGAAACTCCTGGCTTCCATCTGGCCCAACCCTGGCCATTGCAGCCATTTGGGGAGTGAACCAACAAATGGAAGATATCACGCTCACTTGTTCTCTGTAACTCTGCCTTTCAAATAAATTTTTTTTTAAAGAAAGGAAGAGGCGTGGGGGACAGGCCAGTGTTCTGGGAAGGACACGGAGAAGATCGGAAGGGAGACTAGCAGTGTACGTCTGAGTTTACTCAGTCTGTCTTCACCATCGTGCCTTCTTGGGTTTCGGGAAGTTTTCTTCATTACAAAGTCGCCTTACCCTTCATTTATAAGTTATTTGCAGAGAATCACCCCCCCTCCCATTTGTAAGTGGGTGATTGTTTTATAGTTTTCACTATTTTAAGGTTTTCATCAATCATGAAAAAAATCATGATAGTCTCTCATTCATTAGCTTGCTGTAAAATTTCTGGTGTAAAAAATAAGGTGCAGAATAATGGGTGTAATATTCCATTTGTGTAAAATAAGGGACATTTATTCTGATAAGCCTGCGTACATGGACTGTAAGATTCTACTTCAAGGGTAGAAAAGCTGACAAGCGGAGTCAGCTGGGAAAGGAGCTTTTCTTGCAATGTTTACATTTTCGGGGCAGGCATTTGGCACAGCAGTTAAAGATGCCACCTGGGACCCCAACATCTCATACAAACATGCTTGGGTTTAAGTCCCAATTGCAGTTTGTTGGGAATGCATACCCTGAGAGGCAGTGGGTGATAGCTGAAGTTCTGTGTCCCTGACACCCACGTGGGATACCCTTTGATTGAATTCCTGGCTCCTTGCTTCCGCCTGGCACAGTCCTGCCTGGATGTTATAGGCATTTAGGGAATGAATCAGTATATGAAAGAGATCTGTTTCTCTCTGCCTTCCAAATAAATTTTAAATATTTCATTTTCCACTTATATTAATCATTTAAAAACTATTCCCTTGCTTGTGAATAAATCCTCATCATAGGTATTGGGCACTCCATCTGCTGCACCTGCAACACAACTTTAGGTGGAAGCAAAAGAAGCAAAATGAAGACAGGTAGCCACCGCTGCTGTCCTCTTTGCTAAGCTTCTCCGAAGCTTCATAGGTACAGATGGTGATGCTGGATTCCCCAGGGAAGTGCTTCCACTCGTGATTCTATTTCTCCCCAGCAAACCGAAGATCGGAGCCAGCTGACAATGACCCTGATCTCCCTTGGCACAGCCATCCATCCCATGTACTTTGGGAGCACAAGAGAAACTCCAGTGACATATACAGCCAAAGTTTCTGGACTAGCTTTAATGAGAGCCCCAGAACAATGGGAACATATCATGTGCCCATTTAAATCAAAACCAGGCATTTCTGCCTAGGCTGTGTGTCTTGAAGAAAATGAAACTGTGCATGCCCCCAGAGGAGGCAGGATGTGTAAGATGCATTATAGAAGGGCTCTTTCTCTGGTTTTTCTCCTGCTGAAACTCACACTATGGGTTTGGGCTTCAACAATTATCTATGGTCTCTAGAATCATGACAGCAGTGGGAAATGAGAGCAGATAAGTTTATCTTGTATTTTTAAAAACCCACAGAGAAGCTCTGTGTGATTACAAAGCAACAGATCCAAATGAGAATGGGTTTTGCCAGCTGGAACCGTCGAGGAACGGGCTCTTGGTGGTAAAGCAACTCCGTGCCTTGGGAAAACGACTAGTCCATGTTGCAGGCTCAATGGAATTTGCTTAATAAATTGCACATTTGTCATTGTAGGTCAGTTCTCTGGGTGCCAGGAGACATAACTTCTTCATTATATAATAAAATACTTGTCCTTTCTGGAAAACGAGTGCTGAAGAACGTCAATCACTGTGTCGTTTCCAAAAGCCTTTCTCTGGCTGGCTGGGTGTTTCGAACCGAGCGCGCATCAGAGGGCACCTTTTCAAAGCCATGTCTGGCACTGGGCTTGGGCCTCTGAACCACTTAGTCTTGGCACCCTTCCGACGAGACAGCTGACCCCCTGACTCCTCTAGGCAGGCTGATGGCACTGGGAAGGGAATGGAGAGCAAATATGTGATCTCGGTCTTAGGTAGAAGTGGGAGGCTGGACAACTCCACATTCTGCAAGTTGCAGGTTCCTCTCTCGTTGGCCACAGTTTTTGTCAGCTATAGCAGCTGACAAAACTTGATTACTCTGAGGGGCTAGAGACAAAACATCGTCCTGAGTTTTTCATCTTAGGGTATCCATGTCCGCAGTCCTATGTTCAGCTCTGAAATCTTTTTGAAGACTTCTTCCAAAAAGAACCAGACTTCATTTTCCCTATTCTTAAGTATTTTTATTCTGAGCAAGTTCCTCTTCTGGTAGTCAAGTGTGTTTGCTTCAGAGCAGGCAAAAATACCTGTAAATAATCTGATCTGCTCCGGGGAAAACACCTTTGAAAATCAACTTCCTGTAATGTTTATTCTGGAGGTAAATTGAAGATGCTAACTTGGTTTCAGTAGGTGAGCTCTATTCGCTATCTCCAAACAGAAGTGTTGCTGACTTTTTTGGGGAATGTGCCAAATACATTGTGATCTGAGGGGAGAGATGCTCCTTTCTTAAAATGTAGTTTTGGGTATTTCTCAACCGCCCGGCATTCTGGGGACACAAATTTGTGTCATTGTATATTCAGCTAGAATTGATATATTGATGTGCAACTTTTATTGGGTATGAAAAATCACAGCAGACTTACAGTCTTGGAAAAACTAAAAGTGCTTATTGTCACTGAGAGCTAACATTTATTGATTCTCTACTGTGAGCCAGGTATCATTGGGTCCTTTGAAAAAATCCTCATTGAAACTTTCCAATGACTTCACAAAGCAGATTTTTATGTTAAGGTGCTTTTAGCTGCAAGTAACAGGCATATGTTTCCCAAGCAACAACGTATGTTGCCTCACATAATAAAGAAGCAGGGGTCAGTTAGCTCGGGGGCAGGATGTTGGGGCTCCTGTCCTGTTCTCTGGCCTGCTTTTCCTCCAGATGGGGGCACAGGAAGTTCTGACAAATGCAGGTGTTACAACCAGACATAGCAGCATCTAGAAAGTGTCTGTCCCCACTGATCTAGAACAAGTTGCACGTTACCACTGTCACTTAGCCTTGAGTGTGGGAGGAAATGCTTTCTAGGAAGCAGCATTTTCCAGAAGGTCGCCGGCCCTCCCCTGACATCACGTTGCCCAGAACTGGGTCATTTGCTCACGTGTACACCAAGAGCCAGCAACAGGAAATTGGAGCCACCACAATTACCTCAGACCAAACAGAACTCAGCTCATGTGGACAACCAACAGTGTTGGCTATCCAGGTCCCATTTTTTAGATGTCGAATCTAGGCTCACTGGTAAAGTGAGGGAATAAAGATTTGAAACATAGCTGATTCATAAATATGTCAGGAGTCTAACCTGGAAAAAACTCTGGTAATTGCATTTGAGCTATTTAGGACAAATCCAATCCGATTTGAAGAAGGGATTTTTCAGAACAGTGTGGTGCTGTCTAAATGTTTTTGGAGTAAAGAATTCTGTTGACAATAGATTTACATAAATTAGGGGAACATGTGATATTGATATTGGAGATATGTCGTGCTTGGTTAGCATATGAGTTCATGTCCACCTTGCAGTAACTCCAAGCTTCTTGGAATAACGGATTAGCCCCAAGATAAGAGTCCTTGCCTAAATCCCTTCACCTCTTTCGACCTCATTTCTCATCCATAAAATGATGGTAAGACCTAGTTTGAAAGGCTGTGGGAAGACATAGGATAAAAGTGCATGTGCAGAGTATGAGAGGAGCTCAAAAAGCATGTGCAGGGCAGGCACTAGGCCTAGGAGGATGCTGGTCGAGATGCCTGCATCTCATGTTCGAGTGCCTAGGTTCACTTCCCAGTGCTGGCTACCAGTGCCAGCATCCCACCAGTGCAGACCTTAGGAACAGAGGTGATGCTCAAGTTGCTGAGTCACTTCCTGGCTCTGGCGCCAGCTGTGTGATGCGTCTGGGGGATGAACCAGCAGATAGGAGCTCTTTCTCTTTCTCTCTGCCTCTCAAATAAATGTTTAAAAACATTTTAAAAGGCATGTACTACTAGTTTGTATGTATACATAGGCCAAACCTTAAGAAACATAAAGAACTCTTTAACACAAAATTGGGAATTTGAGTTCATAGGAAGGTTAGAAATATCTGTGTATAGGAGAATCAAAGTAATCTGAATAAACATTGGACATTTAGATTGACATTGGACTGCATTTAAAACTTTTTCCAGGAAAACAAATTGGAAACCAGCAAGATTCCTAATAAAAATAGGGCCACTGAGAGGCAACTGTTTGGCCTAGCAGTTAAGAGAGCAAAGTCCAGGGCCAGCGCTGGGGTGTAGTAGGCTAAGCCTCCGCCTGTGGTGCTGGCATACCACACACCACCAGTTCGTGTCCCAGCTGCTGCTCTTGTGAGCCAGGAAGGGGCTCCTGGCTCCTGGCTTTGCCTGTCCCAGCTCTGGCTGTTGTGGCCATTTGTGGAGTGAACCACCACATGGAAGACCTTTTTCACTGTCTCTCACTCTGTAACTTTGCCTCTCAAATAAATTAAAAAAAAATCTTAAAAAAAAAAAAATCCAAGTCCCAAATTGAAGTATGCATCCTATATCATACTACATAGGTTCAAGTCCAGGCTCTGCTGGCTCCAGATTCTCTGCCTCTCAAATAAATAAATAAAATCTTTTATTAAAAAAAATAGAGCCATTGTGATAATACATAACTGAGTTCACTCAATGTTCTTAGAAAAATGAACTGTTTCTTCTAGGGCTTGTAAATTCAGGGAAAGACAGAAAGCAGAATTTCATCCAGTACATTCCATATTCAACATGATTAATAAAATTGTTTAATCAAATTTTCTGTAAGGAAACAGGATCTTTCAGACAAGGACTATGTCTGAACTAAACTCAAAATTTGTTTTGTGTGTGTTTTGTTCAGTTCACTCACCAGAGAACAATTTTAGGAGCACAAGATTTGTGTCTCATAAGTTTCCACATTGTTGCTGACTTTCATGGATGAAACCATTCTATTTACATTACACCTGAAAGTAAAGATCTGTTTAATGCTATTTTGTCATTTTGCTTTTGAATTAATTTTCTGGTTTAAGGGAAAGCTTCCTATGCCATTTTAAATCTTTTGATATAATCATAGTTCCTAATAGGAAATATCTAAATGTCTTTAACTTTCTTTTAAAAAGAACCATCACTGGTTGAATTTTTAAATTATACAAGATAGTTCTGTTGGACTAAAGGCTTTCAGTTGCAACATAACCTCCATATAAGATCCTCCACTAAAATATCCATTAAAGACTATGGCTTTTGGCCGGCGCCGCAGCTCAATAGGCTAATCCTCCTCCTGCGGCGCCGGCACACCGGGTTCTAGTCCCGGTCGGGGCGCCGGATTCTGTCCTGGTCGCTCTTCTTCCTGTCCAGTTCTCTGCTGTGGCCCAGGAGTGCAGTGGAGGATGGCCCAAGCACTTGGGCCCTGCACCCGCATGGGAGACCAGGAGAAGCACCTGGCTTCTGGCTTCGGATCAGCGTGGTGCACCAGCCACAGCAGCCACTGGGAAGACCTTTCTTTCTGTCTCTCTCACTGTCCACTCTGCCTGTCAAAAAAAAAAAAAAAAAAAAAAAAGACTGGCTTTTTTCTATATCTTACCAAGCAAATTAGGGCGGACATTAGATCTACTGGTTAAGATGCTGGTTGGATGCCCACACCCCATACTGAAGTGTCTGCGTTGAGCCCCAGCTCCATTACCAATACCAGTTTCCTAGAAGGCAGCAGATGATGGCTCAGCAGGTCAGTACCTGCCACCAATATGGGAGAACCAGACTGAGTTCCTAACTCTGGGCTTCAGCCTGGCCTAGCCCCAGCCATTGCAAGAATTTGGGAAATGAGAAAATGGATGGGAGTGCTCTCAAATTTATTTTTTTTAAATGTTTGTTTATTTATTTATTTGAAAGGCAGAGTTACAGAGAGGCAGAGGCAGAGAGAGGAGAAAGGTCTTCGACCTGCTGCTTCACTCCCTAAATGGCCACAATGGCTGGAGCTGCGCTGATCCAAAGCCAGGAGCTTCTCCCCGCTCCCACATCGGTGCAGGGGCCCAAGGATGTGGGTCATCTTCCACTGCTTTCCCAGGCCACAGCAGAGAGCTGGATTGGAAGTGGGGCAGCATGGAGTTGAACCAGCACCCATATGGGATGCCGGCACTGTAGGCGATGGCTTTGCCCGCTATGGCACAGCACTGGCCCCTCAAGCTCACTTTAAAAAAGCAAGCAGGTTTATAACTGATTTTTGCATGTGGAGGAGTTATTGAACTCATTTTTCCTCTTAATGGGAGGACATGGATACTTTATAATGGTAAAAAGTCTGGGGTTGGTATTGTGATATAAAGCTGGTTAAGTTCCGACCCACAACGCTGGCATCCCTCGTGGGTTTGAGCCAGCATGAGTCTCAGCTGCTCCGCTTCCAATCCAGCGCCCTGCAGGAGCTGAACCTCCAGCAGCTTGGACCCCTGCCACCGTCGTGGGAAACCTGGATGGAGTTCTAGGCTCCGGGCCTTTGCAAGCCGTTTGGGGAGTGAATCTGCAGATGGAAGTACTCTCTAAAAACTCTACCTTTCAAATACCTAAATATTTTTAAAAGTAAATATATCTGAAATATAACAAATATAAAGTATACACACTTAACAGGAGTCCCAAAATACATGAGGCAAAAACTGACAGAACCGGAAGGAAAAATAGACAAATCAATAATTTAAAGATTACTATATCCCACATTTAATAACAGAATAAGTAGAAAATCGACAAGACTTTAGCAGACTTGAATGATGCTGTCAACCAAACTGACCTGATATAAAATATACATATATTATTAAAATCTATGCATGGATCAAAATATTACATTGTACCGCATAAATATGTACAATTACTGTTGGTCAATAAATATGTGTACATATGTATTTTCAACTAATTGAAAAGCAAAATGAATGATCTTCCAGCCACAGGTTCACTCTGTAAATGCCTGCAACAGCCAGAGCAGGACCAGGTCGAAGCCAGGAACCCAGAATTCCATCTGGGTGGCAGGAATCCAAGCACAGGGCCATCACATGCTGTCTGTTTTGGATTAGCAGGAAGCTAGATCATAGCAGAGCAGCCTGAACTTGAACTGGCACTCTGACTTGGGATACGGGTATGTCAAGCGGCAGCTTAACCTGCTGCACCACAATGCCTGCCCCATTTTTGAGCACTCCATCTAACAAGAACTGAACATACATTCTTTTTGGGTCCATGTGAAATGTATTCCAGGACTGGCCACATGCTAGGCCATAAAACAATTCTCAAGGAATTTAAAAGGATTGAAATCATTCACAGTATATTCTCCAGCAACCAAGGAGTTAAAAACAGAACTCTGGAAAATCCTCCATTCTTGAAAATGGAAGCAACATATTTCAAGATGACCAATAGGCCAGAATATAAATCACAAGGGAACTAATGAAAAACATAAGAGGCGGAGCTTAAACAGGGAAATTCACAGCTTCAAACATTGACATTGGAAAAACACATCAGTGATCTAAACTTCCATTTTAAGAATATAGAAGAGTAAATTAAGTCTAAAAACATAAAATAAGGATAAGAGGGTAAAACCAATGAAATAGACAGAAAATAAGAGAAACCAAAAGTTCTTAAGGAATTAAAAAAGAAAATCCAAACACTTGATAAACCATTAGCAAGACTAAGAGAAAAACGACACAAAATACCACAATCAAGAATGAAAGGAGACAACACTGCTAATCCTACTGAAATGAATGATGAAAGTTATGCAAAAAATCTAGATAAAATGGCAAAATTCCTCAAAACCAAAAACTACCAAACATGACTAAAGAACAAATGGAAACCATAACAAGAAAATTACTTAAAAATTCCGAAGCCCAGGCTAGATACTTTCTCCTACTTTAATCCAAAGGAGAAATATCAACCCTAAACCAATTTTTTCATAAGAAATGAAGTGAGGGAACACTTTCCAACAGAGAAAAATATCACAAGAAAATAAGAGAACAGTAACTCCTATATAATATTACAGTAACTCCTATATAATATTAGCAAATAAAATCAGCAGGATAAGACAGGATTAAACACCACTGTGAAGTGAGATTTATGCAACCATATCTAAGGGGCTTTTTTAGATTTTAAAATTTTATTTATTTTTCATTTACTTGAAGTAGGGGAAAGGTGGGGATAGATAGAAAGATCTTCCATCCACAGGTTCACACCCCAAATGCACACAACAGCCAGGGCTGGGCCAAGTCAAAACCAGAAAACTGAAACTCTATCAGGGTCTCCCATATGGGTGGGAGGATCCAAGTATTTGACTCATCACCCAAGGGTGTGTGCATTAGCAGGGGCTGGACTTGCTTTGCACCCCAGCATTGTATTACTGGATGTGGGTGTCTCAAAGGCACGCAACTGCTGTACCATGAGGCTCACTCCCCTAAAGTCTTCGGTTAAGGTATACTAAGACAGTGGATACTTAACCCAATTATGGTATTCAGAGGCACACCCTTTGGAAAGTAATTGTTACCGTGAAGCCCTTGTGATCAGATCATGGTGGCTTCACAAGGAGAGATTCACTGCCAGCAAGAATGCCATCACCAGATGCTGAACCAGAGGCCATGGATCTTTGACTGTGAACCTTCAAAACCATGAGCCAAAGTAAACCACCTTCCTTGGTAACCATCTTTTCCTAGGTATTTCATTGTAGAAACAAAAAGCTAATGCAGGGAATAGAAATTCAGCTGGTTTAGAGGTTTTCCTAGAGTGAGAAATCTGTCTTACTACTGGGTAAAAGGCATTGTCTCCACAGGGAAATGTCATCTTTAAAAAAAAAAAAAAAAAAGATTTATTTGAGGGACCGGCACTGTGGCACAATGCGATGGGCCACTGCCAGCATCCTATATGGGCACCAGTTCAAATTTCAGCTGCTCTACTTCTGACCCAGCTCCCTGCTAATGCACCTGGGAAAACAACAGAGAATGGCCCAAGTGCTTGGGCTCCTGCCTCCCATGGGGGAGACCCAGAAGAAGATCCCGAATCCTGGCTTTGGCCTAGGCCACCCTGGCTGTTGCGGCCACCTGGGGAGTCAGCCAGCAGATGGCAGATCTCTCTTTCTGTGTAACTGACTTTCAAATAAGTTAAAAAAAATACTTATTTGAAAGGCAGAGTTAGAAAGGGAGAGGCAGAGATCTTCATCTGCTGATTCACTCACGAGATGGCTGCAATAGCTGGGGTTGGACCAGGCCAAAGCCAGGAGCCCAGAGCTTCCTCCAGGTCTTCCATGTGGGTGCAGGGGCCTAAGCACTTGTGTCATCTGCTATTGCTTCCCCAGGTGCATTAACAGGGAGCTGTTTCAGAAGTGGAGCAGCCAGGTCTTGAACTGTTGCCCACATGAGATGCTGGCATGCAGATGGTGGCTTTACTTGCTACAATGCCAGGCCCACAAGTAAGACTTGAGAGTTGGTGTGTTCCTTGCTACAGCTGCTTGTCAATTCAAGCACTGAAATCAGTGCTAATTTTTAGGCTTGGCTGTATCTGCTCACCAGTTAAGGGGACAGTTTTCTAGGCTCCAAACATTTCCCTGCTAGGTTCTTGCTTTTAGAATGATCAAGCCTGAAGAAAATGCTCCCTTGACCACCACCTAAGTCAGCCTGCTTCTGGATGGAAAAACATCAGCCCCAAGTACAATTCATAACATGGCTGGAGTGAGAGGAGAGGAAGCTATAGTAACTGCTTCCAGGAAGTATCTGCATACACCTGAACTCTCATATCCCTCTCTAGCAATTGGAAAAAGAATTAATCTAGAAATGATAGTGCTTAGGGAGTTCTTCATTTCTGCACCTGCCCTTCAGTTCAGAAGTACTTCTTGCAACCCACAGCATAATATGTCAAATCTGCACTATAAACAAGGTAAAAACAGTGCTGCTTTTTTTACTTCATGATAAAGCTTTTTTAAATCTCCAAGTATTGTTTCTGACAAAAGAAAAACAAGACACTGAAGTCTCTGGATGTCACAGGTGATCTGAAATAACACAAATATTAACTGAAGAAGTTCAGAAGAATATTTTAAATAATAAAACAGGGAAACAGCTATGTACTTGTCTTCTTCAGCAAACTTTGTAAAACCCCTTTTCTCTAAATCAAAGCAAGGACCAAAATTTGTGAGTACCTATTTCCAGAAAAAGCATATCTAAATTGTCTGCAGCCTCATTAAACATGCCAATTTCAAAAAAAATTGGCTGACCATACATACAAAGAGTAAGCTTGTATTTTTTTTCCTGGTATCAAGCATGATGTCAATATAACACTTCTATATGATAAACTACAAAAGAATTCATAGCAATGCTACAGATCATATGCAAGTTTATTTAAATAACACTACATAGTGAGCCAATTTGTAAGTATAAAAATATATGGTTTAGCAACCAAATATAAGCACCACACAGAAGCACATTACACATATACCATCAGGCCTTTGGAAGATTAAGGCAACATAAATATCCCAAACAGCTTTATGAGAATGCTTTACTCATATAATAGATGTTATTAAAACATCTCAAGATAGGCAGAAATCCACAATTTTTCAGTATGAAGTCTTTCCTTGTAATTTGATCAATATGTTAATGATTCTTCTTAAAAACTGTTCAGTGATTAATCTAGATTGACAAATGGGCTATCAAAGCCACTATCTTGTTGGCTAGACAGGGGAGGAATTAACTTCCTTGCAGGCTGTCGACACATTGAAGTTGGCACTGTCCTGCTCAGTGTTTGGAAATCTGACTTTAAGTTATCAGCCTTAGGATGAGGTGGGTGTCCAAGAGTCACACTGATCTTCCCTAGCTGGGAATACGTGGTTTCTTCTGACAGGTCTGGAACATGATCACTCTGACATTTCATTGGTTGACAAACCATATTATTTTTCTCTGTATCTGAAAGACAATTGGTTGCTGAAAACTCTTTGAAATGAACAGATTCACCCAGTATATCCAAGGTGTTTTGCGGCCTACTGTGTAAAAATGACACTTCGGGGCTGTTACAGGGTAGAGTTGCACTGGTGGGATGGCAGCCTAAGGAGTCACTAGGGTCCCCTCCATCCTTTACCGGAGTTTCCTGAACACCCAGGCTTTGGCTTTCCTCGGACAGAGCATTTTCACTTGCCATTAGTGAATTGTGTGTGTATCCTTTCAAAAGAGGCTTTTCCTTAGCACCCTGAAAGGTGATGTGTGTGGATCCTGATTCAAAAAGACCAGGGGCACATCTAGGTGAGGGTTTATTTCCAAAGGTTCCAGGGCAGGGGTATGTGGCTGAGTGTGGAAGTGACTCAGAACCAGTATCTCTGAGTAGGTCTTTCTTCTTGTGCAAACCAAGGCCTCCTTCACCTTCGCATGGAACAAACTCAGGAGAAACATTCTTGGGCAAAACATCTAGGTGCTTGCCACTACTATCTCCAAACTGAAAGTCCGAAAGGGACCCTTTGGAACCCACATGATTTGTGTCCCCGTGCTCCGAGTCCTCTAACCGCCGTCGTAAGTTACAAGCAGCCCTCCTCTTAGGAACTTGCTCACACATACTTTTGGGGATACTTTTGACGCTGTTTGATCTGCTTTCAATGTAACGTGCTGTATTCTGAAGCACTTCATTTCTTTTTGATTTTTCAACTCCAATCAGTGTCTCCGAAGCCAGGGGCAGGGCTACTATAAGCAAAGGAACATAAAAGTAAGAGAAAATGAACATTTAAAGGAACTATATCAATGCTAAACAGTTAAAAAAATTTTTACATATATCTGCTAAATAAACCAGGGTAATTTTGTTAATGACATCTAATATATTATTGCCATTCATTTGATCACTTTCTACAACAATGCTTTTTAAGAAGCAATTGCATATATTAAGATAATCGAAAATGAATCTTGATGTGAATGGAAGGGGAGAGGGAGTGGGAAAGGGGAGGGTTGTTGGTGGGAGGGACGGTATGGGGGGGGAAGCCATTGTAACCCATGAGTCGTACTTTGGAAATTTATATTCATTAAATAAAAGATTAAAAAAAAAAAAAAAAAAAAAAAAAAGAAGCAATTGCAATTTTTTTTTAACCTATTCCGATTCTGGTGTCAGGAATGGAGTTTTTGATGAAGGAAGCTTGCGAGAAGAGTCATGTACCTAGACCTATCTGTGTGTGTGCACACATCTCTCTATAAAATCTGTTTTCTGATTTAATTGGGTAGGACACTATGTGGCCACACAGCATAGAATTAGAAGCACTGTAATTCAGTCCACTAGAAGTTCATTTCCATGGGGCCACTATTTACACACTGTTGCCTCTAGTCTAGAACATTACTTTCTTATCCAATGCCACTGTCCTAAGAGTAATATCACCATTCCAAAACTTACACAATCAGTTTTCTTCTCCATGAGGAATGGTTAACAACATGCTGAATTTCCAGATAATCTCTGCTTCAGGTTCTCAGTAGTTCAAAAAGCCCATTTTCCTACAAATACTCCTGTGTTAAACACCTCCCGGGGCGATCAGGAACTCACCAGTTGTTTTTCACATATTTCTACCACCCTGTGCTTCATACACTACGAGTCTAAAGCTATGTTGTTACACACAGAAACAACTCATAGTTTCTTGGGAGATTGTTCCTATTAAAAATTATCTTTGCTCCTTTTAGTGCTCTGATTCATCTAATACTATATTTATAAGTCATCTAATATCAATATTGCATTTGCCTGGCATGCCTTTCCCTACTCTTTTGGAATTTTAGGTGGTATTCTTGTAAAAATGGCAAATGTCCATATTTTATAAAACCCTGTTTGAAACTTATGGCTTTTTAGCATTGTGATGCTAGAGGGGAAAGCCACCGGCAGGCATGATATGGGCAACAGTTCATGTCCTGACTACTTTACATCCAATTCATCTCCCTGCTAAGGTGCCTGGGAAAGCAGAAGATGGCCCAAGTGCATGGGCCTCTGCACCTAATGTGGAAGACCCGGATGAAGCCCCTGGCTTCTGCCTGCCACAGTGCTGGCTATTCCGGCCACTTGGAGAGTAAACCAGCAGATGGAAGATCCCTCTGTCTCTCCCGCACTGTAACTGACTTTCAACATAAATAAATCTTTAAAAATCAATTTAAAAAAGAAAGAAAATTATGGCCTTTAAAAAAAAATGTTTACTTGAAGGCAGAGTTACAAAAAGAGGCAGAGAGAGAGAGAGAGGTCCTCCATCTGCTGGTTCACTCCCTGACTGACTGCAATGGCAGGAACTGTGCTGATCCAAAGCCAGGAGCCTCCTCTAGGTCTCCCATGCGGGTGCAGGGGCCCAAGGACCTGGGCCATCTTCCACTGCTTTCCCAGGCTGTAGCAGAGAGCTGAATTGGAAGTGGAGCAGCCAGGACTTGAACCCGCTATGCCACAGCACCAGCTCCGTGGTCTTTTAATAATAAGCGAATTTAACCTATTCACATTTACTATGATTGCTAATGTTTCAATCTACTAAGAGTTCTATTTACCCAGATTTTCTAATTCTTTCTTCTTTCCTGATTTTGCTAGGCTAAAATGCTTTCTTCCAAGTTTTTCCCCAACCAATTTGAAAATTATATATTCTACTTCTTTGTTACCCTTGAATTTTAATATACTTAAACCTGTATTTTTCCGCCAATGACTACATTTAATAGAGTCTATACTCTCTTCATGAAAATGGGGAAAATCTGAGCATAATTTTAGTTTCTTCTACCATTTCTTCCTACATTTTTCAAGAAAATTATACTTTCTAATACTCTCAGGTCTTTATTGTTTTAGTTTCGTGTCTTATCATGGTGACAGATTTCTGTAAATATATGGTGAGTCTTGATTAAGCAAGCAGCACAGATACGGTATTTAGGACATTTAAATAGCAAGCAGTTAGAGGCTGGGAGAGGTAGAAAGATCCATTAGGTGGCATGGGGGCTCCCAGTTATTTCTTGGTGTGGCTAGCCACCTAGCACACTGCCTGCTCTCACACGCTTTGTTCTTAATGCTGCTGCCCAGTATTGAGGTTGGGGAAGGGAGGGGAAAGGAAAAACAGAGGGTGGCCCCACTGGTTGCATTGGTACCCTCAAGGCCCGCTACTTCTCCTGGGCCATCTCCCCTCCATATGTGGAACAGTTCTGATATTGTTCCTAATTGTGCCTGTCACCTTTTGGCCGCTTTGAACTGAGGTTTCCATCTGTAACTCTACACTATCTTCTTTTCTACAGCATCTGGTCTATCCATGGCAACTATATAAGCTCAGTTAACTTTCACCTTTATCTTATCTTAGAAAAAAATTTTACTTGTATGGGTAGAAGCAACAATGGGAAGCTTCCTATTTAAACCAGAAATTTGCATAAATGAATGTAGAGTTTTCTAGTTCAAATAAATCACACGCACATAACTTTATAATTTAACTCTTACTCCTTACATTTCCTGTAGTTTTTCATACTAAAAATATTTAATATCCAAAAAAGACAGAAAAACCATTCAAGTGACTCATTGTGACATACCTGACTGTGTAAGTTTGCTCTGGGATTTATTAGAAATAGGCGTTTCCAGCAATTTTGCCATTGTAGCAAGTTTGCTAGCAGCATTCATAATCTTTTTTTCAGCCCTGTGGGGAATTCCAGAATATTGAATTAAAACAGTTTAAATGAAAAAATGAGTTCTCTTAGCCCCAAGATTTCTGTTTTCCTATTAGCTCTGCCAACACTTAGGGTAGCACAACAGTTAAGTCTCTCATAACCCCCAGTGGCTGATCGTGTAGAAACAGGTAATACTGTGGTCAAGGAAAATGTTTAGAAAATGACATAAGTTGTCTTTGACTCTTAGGACACAACTTTTACAATGAACTTACCCTTCTTCTTTTCCATTATCCTGCAAAATCTGTTGGAGGCAAGTCAAATAATATTTGCGCATCTTTCGGGCAGTATCTTGGCGTTCTCGCAATACCTCTGCTTTTACCATTTCCGCAGCTCTTTCCTTACTCTCCTGAATGTAACGAAGCATGTCACCTACAGTGGGGTGAGGGGATACCCACAGAATGCAGGTTCATTAGCACTGATTCAGAAACAGGAGGGGCTGCCTTCAGGCCCCAATTTTCTGCGAGAGAGAGTGATGGAGGTACAAATGAAACTTTCCGTAGTCATGTAAATGGAATACTTCAGATCCCACTTTGATAGACTCAAAAGAGAATTAGTAAGTCTTTCTGGAATGATGACATAACATACGGCAAGGAAACATGATAAGCTCCCCAGGGAAATTCTGTCATATTCTAAAACACTTAGCAAGAAAATACCCAAACTACTAGGCACAGAAACATGTATTCCAATTGTACATTACGTCCATTTAAGAGAAAAGAGGAAATTATAGAAAGAGTGAGGAAGAAAGGAGACACTAAAAGGGCGGAGAGGAGGCAACAGGAGCTGAAGAGACTCATATTCATCGCTTGTGCTCTGAAAGTCCACTTTCCATCAATTCTCTCAGCAGCGCTTACTGAGCACCTTGCTAAATGTAATCTCACAAACCATGGGAGACAGGTGCAAAATGCTACTATAAGGAGGGTGATGAGACGTCCGTGTGAATGTGAATTTCAGAAGGTAATGTAACTCTCAGCTCCAAGCTGTTGTTGCTGTTGTTTTTAAAGATGTATTTGAGAGGAAGAGAGACAGGGAGATCTTCCATTCGCTGGTTTACTCCCCAAATGGCCCCAATTGCTACAGCTGAGCTGATCAGGAGCCAGAAGCTTCTTCTGGGTGCAGGACTATTCCCAGGTGTATTAGCAGGGAGTTGGATTTGAAGTGGAGCAGCCAGGACTCAAATCGGTGCCCATTATGGGATGCTGGAGCCACAGGCTGCAGTTTTACCCACTACACCATAGCACTAGCCCCTCGAGTTCTCTCTTTAATGTAACATGGTTTTGATCAGAACCACTTTTTGAATAAAAAATGTTAGCCCTAAGACTGCATCTGTTATATTAGCCAACCCATTCATATGGAAGTCTCCCTCTTAATGTCAATAACCATCTAAAAATTACATGCTCTATGCAAAAATATTAACTGGGAGACTTTTTCATTGGAAAAATGAAAATGGAGCATATATCAATATAAAACCTCCAACCAACTTTGTAAAAATATATCTAAGACCCAGTACACACACTTACCCAAGTGGTAGGATGAAAAAAGCTTAAACTTCTACTTCTCAGTTAACAAATTACAAGTATTAACAAAAAGTTGGCATGTTTGTAATTATTGCTGATACTAACAAAATATGTTACTATAAAGAAAATTCCCTTTGAGTTTTCTAGAACATCTATCATGTATAGATCTATCATCTATCATGTATAGATGTTCTACCAATTATATTAGGTATTTGAGATCTTTCCTGCTCTTTGTTAAAAATGAATATATTTTTACAAAGTAAATTCATTTTCCTATTCAAATGCTGGCTATTGTATTAAGACACACATCCCCTTCTATGCAATTTTGTCATTAAAAACCAGGAAGTATTATACACTGGGAAACTGTCAGGGCAAGGCTCTCAGAGCATGCTGGCACCACCTGGTATGGACAAGAACTGATAAAAATACACAGCTCTGAGGAATAATAATGACAAAGAAATGAATCTAGTTAGCAATTGTTCGATCTTACCATAGAAAGTAGTAATTACTAATTAAAAAAACTCATGTGACTTATTTTGCAAGTTATTTAAGCTGTGAGGTTATCAAATTTTAGTTTACAAAAAAGAAATGGAATAATCAACAATAAAAAAAAAATATCTGAGGGCAAGTGGTTGGCTCCTTGTCACCATGTAGGAGACCTGGATTGAGTTCTTGGATTCAGCTATGCTTAACTTTGCCATTGAAGGAATCTGGGGAGTGAACACACAGAAAGAAGTTCATTTCTCTCTCTCTCAACCTCTCAAATTAATAATTGCTTTTAAGTCTGAAAAGAATTAACTCTACTTTCATACTTCCATGTCACTTCCAAAATATATTATACTTGGACAAAATTAGCCACTGCATAATTTTGAAAAAGCATCACAACTCTAAGATTAAATAATAAAATAGTTTGGAAAGTTCCCAAAAAGTACTACTATTGGTAAACTCCAAGTTTTCATTCAACAACCACAATTTTAAAAAGGTCCAAACTTCAAAATAACGGGAGTCTGTCTAGGAACTTACGTTTAATTTTTTTTACAGCTTTTATGTACTGCCCACGAAGTTCCTCTAAGGCTTCCCTGTGGCATGGCAGGCAAGGATTTTCAATGGCCCCTTCTGACAAAGACCTAAAAACAAACCAAAGGTTGCAAAGACAGTGTTAGTGAAAAACTTCATTTGAAAAAAATGTGTATTCATGCATTCAAAGGAAATCAACTGAGATGTGCTAAAATTCATACCCAAAGACCACTACCATAGTTATTTAAAATGGGGGGGAGGAAGGATGGACACAACTTCATTATTACAGATGCTTAAATATTGGTAAATCCACAGGATAAAAATGTAGGTATTGAAAAGCATATAGTATTGCCGGCGTCGCAGCTCACTAGGCTAATCCTCTGCCTGCGGCGCCGGCACACCGGGTTCTAGTCCCGGTCAGGGTGCCGGATTCTGTCCCGGTTGCCCCTCTTCCAGGCCAGCTCTCTGTTGTGGCCTGGGAGTGCAGTGGAGGATGGCCCAAGTGCTTGTGCCCTGCACCCCATGGGAGACCAGGAGAAGCACCTGGCTCCTGCCATAGGTTCAGTGCCATGCACTGGCCGCAGGCCGCAGGCTGCGGCGGCCATTGTAGGGTGAACCAATGGCAAAAAGGAAGACCTTTCTCTCTGTCTCTCTCTCTCACTGTCCACTCTGCCTGTCCAAAAAAAAAAAAAGCATACAGTATTTAACATGGGAAAATGTTTAATAACATCAAATGAATAAAAGATTACATAATACTTTCTGCAATAACCCCAATTTAAATACACTGTGCCCAGGACATGCATGTGTAAAGAAGCTTAAATTATTTAAGAAGTTAACAGTGTATCTTCTGGAGATAGAAAATCTCCCAAAACTTTTTTATACCTTTTGCTACATAACCAAAGAAATAGTTGATAGCTTCAAAAACATCAAAATGGTTAGAAATAAACAGTCTCTTTAAAATGGTAAAAGTCTACCTTGGTGGTGTTTTACAAAGTGCTTGCATTTCTTGCAATTTATTCTTCATGTCACTGTTTTCTTCTATTAATTCTTCAACAACTTTGTTATTCTCTTCTACAAAGGAAAGTTTATAGTATAGTAGTCAGTTCCCTTTTTTTCCAGTCTTCCTCTTCCTTAAGTGCCTGACACACATGTTTATAAAGACGGCATAATTCTAGTTGCTCTCCTGTGTTATCAATGCCCTGATAAACTCTAGTCCGATCATTCCCTATTCTGTCATCTCAGCACTCAAGATCTGTATTCCACCTTCTTGCTTAGGGTCACACATCGTCCTGGAATTTGTTTCACAGACATGTGTTTTATTTTCCTGCTAGATGTGCTCTGTTGAAACCTAGTAGGATTTCTAACTCAAGTTCTACCAGGGATCCTGGTGTTCAAGCATCTCTATAAAATAAAAACCTTAAGTAGGTGCCATGCTCAGAAATAATGTAAGATTTTCAACTTTTTGGACCTTCAGAAAGATGAAAATGAGAGAGTCTATGTGGTATAAAAGAAAAAAGTATAAATTTCAGAGACACAGAGACTAGTTTTAAATCCTAGCTCTGCTTCTGACCAGTTGGATCAACCAAGGCAAATTATTTAACTTTCTGAACTTAAGTTTTTTTACATGTAAAATGGGGATAGTGTCACTTACCTTAAAGGTTATAAAAGAAATAAAACAACAAATGCATAACACCTTACATAGGCTCGGAAATACCAATGTGAAGATAGCATGTCATGTTTCCTACTATGCCATCCTGTTAACCCATAATTTGGGAAATGAAATCACTTTTTTCCCATTTTTCAATACATGTTACCAAGAGAGAAAACAATTTAAGAAACAAAAAAGCAATGATAGCAAAAATATCATCTAGTAAGATTTATATTAAGAGCAAAATTCAATGACTTAAATTCTGGCATTGATGACCATCCTCAGCCAGTGCTTTTGAGAAAGTACAAACTTTCGTTGCTATGAAATGTAGGAGGGATTAGTTTCAATAAACACTATGTAGAGTAACTGTTTGATGATAATATATGGTACTAAATATTATAAAGAATCATATCCTACCACTCGTCATCTTATGTAAAAAATTTTTCTTGATTTCCATCAAATATTGCAATAATTATATGAGTAAACATCAAAAAGTTCATGGAAAATGGAATTAAAAACAAAAAAAGTTCCAGTCATTTTGTCCACCTCTGACCTCTGAAGAGCTGAGGGTCCTGGAAATTTATTCATATCAGTGTAGTCTTTTTTGCATTAACTTAAAAAGCTTTTAAAGTATACCTATTTTTCTTAATGTCAGACAACCGAAAAGAGGAAGCAAATTAGGAGTAAGGTGGATGAGGGATTCCCTATCATCTTACAAATGTGCCGTTGTCTGATGGGAAGTGGCAAGAGCACTGTGAAGCACTCTGGGGAAACTGCCTGGGGTTTTCCTGTGAAGGCTTTGGCTAACTTTCTCAAACCACTCTCAAAACAAGCAGGTGTTAGCACTCCTTGGTCCTCTAGAAAGCCAACAAGCAAAAATGCTCTTCACCTTACAAAAAAATTGTTGCCACACCTTTATTCTTGACTGGTCTGCTTTTGCTTTGATTGGACCATGTACTGGTCTTGGTAGCCATTGTTTTGATTGTCCTTTGTCTTCAGGATTACCCTGGAAAAGCCAGGTTTCATCTCCTGTTATAATTCTTCAAAGAAATGCTTCAAGATCGTGATCCACATGTTTAACATCTTATTCAAAGTTCTACATGCAGCCGACTGATGGATGTGCAACAGTTTTTGGGTCCATCAAGCAGGAAGTTTGTGTTCAGCTTTAATTTTTCAGTCAGAATTGTGGAAGGTGGATGGGGCCTGCACCGTGGTGCAGTGGGTTAATCCTCCTCCTGCGGCGCCAGCATCCCATATGGGTTCTGGTGGTTCTGGTCCCGGCTGCTCCTCTTCCAATCCAGCTCTCTGCTGTGGCCTGGGAGGGCAGTGGAGGATGGCCCAGGTCCTTGGGCCCCTGCACCCACATGGGAGACCGAGAGGAAGCACCTGGCTCCTGGCTTAGGATCAGCACAGCTCTGGCCATTGTAGCCACCTGGGGAGTGAACCAGCGGACAGAAGACCTTTCTCTGTCTCTCCCTCTGTCTGTAACTCTCTCAGATAAATAAAAATCTTTAAAATAAAATTTAAATGGGACCAGTTGAAATGTCTGTGGTGTTGGCTATTGTTTCTACTTTTGTCCATCCCCCTCTTCAACTGGGGAACAAATAAGATTAATGATTCCTCACAAATTGATCTTGATAGTCTGCCTCTGTAGACTATCTTCAGAATTGTCTTGTCCTTTCTTAAAATGAGTTATCCAGGGGCCAGTGCTGTGACGAAGTAGGTTAATCCTCCACCTGAGGCACCGGCATCCTAGATGGGTGCTGGTTCTAGTCCCGGTTGCTCCCCTTCCAATCCAGCACTCTACTGTGGCCTGGGAAAGCAATAGAAGATGGTCCAAGTGCTTGGGGCCCTGCACCTGCATGGAAGACCAGAAGAAACACCTGGCTCCTGGCTTCAGATCGGCACAGCTCTGGCAGTTGCAGCATAAACCAATGGAAGGAAGACCTTTCTCTCTGTCTCTCTCTCTCTCACTGTCTATAACTCCACCTCTCAAATAAATAAATAAAATCTTAAAAAAAAAAAAAAGGAGTTATCCATTTACAAACTGTTGATTTCTTTGGAGCATATTCCCTGTACACTTTTCATAAAGTATCAGTGATTTCACCCTGTCTCCACTCAAGCTCCACCATAAATCTAATGTTTGTTTTTGCTTCTAGTTTAACAGAATTCATGTTGCTCTCAGAGGGGCTCTTTTCAAACTCATGTCTTATCCTTCTTAGTGCCTTAAAATAGATCCTGTTCGGACAGGCAAATTAATATGAGCTTATTTTGGTGCAAAAAAAAGCTTTGAAATCTGGGGCTAGTATTGTAGCACAGTGGTTTAAGCTGCCACCTCTAACACTTACATCCCATACTGGAGTTCCAGATCAAGTTCTTGCTGCTCCACTTCCAATCCAGGTTCCTGCTAATGTGCCTGGTAAGGTAGCCCTAGTACTCTGCTTCCTGTCACTCATCTAGATCAAGATAGAGTTCCTGGCTCCTGGCTTTGGCCTGACCTAGACCTGGCTGTTGTGGTCATTTGGGGAGGGAACCAATGGGTGGAACATCTCCCCGTCTCTCTTGCTCTTTCAAATAAATAGAAAAACAAATATCCAAAACTTTTTTAAAATCCATGCATGGTTTTTTTTCATATAAGCACTGCATGAACTTTTGGAGACTCTTTATATTGTACTTTTAGCTATAGTTGGGCAAAATGTTATTTAGTCCTCTGTCCTCTAGCAAAGAGCAAAGTAATCACAAAGGGAAGTGTAGTTTTTAAATTTTTTACCTCAAAATTCATAATTCCAAAAGGTTTTATCTATCTAACAAACTTAGTAAACGGTAAGTAAACAGGTGTGGTAGTATGTAGCTTCTTCTATGTGCTATGAGGCTGAATACTTCATTAACTGCTGGGACAGGACTTGATCCTTGAAGTCTATCTTCCAAAAAGGAGTACAGGCAAGAAATAACAAAAGTGATGTATATTATAAAAAGCACAGGCGCAATGGGGAATGTATAATAAGAGGATCTAACCAGGAAATGAGACCAGGAAGTTTGGCTAAAGACAGACAGACTGACTCAGACAGGAGACAATGAAATCCATGCTATGGCTCTACTCAGTGTAAAAGGGTTGCCAGGTACTAAATCATAAAGAGCTTTTTAAACCACGTAAAATCAAGTATTTGTACTTCATACTGGGGACCATGGCAAGCCCCTGAACGGCTTTCAACAAGAGACTATCATGATCCAATTTACTTTTGTAAAAGGTTTCTCTAGCTGCCCCATGGGGAATGAATTACAGGGGTAATGCTGGAAACAGAAAGACTTAAGAGGTGACTGCCATTGTCGAGGTGAATGCAGAAAATGAATGAACCTCTTTACCTGATCTTTTCTGGATAAAATTATTTAGGACCCTGGCGCTCAGTTTTTTATTCATTCGAACATTCATTGTCTGGTATGTGCTCAATATCATAAGTATATGGATAAACAAGATAAAATACATTCTTCATCCTCCCAGAACCTGTAGTTGGGAGAGGATATCAGACATGCAACAAAGCAATTAAAATACAGAAAGGTAAGAGAAAGAGCCAAGGGCTACAGGGCTACATAGAAGCAGCCCACTTAACCCAGGCTGAGGAAAATCAAGGAAGGTTTTAAAGAAGATGTGTCTTCTGAGTTGAATCCTAAAGGATGAGCAATTGGAAGTCAAATGGTAGGACAAAGAACAGGTCAGATTGATAACACTATAGGCAAGGATCAGCAGTAAAAGAAAACATGACCAGTTAAGGAATCCATTATCCAGAGCTCGGGGTGCAGCAAGTAGTAAGAAAGCAGCCTTTAAGCCCAATAGCTTTCCTTCTTGAAAAGAACAGTGGGAAATGGCAAAGACTTCCCTGACTGCAATGTGGTCAGCAGCCTTGAAGGCGGCCAGGCCAAAGCTACACGCCTTTTCCCTCCGCCCTGAATGTGTTCTTCCCCTTGGCAAAGACTCAGGCAACTTTCCTTAACTCTAATTAAGAGACAGAGTTACCATCCTTTCTGCTAAAAACGCACAGCATATTGCCAATAGCACTCAATGTCAAGTTATTTATTACTCTGTTCTTAGTTCCTGTCACTTAAGTTTTTTGGAGAAAGGGAGCAGCAGGGTGTTTTGTATCTCCACCAGGTCTGGAAACATTCCTCAGAGCATCCCCACTGCCCGGAACCCTGCTTGACACATACTGGGCCCTTGCTATCTGTTTAATCAAGAAAAGGAAGGAAGGAATGTGACCTTTTAATCACAGCTGAAGTTTTCCTCTTTTGAGTTGACTAGGAATAATTCTGTTAGTAAAAATAAGGTCCAAATTAGGTTATGTTAATCCCAAAAGAGAAACCGTGCAAACGTTAACTAAAATGTCACATTTGAACATTTATGTCAACAGCATGAAAGATTTATAGCAGTAGCAGTGCCACTTTAAATGCTAACCTCCAATTTTTTCCACTACAGCTTTGTGCTTCCTTTCTAAGTGCTGAAGATGCCTACAGCATTTCTCCAGTTTTCTTTTCAGATCTTGACTTTCCTGCTTTGCCTTTTCAAGTTCTTGAAAGCAGGGTCCACAGCATAAATTCTTAATTTCAAGGATCTTTTTCTTATCTGCAAAATTAAATGACAGAAAGCTTTTATATCAGTTTGGCCCGAGAACTACGAAAAGCAAAGCAGATGATGTGACTCACAATCAAAGGCTCCAGTGCACCTGACAGAGCAGGATCCTGAGACAGAGAGACCTGGGTTTAGATCCTGTTCCCACCACGCACTGGCTGTGTGCCTCCACGGACTCCTTAATCTCTCTGAGGCTTAGTTTTCTAATACGTAGAATTGGATAATACGATCTACTTTAACTACTGTGAAACCTATATTCAGATCTTAGCACTGAGTATCGTTTCCTAAGAAAAGGAACTGGGAATCTTTAAGAAATGGCTGATTCCAGTTCTGGGAAAGAGAACAAAGAGACTGAAAGATCTTGCCATGTAAGAAAGTACTCAAATACACTCCCATCACAAAAGCACAGTTTGAAGGGCCTCTATTAGATAAACTGCTGTCAATTTGAGCATCATTAAATACAGCGATGCATTACGAATCATCAAGAGTCACAGCGGTAATCCTGTGGATGGAAGGCAAGTAGATAAAGAAATATACAGGCCAAGGGGAGGGAAGACTCCTGATTGTGACACCACAGAGTGCCACCTGCTAATACTGGACGGAGGTCTGCAACTGGGGAAACAAAAAATACACTTTTGCTTCCACTGTAGTAAAGACTGGATCAGGTGGGAATCGCCAATCACCAAACTTAACAGAAGGTTCTAATGAGGAAAAGGATATTTGCATGGTCTTAAAGTGTCTCCCCACAGATTATTCATTAGTTCCTAGAGGGAAAAACCCAGTAATTATTTAGTGAAGAAATTAGAAAGCATTATGACCAGACTGGGGTCAGGAGAGGGGATCACCCAGGCAGTGTCCAGGCAAGAATCTTCTCGGGAAGAAACAGACAAACCTAAGTGGGGAAAGCTCTGTTAACAAGGAGTAATGGGCAACATAGAAGGTCACAATGATATAACTTACCTCATATGGGTCAGGAAAAAAAGGAGATCACATGCACAAACACCCAAATGTGAACACCAGCTGGAGTAAGGTGTTACTAAGAGGTGTATATAAGTATTTTTGCAACTTTTTATTTTTCTAACTTCTACATTTTATAAGTTTGAAGTCATCTCCAAATTTAAAAAAATGACTCAAAACTACTGATATAAATATATAAAAACTGTTTTGTGTAGCACCTGGAATACAGCATATACAAAATAAATAGCTACTGTCATTACTAACATATGGCATTATAAAATTAGAATAACAAAATTATACAAAGGGTTATTACTACTACTATCAGTGATATAATCAAATAGAAATACAAATCGGCACAGGCTCAGAAGCGAGTACCTAAAATGTGCATATAATGTGATTGGTCACGCAAAATTAATCTTAGTTCTCTTTATCAGTTTCACTTATTAGGGATTAATGAAGCATCATACTTGTACTAAACACTGATTTTCTATTTTTCATTTCAGCTACTTTTGTAAGATCAGCAACCATGCAAGTACCCACTGACAAGATAACAGATAAGTCCATTCTAGTACATTTCTAAAGTGAAATATTGTACAGAAATGAAAATGAGCTAGAGTTGTATGCATTAACACAAAGTTCTGTGGAAAGATAGCAAGTTAACAAAGGACATGAATATTAAGCCACTTTTATTACAAAAAACAATAACTTTTTAAAAATAGTTATATTCTATTAAAACATTAATAATTAAAAAAAAAAAACAGATTATTTGTTACCTCGGGTTTCAGGGGAAGAACTGTGTTCCATGGTATTGGTGATGTTCTGTTTCTTAAACGGAATAGTGGGTTCCTGGCTGTTACACTCTAACTTACACACATTCTTATGTATCAAGTGTTTTATAACTGATGTTTATCTTTAAAATATTAAGCTATTAGGAGCATATAACCAGTCAACAATGGTTACTATCTGCTGGTGGGAGTCCTATGGACTTTATCACTTAACACATGTTTGGGATTATTTAGTTCTTTCTAAATAGGTGGGAAAAAAAGAAATCTTCTTTCATATTTATAGGACTTCCCAAAACTACATAACGTTAACAGTTATTTCTAGCCCTTTCATGATGAAAATAAACTATCAGGCTATTGCAAATATGACAAAAAATTGAAAAAGATACAAATTAAGGTAGTATTACCACCCACTTAATAGTCAATATTCTCAGAGCCATCTAGAACCTAGAAATAAGGGGACAGAGCTTGTGAATGAGGAAAATTACTATCAACTAACAGAGATTACCTAAGCTCCTGGGAACATTACCAACTGAATTAGAAATGTGTAGAAACTAAGGTTATTGACTTGGTACATCATATAATTTGCTCTGGCAATTGCTAATTTTCTTCCAGATTCCAGTGAAAAGTGTAAATAAGAAGCAGAAAGTGAGTTTACACGTTTGTATGAGGGAAGGAGCAGGCTGCAAGGAGAAGATATCTAATCAAGGACGTGTCAGTGCTTACCTCAGAAAACTCAGAGGCAACATACGTCCTTGTGCCTCAGGAAGCTAGGAATAAAAAGGGTTGTGGTACAGTACAAAAATTCTTTCATAATGACAAGTTTAAGTCATTAAAGAAGAATTAAACTGTTACTTCATCCAAGGTTTAAGGAACACATACTATGCAGCATTCACTCTGTCACATGTTAGAGAGGAAGAAATTAAAAACACTGCCTTTAGCTGGAAAAAAAAAAACCCTCACAAATAAGCTAGACAATGCCTATACTGCAGGATGATTTTCATTTTTAAAATGGCTGAAATCAGCTTCAGGAATTTGGATGAAACATTTTATTCGCTGGCAATTTTCTTAGGTGAAACCCTTGATTTCTCATTAGGGGATAAAATTCTCATTTGTCTAGTCCCAAAAATCACTTGTAAATGGAAGGGAAACCATTAAAAGAAGAGGGTCTAAATCAACCCTGTCCATAAAAATACGAAATAAAATCTAGGGAGAGGATACACAGTAGTTGGAGTAAGAGCACACATTTTTTCACTCACAAAACCATTCACATATTTGATCTCCTTTTATCCTCAAAGAAACCCTGGGGAATGGTGATTACAGATGTTACAAAGAATAGTGGGAACAAAATCCAGTTACCAGCTTCTGCTGCTGTTTCTTGCCAGGCCAGTGGCTGAGCGCGGTGTCCAGAAGTAGACGCAGGAAGGGCTGCTGTTGCTCCCAGGTCTCCTCTGCCAATGCCCTGGGCGGCAGGATCCGCAGAGATCTTAGCCATACTTGCCTGAAATTAATTATCCTCATAGTGAGTACCCAGTAAAGATCTTCACGCTAACTTCCACTTCAAGTGTTAAAAACATAAAAAGAAAATGTTGCTTGGAAAAAAATCTTGCCTGAACTATCACATGACTACTGCCGATATCATAAATGATTCTCTTATGACCATATTTATTAGAACAGTGTCAGAAAAGACTGATGGGTCGGCTAAGACAGAATGAAGCTCAACTCTGAAACATACAAAGGAATGTGAGATAATTTTAGTGGTTTATGTGATCACACCATAGACAGACAACATGCAATCAGAAATGTTCTTCAAAATCCAGCGCTGCAGCAGGAATCAAATTCATTAGCAACTATTATCAAGCTTTTGCCTCCAATGAAAAATAACCACAGTAAAAATAATTTTTATCCTTCTAAATACTTTAACATATACTGCCATTTTGTATGGAAGGACAGAAACCGAGGCTTAGCCAAATTAGACATCTTGCACAAGGCTATTTCTTCACTAACATTTATTGAATTATTTTTATGTTCCAGTCCCTGTTACAGGCAACGCAACTACTAAATTCACTAGTGGGTTTTAAAGCAATATTTTCAGATTTTAGACCACTACTAAATCAAAAAACGCCAGAATGTGACACTGAGAAAGCACTCTTGTCTAGTTACTAAAAACATGTAAAACATGCTTGATTCTAAGAAGTATTGATTTAGATTATGAGAAACTAACTTAACTGTCAGGAAACCTACTTATGATGGCCAACAAGAACAGGTCAACAATTATAAAGAAAAGGCAAAAACTCTACCCAATCAAGAGGCTGTGAGGCTCAAGCCAAAAGGAAGAAAAGCTGAACCCAAAGGCATCAACAATTTTGGCTTCTACCTAAGGCTAGAGAAGGGCCAAAACTCTTGACAAGACAAACATTTGATCTTATTTTTTACCTTGACTTTGGTATGATTAAAAGACAGAACACATAACCTAAAATTTACTTTACAATTTTGTACTGTTGCATTAACATATTTTGATAAGGTATTCATTTTCTTGGAAACTATTTTTCATTCATTACACCTATTTTAAACTTTTGAGGGTCTCAGTTATATAAACGAGGACTTGTTTATGTACCCTGAACAATTCTTGTTTTAATTTCAATGAGCAAGTCTAAAAAACAGATTTAAGAAACTATGAATGACAGTTCCTCATGTTTATGGAAACTATTACAAATTTATAACCAATGCTTTACCTCAAGATTCTGAGTTAGCTTGAAAACTATAAAAGGTAAGATATTATTTCTATGACAATTGTCAGATAAGGCATTTCAAAGCCATCATTCTCTTGGGAATGGAATCTGATCCACCACATAAAAGCTGAGAAAGTCTAAATTCCTAGCTAGATTATGTGATTTTGTCTCCATAGACTTGTGAGCCCCATTAAATCACACAGATGACCTTAACACTGCTTACCCTTATTATTAGCCCTATTAAAAACAAAAAACGCTTGGGGTTGATTATACACATAAGTGGTAAGAGAAAGGTGTTGTAGTTTCATGGTTTACATAGCAGATACCACGTTTTCAGGAAAGCAAACTTCGAAGTATATAATATGATTTCTCCACCACTTCTCATCTTAAAACATGTTACAAATAATTTTTCTTATTTTAACTATTTTCCCTAAAAGTTCCCAATGCATTAAGCAGTATTTATGGAAAGTGATCTTGTTCAGTTATTTTTACATTGAACGTAACTACTCATCAGTAGCATGTAAAATCAAGGATAAAAGTATCAACTGGGGTGAACTGGGATTGGGTACACTGATCTTTCTGCCACCTTCTAGCTCTAAAATTCCATACCATACTGTTTCACATGCATGATGCAGAAAGGTCACACTGTTTCATGCATATCCTACAACACCCAGGGATTTGTATTTTATTTTTCAGATGAGCCAGTAAATGACTGCTTGAAACAATAAGCTAACTCTCACCAAGTGTGGGACTGGAACTCAGATTTTTTTCCTGGCTTATAACTCTTTCCAGTAGGTATTAGTACCAAATGCTCAATTCTGTCTTTGAATCTCTTATACTTTGATGGGCCTTAACTCTTCTCAACTCATCTATGAGGCAAACCTTATAATACTGGCATTTTTTTCCACCTCTAATTCCAAATGTTGAAATTGGTTGATCACAATATCATTTTGGATCTTTCATGTATACTTGACTGAAGAAAGTAGCAAGGCATTGGTTTTTGACAGGTCCTCCACACAAACTAAAAGCTGGTCTCAGAGACAAACATATCTAATTCAATATTCTATATGCACAGGTAAATATGTACTCGGTTGGCATTTTTCATCAAGGACAAGAATTACGCTTCTAAACTCTTTTAAAACTTTTAAGAAACTAGTTTAACATGTTGCATGTTTCTTGAAGTGGTCAGGCCCAAAAAACAAAAATAGGAATGAGAGTTATTCAGATCCTGAAATCTCAGGCCCTTTCACATATAAGAAAGACACAGACACAGACACAGACACACACATATACACGTTAAGAAAAAATGTCTAGAGGCTAAAAGCTCTACCTGAAAGTTGTGGCATTATGGAATAGTAAGTTTTTGTTGTTGTTGCTGTTTAAGAATAAAATATATAATCCTTTAGATTTTCTACAAAAAGATTTTTAAACCACTGGTAAAAACATAAGTCTTAGATCTATTAAACTATAAACTGAAGAAAGGAAAATACCATTTGCAGCATCTAGTTATCCTTGTTCATTCTCAGGAACATACCTTTTCCCATTCCAGGCTGACATTTTCAATAAGTAAGGAGAGTGTATCTTGAAATGCTCTCTGGATGCAGGCCTTTAGTTTTTCGAAATATTGCACAGACACCCATTTCGAAGAACAAATGGACATTATTTCCATGAGCTGTGAGTCCTCTGACCCACTGACACACTCCTTCTGAGTATCCCTTAAGAGAAATCCCAGCATGGTGAGGATGTCCTCCTCATACTGAGAGATTTCCAGCTCTATCCGCCGGGCCTCCTGCACGGTCCATTCTCTACGACTCTGGTCTAGACATGCTTGTAATTCAGTCTCCTTCTGAAGAAGCAGTTCAGTCTTTTGTTTCACAAAGTCTTCTTTAGCTGCCGCAAGCACCTCACTAATTTTATTTCGATGATCATCTAAAAACTGTCGGTAATCCTGCTCATTTTGTTCTTGAATTCTCTGAATTTCTTCTTGCTTTTCTTTATTCCATTCATTCCGGGCCTTCGCCAGCTCAGCCCTGACAACCACTGGGACTTCCTCGTTCTTTAACTCCAGCTCCTTCTGAAGAGAATGAATCTTTTCTTCCAGTTCCTTTCCAGGCATGACATTTTTCTTCATATTTTCAAGTTCACTTTTCCATTTCTCTTTAGCTTCGCAAACAGCAAGTGATATCTAAAGGCCATAACAGAAGTTTTTATGATTCTCCTCATTAGCAAAGAAATTAAACTAAAGGAACTATCTGGGTTAACACTTGAACTTAGAGTTAAAATCAAAATTAAAGGGAAAAGTGAATTTAGGCAAGAATATTCTATATTAAAATATACTTACACTATATTTTAAGATCTTTTTCCTTATTTAAATCACTCAATAGTTTGTCTTATGTTATTTAGAAAACAAAACACTAATTGCTGATGGAGAACTAGAATTTGAAATTGGCATATGACAGATCTTTGAAAAGTTCATGGAAAATGCAAATTATGAAAAAAATTCATGAACTTCAAATTTTATTTGCACAAAAATCTTTTAACTATTTTTCCATAAATTTTTGGAATACTCTTGTAAGGACAAAATTATATAGTTAGCCAAAGCTAATGTTAGAAAAATATTCAGTGTTAGTTTGGTAAAATATAGATACAGCCTAAACTCCCAACAAATTGTAAACATCTTTTACCTAAAGCAAAAGCAGGCTCATAAGGAAATCTTAATGTCACTTAAAGTCACACATCTTGATAATTCCTTGTTGATTAATTTCTTTATAAGCTTAACAATTAGAACAGCTTGTTAAATGACAAGGCCAAAGAGAATGAGATGAGCAGATCATAGGAAATAGCAGTCTACAACCAAACAGTGAAAGACGAATCAAAAAACCCGGGCTCTAGCTCAAACCCTGCCTGAGACCACAGAGACGGCCTGGCACCATGCTTAACAGAACAGATTCTGAAGACAAACTGCTGGAATTAGCTTAGCAACCAGGGAGCCATGGGCCCACTCCCCAGCTTGCCTGAGCCTCAGTTTCCTCACCCATAATGTAGGAAGAACTAGAATGCCAGTTTGCTAGTGTTTAAGAGTCAGTGACATGAGATAACCATTTTAGAGTCCTTAGCCCAAAGACTGTATATAACAAGGATTCAATAACTATCAGGAAGTTGTTAAACGAAGCACTTAGTATCTTCATCTAGTTAATGAGCGGACTGGATATAATTTTGAGTTCCTCTTACTTCTTATTCCCTGACAGAATTCAAAAAGTCACAAGGGACACAACAGTCATCAACAAACAGAACTGGGTCTCCCCAGTTAGTCAACACTCCAACAGGCTCTCTAAACCCGTGTATTCCACATTCGTGGAATCAACTAACCACAGATACTGAATATTCAGAGTAAAAACTACGTATCTGCACTGACATGAACAAACATTTTCCATGTCATTATTTCCTAAACAATACAGTTTAACAACTTCTGAGATGGCATTTACATTTTATGTCATCTAGAGATGACTTACAGTATGTGGGAGGATGTACACAGGTCCAATGCAGATACTGCACCATTTTATCTAAGAGACTTGGGCATCCTAGGATTTTGGTAGCCAAAGAGGTTCCAGGATCCAAATCTGCTCAGTTACCAAGGGATAACTGTACACACTATCTATGCTCAGGGTGATGACAAGCTTACTAAATTTTCTCCTAAAGGAACAGCTAACATGAGCTTTACAAAGGAATTTACTGCAAAAC
Source organism: Oryctolagus cuniculus (assembly GCF_964237555.1). NCBI lineage: Eukaryota > Metazoa > Chordata > Mammalia > Lagomorpha > Leporidae > Oryctolagus > Oryctolagus cuniculus. The sequence continues at coordinate 71,567,458 of NC_091443.1, forward strand.
CCTTTGCTAACAACAGCAAGATCAGCAGTGATTTGAAGACTTTCAGTTGTGTTTTTACAGAAAATCATGTTGCAGTGGGTGCCTGGAAATCCTTACTAAGTGATTTGGCTGGAGGTGGGAGCCCATGGAATTGGATGACCTGCCCAACCTTACCAAAAAAACAGGCATCTTCTCACACAAAGTTCTCCAAGGAGAATTTGACATTAATCAATTCAATGGTTCCCAAATTTGGCCATACATTAGGATCGCCTAAGGAGCAGTTAAAACCTCTAATGCCCAAACCACATTCCATACCAATCAAAATCTGAGGGTGGGAGAAAGCAACTGTGTTTTTAAAAGATCATGAAGTTATTCCAAAGTGCAGCAAAGTTTGGGAACCACTGAACCAACCTGACCACTTATAAACCCTAGAAACCGGCTTTAAATTGCCACTGATGACTCTTAAAAGAGCTCTCTCTAGCCACTGTCATGAAATTTCCCTTTTCCCAGCTCCTTTGTGGATTGGAGGAAGGATAATGATAACATCATGTTTTGTGGCTGATACAATTATCTAGTACAGTGTGATTCCCAAGCAGGGTCCAAAATCCAGCAGGGTCATCTGGGAGTCTGATAGAAATGTAAATTCTTCTTGGGACTCACTCCAAACCCACCAAGTCATTGTCTCTGGGAGTAGAGCCCAGGAACTCTACTCCCAGAGGTGATTCTCATGGCTCTGAAATGGACAAGCTACAGAAATACTGTGCTGCCACTTTATATTTCGCGTTCTCATGTATTTGGGCCCTCTGTGTTCTTAAGGGAAGATCTGGTGACCTACTTTATATCTATTTTCTATCCAACTTACTTCTGGGTTGGGACAAATTTTCTCACCATCCCCTTGTTTCCTCTATCAAATTTCCTATCAAATTTTCACATACTGGAAAGTATAGAGGATAATGTAGCAAACACCCCATGTATCTTAAAAATACATTAAAATAGATTTAAGCCAGAGGGAGAGAGGAGAAAGAGGTCTTCCATCCGCTGGTCACTCTCCTAATGGCTGAAACAGCCAGGAGCCAGGCACTTCTAGGTCTCCCACATGGGCACAGGGGCCCAAGCATTTGGGCCATCCCATGCTGCCTTCACAGGCTCATCGGCAGGGAGTTGGATCAGAAGTGGAGTAGCCAGGACTCAAACCGATACCCATAGGGGATGCCAGTGCCCCAAGCAGCAGCCCTATCTGCTTTGCCACAGTGCAGGCTCCAAAATAATTTATTTCCTTATTCCAAAGAGGAAGCCTCTCTAATTGGATGTAGAGTTAGAAAGGTCTTCTATCCACTGGTTCACTCCCCAGATGGCCACAACGGCTGGAGCTGCGCCAATCCAAAGCCAGGAGCCTGGAGCTGCTTCCAGGTCTCCCACATGGGTGCAGAGGCCCAAGGACTTGGGTCATCTTACTGCTTTCCCAGGCCATAGCAGAGAGCTGGATCTGAAGTGGAACAGCTGGAACTTGAACCAGCACACATATGGGATGCTGGCACTGCAGGCAGCACCTTTACCCACTACACCCAGCGCCAGCTCAAAAACAAACTTTTTATGTTGAATTAATTCCTAAGTAATTTGTGGAGTAAGATAAAGAATACAAGGTATGAATCACAATTTCTGTTATATTCCACATTATTTTCCAAAATGTTTGTGCCAACAGGGGGGTAGTACATGTTTGATGCTACAATCTATGGATGATTTATACATGTAGCATAAAATGGTACCTTGAGTGTGTTAATATGGTTAGGTATGAATGTTCTTTCATTGATTTTTTTTTTGTGGGGGGTTAGACTTTTCATGGAGGTCATCTGCTCATATCCTTGGCCTACTTATCCATGGACTCCTAGTTCTCTTACAAATTTGTATGAGCTCTGTGTTAAATATTTTTATTAATACTTCTCATGTTTGATTCATTTATTTTCTCTATTTTCTTAATTTAAATGTTATTTATTACAAAAATGTTTCAAATGTAATGTGCCTGAAGCACTGGCATTCCATATGGGCACCAGTTTGAGACCTGGCTGCTCCACTTCCAATCCAGCTCTCTGCTGTGGCCTGGGAGGGCAGTGGAGGATGGCCCGAGTCCTTGGGCCCCTGTACCCACATGGGAGACCGAGAGGAGGCTCCTGGCTTGGGATCGGCGCAGCTCCGGCCGTTGCGACCAATTGGGGAGTGAACCATCGGATGGATGACCTCTCTCTCTCTCTCTCTCTCTCTATGTATGTGTGTGTAACGCTTGACTTTCAAGTAAATAAATAAATCTTAAAAAAAAAAAAAAAAACATCCTGGCTGTTCCACATCCCATCTAGCTCTCTGCTAATGTACCTGGGAAAGCAGCAGCAGATGACCCAAGCGCTTGGGCCCCGCCACCTAAATTGCAGACCCGGATGAAGTTCCTGGCTCAGCCCCAGCTGTTGTAGCTATTTGGGGAATAAACCAGCAGGTGGAAGATAACGGTCTCTCCCTCTCCCTTTGTAGTATTTTTTTTTTAATATTTATGAATTTATTTGAAAGGAAGAGAGAGAGATCTTCCATCCCTGGGTCACTCCCCAAACATCCACAGTGGCTAGGGCTGGGCCAAGCCCAAGCCAGGAGCTTCCTTCAGGTCTTCCATGTGGTGGCAGGGGCGCAAGCATTTGGGCCATCCTCCGCTGCTCTCCCAGGCACACCAGCAGGGAGCTGGATCAGAGGAGCAGTGGGGACTCGAAACAGGACCCGTATGGAATTCTGGCACCATAGGCAGAGGCTTAACTTTCCATGCCACAGTGCCAGCCCCATCTGCCTTTCAAATTTTTAAAGTCTATTGCACTGGGACTGGTACCGTGATGCAGCGGGTTAAAGCCCTGGCCTGCAGTGCCTGCATCTCATATAGGCGCCGGCTGCTCCTCTTCCAATCCAGCTCTCTGCTGTGGCCTGGGAAAGCAGTGGAAGATGGCCCAAGTTCTTGGGCCTTGCACCCACATCGCAGACCCAGAGGAAGCTCCTGGCTCCAGATCAGCGCAGCTCTGGCCGTTGCAGCCATCTAGGGAGTGAACCAGTGGATGGAAGACCTCTCTCTCTGTCTCTCCCTTTCTCTGTAACTCTTTCAAATAAATAAAATAAATCTCTTTTTTTTTTTTCAAAGTCTATTGTGGGGCTGGTACTGTTGCTCACTTAGTTAATCATCCGCCTATGGCACCGGCATCCCATATGGGCACCGGGTTCTAGTCCCGGTTGCTCCTCTTCTAGTCCAGCTCTCTGATGTGGCCCAGGAGGGCAGTGGAGGATGGTCCAAGTGCTTGGGCCCCTGTACCTGCATGGGAGATGAGGAGGAGGCACCTGGCTCCTGGCTTCGGATCAGCACAGCGCTGGCTGTAGCGGCCATTTGGGGAGTGAACCAACAGAAGGAAGACCTTTCTGTCTCTCTCTCTCTCACTATGACTCTACCTGTCAAATAAAAAAAATAAAGTCTATTGCACTGAATTCTATTTCGTGACAACACTATTATGTGTTAAGGCTAGACTACAACTTCTTTTCTAGAACATTAAAAAAATTCCTAGTTCTTTTTTTCCAGATAAATTTTAGAATTATGTCAAATTTCAAAACTATATTCAGTGTGTTGGCATTTTAGTTAGAACCGGGTTAGAGTAGTAAACTAAGCTGGGAGGGTAAACATGGTAGGGTGGGCGCTGTGGAGTAGCAATAAGTTCCGCCTGTGACGGTGGCATCCCACGTGGGCACCGATTCAAGGCCCAGCTGCTTCACTTCCCATCCAGCTCTCTGCTAATGGCCTGGGAAAGTAGCAGAAAAGACTACCCAAGTGCTTGGGCCCCTGCACCCATGTCGGAGACCTAAAAGAAGCTCCTGGTTCAGCCTGGCCCAGCCCTGGCTGTTGTAGCCATTTGGGGAGTGAACTGGCAGGTGGACAATCTCTCTGTGTCTTTCCTTCTAACTCTGCCTTTCAAATAAATAATTAAATCTTAAAAAAATTACAAATGGTTACAATAGCTAAGTTTTCCAGGTAAGGAACATGACATCTCTGGGAAGGGAAGTTACCTATTTACCAAAGAGAATAAATTATAAGACTACTGACAACAGCATAGAAAACAATCTTTAAGCTTGGGAAGGGATACTGTATATCTAATAATAAACAGACAAACACCTGCTCTCAATCTTACCTAACATAGAGCAAGAGAGACTGAATTTGGTTTCTAAGTCAAAGTTACCATACTGACTCAAGAGTTTTAAACGGCTAACATACAATTGTTTCTCCCTAAACATCTTGAAGGTGGTGAAAATAGAGGCCATCTGTGAGGCCCGGGGCGGATGCTAAATGTGCATTGTCATTTTTAATCCTGCACCAACTCTGAGCATGTATGAATTCCCAAGACTGAAGGGAGAAAAGAGGTCCTGGAGAGAAGTTTCCTTCCAGGAGAGCTCATACCTGTTTGGCCACAGAGATTGCTTGCTGCTCTTCCCACTTCTTTTGCTCTGCTCGGACACGCGCTTTATATTCCGCAAGCTCAGGCAGTTCTTCCAGCCACCGATGACGAGCATTTTGTACCGCTGTTTCCACCTGTAAGGTATCAAAAAAGATAGAGGTCAAGTGGTTAGAAAATTCCAAAAAGACCACATTTTCAACCAGCAACCATGATTTCATGTGTATTTTACATTATATTTCACAACATGATAGTCACACTGACTACAAGCTCTCTAACTTATCCCAAACAGCAGATTCTATTCTTTCTCGTCTATACTTCCCACACTGTCTCATGCAAATGCCACAATAGGAAGTGGGACTCTGATGACCAACGCTATTTTAGAATGCTTTGTATAAAGCAGTAATCGCCTTTTCCAACACACTTGTATTTATTTTTAGGAGAAAGCCGGCCTCAGGCTGCATGTTGCCAGCTGCAGGTCAATCAGTACATCTATCATTTCCTCACACACTCCACCCCCCCACCCCCCACCCCGCCAACATAGAGTCTTACCTAGCAAACTAATGAATGAGAGTGATGCTGCTATTCAGGCAAAAATTTAAGACAAGGAGTCTTCAGGGTGACCTATCTGATGGTAAATCTATAACCAGTTATCAGAAAATCATTTATTTTTCCTTAGTCCTTCATTTTAACAGATACACACACATATATATCCATATGTACGCACAACAGCAGAGTTGACACAGGAAGCTGCATTCCTCACCTAAATGTTACATACATCTCCATGTAAACCCCAGAGTGAAAAATGCAGGAAAAAGAATAAAATTCCTTGGAAATTTATATTCCTGAACAAGTTATCATGAAACACTTCCTTTCTATTATGTTAACTGTTTTTCTTTACAAGATCTGTAATTCATAAGTAACAAAGCAGTATATCTTTTAACAAATCTTTGTCTATAGATTATTTTCTTAATTCTGTTCAAATCTTTCGGTAAACATTTCAGAAAACTATTTTTGATTGGTGATGCCCTCGAAACCGTTACATGTATTCGCCTGTTTGAAAACTTGAAGGATGCCCAGCAAAATCATGTAGAATAATATAATAAGCAGAGTTTCAAATATTTGTCAAGAGCTAGGTTTAGTTTTTAAAGGCTTATTTCTGAGGTTGTTTAAGGGTTAATAAGTAGTAAATCTAAAACAATAAATACCTGGTAGATATATAAAGGTTTAGGGCACTTGTAAAGGCAAGAGACTGGGCTGGGTGGGTTGTGAGGTCAAAACTATTTGCATAATATCAAGGCATCTTTTGCCTTTTTGTACTGTATTCTCTCATGTTTAAACACAGAATTTCAGACTTTGTGCCAGGTGATGACATCACTGCTCTGACAGCCAATGAACTGTGTGCATGGGCATTCCATTTTCCCAAACTCCTCAAGTTCATTTTCCAGTAGGGTGAACAGATACATCCCACCCAAAAATAAAAAAGGACTCTTTAGAGTCCTCAGTTAACTGTAATTGGTAATAACTCATCTTTCTTCTATTAGCACAGGCTATCCTTGTCTTCATATGAGATTTCTTTCAAGTCAAGTATGTTGCCTCAGTTAAAAATTTTGCGATTGCTGCAAAAGCAAAGGCAATGGACCACTTTTTGGCAGCTGATGGAAATTATAGACAAAGTTCCAAGAGACATGCCTGCAGATTCACCCTGCATCAAATTGCAACACAAATACTGTTACATACCTTATTTGCCTACATTTAGTTATCTGTAATTATGTTAGTGGGATATTTTCTATAACATTAGATATGAAAGATTCATAACTAAATAGCACTTTATTCAGATATAAAACCACCATCGTTAACCTCAGGCATCTTAATGCTTAAACTGATCTCAGAGGAACGAACACCCTTGTAAACTGAAAGAACATATATGCAACAACACTGAAGGGTGAGAGTTCTATGACAGAAATACCATGAAGAGAAACCGAGGAACAACATCCCAGGTCAGGAATTTTAAAATATAAAATTATAAATTCAGTGGTAGTATTCTGCAGGTTTCCATGAACACACAGGCAGTTCTGAACATTGTACTAGAATAAACCTATCAATTACCTGTTTGGCAATATTTTCACAGTATTTGAGCTCCAATTCGATTTCGAGCTTCTTCAGACCCCCCTTGATAGCTACTTCCTTCTCCTGTTCTAAATCTTGCTGGATCTTTCGCTTCTGCTCTTCTATCATGTCTGCCATCTCTTTCTTGGAAATAACATCAAGGGTGGTTACTTGGTCGGTTTGGCTGCCACAATCGGAGGTCCTCTTTTTCAGTGCCTTTATAGTTTGATCCAGCTTAGACTGCCACTCCTTTTCAAGTTGTTGGATGAGTTTTTGTTTGATCTGTTTTCAGAAGAAAAGTTGTATGAAAAAAAATCAAGGAAGTAAAAACTAGAATTAATAACTAGCCAGAAAAGCAACCACAGCTGTGTTTGAAAACCATCTAGACAGTTGTAGTAATTATACGAGGCTTAGAATGAAAATATATTCTCAAGGTTAACTTGAAAGCTATGCTTTCACCTTAACTATGTAATAACAACAACAAAAAAATCACATGGAAAATTTAATTATGTTGTGTAAGGTCACACTATCATGCTCTCAATATGCAACTCTATTGCCACTACGAAGTTGGCACTAAAAAACTTTTGACATTAATGAGTATTTTGCCATCAACACCATGCTTTCCATAAATGAATGAACCTAATGAATGAACCTAAAAGTGAACAACCAAAACACTAGTATTTTATTTGTAATGATGTGAAATTTTATAGAATAGACTACATTCAAGAGCAGCACTATTGGAAGATGTCTTAATGATTTTTTCCACTTTTAACAGTGGAGTGGGGTAGATATGAGCACAATCAATCATAGGCAAAACCATGAAGAGTAGAATTTGTGGTTCTTGGTTTTTGGTTTCCCACCTCCTGTGTATCCAGGGCTCTCAAACTACTTCCCTGGTTAATTATTTGGTTGTTAACTTTTGAGGAAACTACTGTTTCCTAATCTCATTTGCCAGCTAGCTAACAGAAGTAATGTTTTATGTCTGTGACTTCTTTCTTCTGCATGACATCGATTATTTATTCATTAATCAAGAAAGTAATTTAGAGTTATCAGAATCATTTCATAATATGAAATCAGATCCTGGTTTCATTTGGAGGAATCAATACAGTACCCAAAAATCTGTTACATGCTCAACTGGGTTGAAGAGTCAAGAGGGGCTAAACATTAAAATCTGAACCTGGTGTTGGGTATGCTGCTAAGAGCCTCATTCTGAAAGGTAGACTGGGTGGCTATGAAGGTCCTTGGCAATTAAAAATTGTAGGACTGTTCAGAAAAAAAAAAAATTGTCTTCTGTAGTTAATACTGCATTTTTTTAAATATGGTGTCCAGAAAGAAATTTTAACCCACACCTCTTTCTGTTCCTTATCCCAGTATGCTTTGGCTAACACCACTTCATTTTCAACCTGCTGCTTAATATCAGTTTCTTGTTCTTTCAGCCATTTTTTCTTTTCCACCATAAGAGCATCTTGGTACTTTTCTTCAAGTTTCAATTGCAGTTTGCTTACATATTCTTCTCTTTCCTCCAATAGCTGTCTCTTTAAACAAAATTCAAGTAAATATCTTTGTGAAACTAATCATCTCCAAGTTAAAAACATTTCAACTTGTTGTGTATGGCTTAGGTTGCCAAAAGAAAAACATAACCTCCAGCTCCTAAGAAGGACTTGCTTAGCTTGTGTTGTATCAGTGTGTACAGAGACAGAATTAGAATGGGAATACTGATCATCTTTGCCTGCTCTTCAAAGCCATGAGCTCCACTGATTACCACCCAATCTGAAGGGTTCCATGAGTAGGACTCTTTCTGCCTTTGGATGAGTCAAGTTAACACACAACGAAAGTTCCATGTGCTAATAAATACTAGAATGTAGCTCTTATCCACAGCCTGACTCAACAGCATTTCAGAAAACAACACCCATGAAACATGAAAATACACTCTTGGACTCTAGGAATTGCCTGTCTCTTAAGTTCTGTATTCAGACTGTTTAACTTGCTAAAACTTAGCAGCAGGGAAATGACTTCTGTCCTACAGTGAAGGGCTACCCTTAAAGTTCTCCAGTTTGCTCAAAGTTTAATAAGATTCTTGCAATGTATATGTAGGAAACATTTCTTAGCAAACAAGTTGGTGTATCTTTGCCTACTTCTGGAGGATATGAAAAAAACAAAGTCTTACATAAATCCATAACAGAAAACTAAAGAATCTCCAGAGAAAGAAAAAATTAAAACTTCTAATGCTTTAAATACATTGATCCTTTAAGTAGGGGGTGAATGTAACTTCAAAGTAATGGTACAAACATGTGTTTTAGGGGGGTAACACTGTTCTGTGTGCTCATGAGACTAAGTGTGTTAAAAATTTATAAGAACTATACAACCCATGTGGGCAAAACGGTCAGTTTTACTCCATAATTTGAAATTTTTAAAGAAAATAAGTTTAACCTCTAAGGTTTTTCTTTGTGAAGGGCCAAAGAGCAGTTTTAACTTTTCCTTCTTTCACTGTGCACAAACACTTGTGAGCCAAAATATGTCAGTAGCAACTACTAATTGCAACTGATCTATTATATAAGATTCAATTTTACGGGAAAACTCATTCTTTGAGAAGTACCAAAAATATATTTCTGAAAAGAATGACCTCTTTGAGAGAACTGCTCTTATGTTCTTGCCAATTTATATATTTTTTTGAGTAAAGAATCATACTAGAGATCTTCTCCCTAATTTTTAAAACATTACTGAAAGCTAAGTCCTCAATTTCTAGGTAATTTGATTCTTTTAAAGTTTTATACTGCCAGCAGTAACTAAAACAACTCTCTTCAGAAGTTCTTTTTCCTCTAAATGATATATATACAAGGCAAGTTTTTTTCATCATATTAATCTATTCAGAAATAATAAAAATATTAAATGAATTCCTCACCTGCTCTTTACTATTCTTTTAAACTCTGCAGGACTAAGTTTGCTTTAATATAACTTACTACAAAAACTTCTGTATAGGATATTGACTCGCAGCTTTAAAAATATTTTCTAATCGTGAGGCAGGTGGCTTTCCAGTTGTGGTCTGCCGGCTGGTCCGAAGTACGAGGAGGAGTCAGAGCAGTGTCTTGGGGAGGTAGCCAGCTAGCACAACTGTATGCACGTGAGTTTACTCCTAGACACTTGCCAAGGACAACTCGGAAGAACCGGGCATCGCAGAACTACCGTAGTCCCACTACAGCGGCCACACTAACACTCTGACCTTCCCCTCTCACCCTCCACAACATCGCCTTCCCTATCATGAGACGCACAGATAAACTGACTGCTACGTACTGAGAGAGACAGGGTGGAGGACCTGGCCTCTCAAGAACACTCTGTGGAGCGCTCACAGGACCAGGGAGGGTCTCCTGAGGAGGAGGCACACGAAGGAAAAGGGCCTTTCAGATCGGACCAACTCTTTTTTGCCTTCTAGAGTAAACCTATAAGGAAAAAAATCTTCATATATATATGTGTGTGTGTGAATATAATATATAATATATATTATATAGTGTGTGAAAATATATAATATATATATATATCTTCTAAGGTTCTGATAATCATTTCAACATTCACTCTATATTGTGAGTTATTTTAGGGCAAAGAGCCAAAGTAAAAGTTCTAGGAACGCCGGCGCCGCAACTCACTAGGCTAATCCTCCGCCTTGCGGAGCTGGCACACCAGGTTCTAGTCCCAGTCGGGGCGCCGGATTCTGTCCCGGTTGCCCCTCTTCCAGGCCAGCTCTCTGCTGTGGCCCAGGAGTGCAGTGGAGGATGGCCCAAGTACTTGGGCCCTGCACCCCATGGGAGACCAGGAGAAGCACCTGGCTCCTGCCATCGGATCAGCGTGGTGCCCCGGCCGCGGCGGCCATTGGAGGGTGAACCAACAGCAAAGGAAGACCTTTCTCTCTGTCTCTGTCTCTCTCTCTCACTGTCCACTCTGCCTGTCAAAAAAAAAAAAAAAAGTTCTAGGAACACCTTCCCCATAACTTCCCCACAAGTATACAAGTCTAAACGACAGGACTGAGGCCTGAGAAGTGAAAGCATGGAGACACAACACAAACTTGGATGCTACCTTCTTCTCCTGGGCCTGCTGCTCCTTCTCAATGGTCTTCCTGAGAGTCAGTTCTAGATTATCCTTCTCTCTGCACACTTCTAGGTAACATTCCTGCACAGCAGCCATCTCCTTATGGATCTTATCTAAGTCAGACCTTGGGAACACAAAACCAGAAAATGCAAAACAAGCAAGTTTCTTCTAAGGCATGTAAGAGGAGAGTATAGTTTCTACAGCATCAAAGGCAGCTGAACTCTGTTCTTCTCACCTAAGTTGCGAGTGAGTCCCTTCATAAACCTCAAAGAGCTGCTGCTTCTCCAAAGCATGCTTTGCCAAGAGGCTTTCCCGGATCTGGGCTTTCATGGCTTCATGGTGCTGCTGGTAAGTCCTCTCACACCTGGAAGCAGACAACAGAACCTACAGCAATGCCCAGTGTCACTACAAGGCCTGAAATGGTCTGTCTGTCTGTCTGTCTTCCTTCCTTCCTTCCTTTCCTTCCTTCCCAACCTTTCTTGCTAATGCAAACTAGAACACAGATTGGATTGCTTTCTCCCAACCAAAAGTGGCAGTGATTAATCTACAAACAATGAGCTCATGAGAATCTTCCAAATTTTCTTTCCTCAAATGTTTCTACAGAAAAACTAGAAACTTGGATGTGTAAATGCCCCTATCCTTCAAACAAGGATATTAATCTATATTGAAGACTTCGGTTTATAAAAGATTAATACAAATAATTGAAGGTATGGTTCCAAAATTTCAAGTCCTCCATGTTAAACACAAATTCTAGAAGCGCCCAACTTACAGGTAAGTTATGCTCCAAAAGTCTGTTTCCAAGTTCATGACTTGGTATTTGGAAGACATAGTCCCCCTTCCCATAGATTTCTTCTTTATAAAGAACACTTTGGTTCCCAGACTAGCCTTTAAAAAACAAACACTGAGCCATAAATATTTCAGTGGACTGCAGTTTCAGTGGTGCTGCAGAACCCAGCCCACTACATAACATTGTTTCTATGGATAATATGTTCCAAATTCTAATTTGGGAAGTCCAAGACTCATCTCTGACAATCCAAAATCTCAACAAGGGAGAGTTTATTTCATCATTTTTCTTGAATCTTTTTTTAGGGGAGGTGAGTAGTGTCTTACAGGGGAGGGGACTTAGGAGTCAGATATTAGGCATCTATATAGACCTTACCTGTCCACAGCTTCTTGTTTATCACGGTCAAAATCCTGTACCATCTGTCTCATTTGATTACATAAATCTTGATTTGTATTTCTCAATTTTTCTTCAGTTTCCTTAAGTTCCTAGGAACAAAAGAATAAACCATTTAGAGGAAACAGGTGTTATTTTCATTGATTAATCTATTTGTTTTAACATTTTGTGCTTGAACTCTGCCCTGTAACACTGACATAGTATTTTAATAAGTCTAAAAAATCTCTCATTTCTTTTACTTCTGTAAGAAAGCTACGTGTCAAAGTTTTTTTACGGAAGTTAAATTTTCATATTTTAATATGTATGAAAAAAAATTCAACCAGAGAGGTAGAGATGTATTAGCTGGTAAAATGAGTCTTAGAAGTCAAAAATCTGCTGGCACCGCGGCTCACTAGGCTAATCCTCCGCCTTGCGGCGCTGGCACACCGGGTTCTAGTCCCGGTCGGGGCGCCGGATTCTGTCCCGGTTGCCCCTCTTCCAGGCCAGCTCTCTGCTGTGGCCAGGGAGTGCAGTGGAGGATGGCCCAGGTGCTTGGGCCCTGCACCCCATGGGAGACCAGGAGAAGCACCTGGCTCCTGGCTCCTGCTATCGGATCAGCGCGGTGCGCCGGCCGCAGCACGCCAGCCGCGGCGGGCATTGGAGGGTGAACCAATGGCAAAGGAAGACCTTTCTCTCTGTCTCTCTCTCTCACTGTCCACTCTGCCTGTCAAAAAAAAAAAAAAAAAACAAAGTCAAAAATATTATGTAAGGTTTTGCTTTTTGGTCAAGGGCTGGCTAAGGAGAAAATATGTCCATTGGCCATGCCAGTATACAGAAGGGACACAGAATTCCACTACTGTATGTTTCAGTGAAACTACTACTCAGTAACCCAACAGGAAAGGGAAATAACTGTAGTCCACAATCATCACGTACTACTGTACTTGTCCACTGACTTGCATTGTCTCAGTGTTGAAAAGTCTACTGTATTCTTTGAATTTAATGAGTCTGCACACAAATTCTCATAAAATGTAGAAAATTCTTATTCACCTGGTTTTGTTGTTGTAAAACTTGAATTTCATTTTTAAGTTGCAAAATGTCATCTCTGACAATCATATCAAACGTAGAAGGGTCAGGCCATAACTGATTTGTTGGTTTTTCCGAAGTTTTATTCTGAATGTTAAAAAGAAGTAAAAAGTTTTCCAGGGTCTTAAAACATTCTAAGTATACATTTTTGAAATAAGTTAATACTTACAAAGAAATTGCAAGACACAGTTAAAATAATTTCCACTTACCTTTATCTTCTCCAAGTATACCACAATTAAACAAGGAAATTAACATGCATATAGTACTTTCAACAAATCTACAGACTCTGTACAAATTCTTCCTATCGTTCTCTAATGTCCTTTTCCTTACCTACGATTCTTAAATCCACAGTACGCTAACTTGTCAGTCTCTTAGGTCTCCTCCAATCTAGGATAATTTCTGACCTTTGTCTTTTCAACTGCTGACATTTTCTAAGAGTGTACTAGCCAGTTATTTGGGCTTATTTCTTTATTAAATTCAGGTTATACAACTTTGGAATGAATGTTCTTTGCAAGAAACACAGGTATTATCAGTGGTAATAATCACTTGATAAAAGTAGTGACTGGCAGGTATCTTCATTGAAAATTTACTCATTTTTGATTTGTGATTAATAAGTTTTCTTATGATAAAGCTCAAGACTATGCAAATATTCTAATTTTCATCATACCCACTAATTTTAGGACTTTATTGATGTACTTATACCTGTGTTAACTTATGGAAATACTTTATTCAATAGTAAAATTCTTAAGACTCACGCTATGGACTTTGGTAAATTGCTTACCAGAAAGAGTACACAAATGCATACTATCAAATGGTGTCTAACTCTAACTCTCCTCACCTCCAATTGCAATGATTTTTTTTAAGATTTATTTTTTATTTATTTGAAAGATTTATAGAGAGGTAGAGACAGAGAAGTATTCTATTTGCTGATTCATTCTCCATCCAAATGGCCGCAATAGCCACAGCTGAACCAAGTCAAAGCCAGGAGCTTCTTCTGGGTCTCCCATGTGGGTGCAGGGGACCAAGCACTGGGCCATCTTCTGCTGCTTTCCCAGGCACATTAGCAGGAAGCTGCATCAGAAGTGGAGCAGCCAGGACTTGAACTGGTGCCCATATGGGATGCTGGCACTGAAGGCCAGGGCTTTAATCTGCTACGCCACATTGCCGGCCCCAGCAATGATTATCTTTAAAACATCATTGTATTTGATGTCGAAAGGGAATCTAGTAATTGCTTTCCTTTGCAATTCTTGTTATACCTCCATTCTTCGTTTTCTCATCATCCCAGATTTGTCTATTTATACAACTATGCACATTTTCCTCTGAGCATGAGTGTTTCCCTAATTTTTTTATTCATTGAGAGAGAACACAAATATATTACAACTATGTTCTACTTGACTTGTTGGTTTGTGTATGTATCTGGACTCTGAGGTCTCATCTACAATGTCTAAAATACATCCTATACCAAGGTCCATTCTACTTGGGGTAGAGGGAGGGAAAAGGTGAGTAAGCAGGTACATAGATCTCATTCCCATGTAGGGTGACAGACAGCAGGGTTTGGATTGGTCTTCCAATGTGGCATTGAGCAGTGGAGTCTTCACATCCTTTAGGGGACAACAGCTCTAGTTGAAGTTTCTTTACATATGTCAACCCTTCCCACAGCCACTTCTACTCCAGCCAGAAGAGAGAAAAGCGGGGGCCAGCATTGTGTCGCAGCAACCCGTTCGAGTTCTGGCTGCTCCACTTCTGATCCAGCTCCCTGCTAATGGCCTGGGAAAAGCAGCAGAAGATGGCCCAAGTGCCTGGGCTGATGCCACCCATGTTGGAGACCCAGATGAAGCTCCTGGCTTCGGTCTGATCCAGCCCTGGTTGTTGCGATCAACTGGGAAGTGAACCAGCAGATGGAAGATCTCGGTCTCTCCCTCTGTGTAACTCAAATGTATAAATAAACCTTTAAAATGAGAGAGAAAAGAGCTAAGAATTCTCACTGTGTTTAGTTTCTCTCAGACTAGAGAGGTGGGGAGGAGGTACTACAGAGATTTAGGATTTTTACCGACTCACTAGGAAGGCTTTTTCACACTTGATCTTAGCCAAAAGGCCGAGAAGCGAAAGGCTTTTTCTTCTAATTTGATCTCTACTTTTTAAAGTTTATGATATTTACATTTCTTTACAGACTGGTAATTTTTTATACTGGGAATGAAAATATCATTGTACTGGTACTCTGACAAATCTTTTCATGGCTAGTTTTTTTGTCCCCTCCACCCATGGTGTCTTTATTTCTAAATGTCAGAGTTCTCGGTCAGACTTGAAAACACTTTTAAACAAGTCCTTGGCAACCTCCAAATTATTCTTGGTGATCTTGATATCTCTCTGGCCATACTTGGGACTAGAGAGGCACACAAAGATCACCTTATGGCCAGTGCTGACATAGCCACTGCACGAACACAAATACATGACAGCTTAGTACCTTTACCAAGATCTTTAAAAAGAGAAAGATCACTTGAATGTCACTAAAAGCATTTCAGGAATATGGAACACATTATCGTCAACAGAATAAGAGATTTAATATACCAACCCATGCTATTTTCCTAGTTTCTGTGTCTAAAAAGATTCTAGGTAAAGACCTTCTGAACTGTCTATTGAACACAGCCTATCCAGGCTTTGCCATCAGTAAGCCTTTCTGGTTTCCCTTATGCCTTTCTCACATTCTACCTTTTTTTTTTTTTTTTTTTTTTGACAGGCAGAGTGGACAGTGAGAGAGAGAGACAGAGAGAAAGGTCTTCCTTTTGCCATTGGTTCACCCTCCAATGGCCGCCACGGCCGGCGCGCTGCAGCCAGCGCACCCGCGCTGATCCAAAGGCAGGAGCCAGGTGCTTCTCCTGGTCTCCCATGGGGTGCAGGGCCCAAGCACTGGGGCCATCCTCCACTGCACTCCCTGGCCACAGCAGAGAGCTGGCCTGGAAGAGGGGCAACCAGGACAGAATCCGGTGCCCTGACCGGGACTAGAACCCGGTGTGCCAGCGCCGCAAGGCGGAGGATTAGCCTATTGAGCCGTGGCGCCGGTCTCACATTCTACCTTAACAACTCGGTCAATAAGAATGAATGGTATAATATTTCATCCACTCCTAATCACTGCCTATGTATGGCCAGTATCTAACTGTCATCACATCGTATCTTGGCAATGTCATAAAGCAGCATATTCTGAATTTATAACTGCAGATAAGGTTTCTGAGAAAGAATTCAGCTTCATATAAACTGCTATGAATAGTGATAGACCATAAAGTAAAAATCTGCAATTCTCTGTAATAACCTTAACTTACTCTATATAAAATGAATACAAAGCATGTATAAAAAAAATCAATATCTTTAAAGTGTTCATTTGTAAAAAGCCTAATAGTTACATATTTTTTCTGGCCTTAACACTCAAAGAATACTTAGGAGAAGATTTTGATGGCCCAGGTCTCTAGTATAAGATACCCAGTGAAGTTTAAACTGATGTGCTCTTTCTTTCAATCGATTTCCATGTAGCAAGCAGAGAAGTTCTATATCCTTATATTAACCTCAGGATTTGATGACGGGTATGTTCATTCCTTGAAATATTGAGCCACTTAAATCTTTCTGGCCTTACTAAAGATCTCAGAAAGATTGAGCCTATATAATAAAGACTTCTATTCATGTGCCATACTTTCTAGTCACACCAGCTGACTTGCCACATGACTTCCCGTATTTCTGTGCAAGGCTGCAATGTCCCCTCCCACCTTCCATCCAGGATTTCTCCCTCAGTACAAAATTCCCTATCCTCAAAGATTTCACCCCCAAATAGAGTTAGTTATTCCTTCTCACAGCACCTCATTCAAACTAGTAGCAACCTTAATAAAGTTGGAGGTGTGTACTGTTAAATATGATAGCCCAATTACCACATATGGTCATCAAGCACTTGAAGTATGGCTGGTCCAAACTGAAGTGTGATGTTAGTATAAAATACATGCTACAGTTCAAGGACTTACCACATATTCCCAAATGTGATCCATCACATCAGTAAATTTTATATTGATTACATATTCACTTGGTAATGTTTTGCACATACAGACGGTACCTGACATAAGATGGTTCTGCTTAGAATTTTTCAACTTCACAATGAACTAAGACTGGTAGATATTCAGTAGAAACCATATTTCAAGTTTTGAATTTTGATCTTTTCCTGTAGTGGTATGTGGTACAATACTCACTCAGCACTCTCTTGTGATAACTAACAGCGAGCCACAGCTCCCAATCAGTCATGCAATCACAAAAGGAAACAGCTGATACTGTATTCTACTCAGAAGTCGAATATTTCATACAACACTTAATTATAAGACAGACTTTGTGTCCGAAGACTCTAACCAACCTCAGGTTAATATAAGTATTCTGACTACAGTTAAGGTAGGTAAGGCTAAGCTTTGTTAAGATAGATATATTGGCCGGCACCATAGCTCACTAAGCTAATCCTCCACCTGTGGCACCAGCACCCCGGGTTCTAGTCCCGGTCAGGGCGCCAGATTCTGTCCCAGTTGCTCCTCTTCCAGTCCAGCTCTCTGCTGTGGCCTGGGAAGGCGGTGGAGGATGGCCCAAGTGCTTGGGCCCTGCACCCGCATGGGAGACCAGGAGGAAGCACCTGGCTTTTGGCTTCAGATGGGCGCAGCACGCCAGCCATAGCAGCCATCTAGGGGGGTGAACCAACGGAAGGAAGACCTTTCTCTCTGTCTCTCTCTCTCACTGTCTAACTCTGCCCGTCAAAACAAAACAAAAAGACAGGTATATTAAATGCCAATTCAGTGTATAATACCTTCAACTTATGATGGGGTTACACTTCAATAAATCATCCATCTTAAATCAAGCAGCACCTACACTGAGTTAAACTATTAAAACACACTAAATTTAATTTCACTCATTACCAGAAAATTTAGAATTAACGTGTGGTGCCTGTTATATGTTTCTATTGGACAATACTGTTCCAGATTCTAAGTTCCTTCAAGGAATGGCGATTGTTTCATCACTGAATCCCATAAGATGCTGTAGCAAACACCTTTAGAAAAAAACAACTATCCTTCCTCCATATGCCTCCCAATCATGCTTTTTTTTTTATTATACAAAGAGTTTCATGATAAAATATGTGAGAAAGAAGAAAGTTTGAAAGTGTTCATTGGCTGGGGCTGGCATTGTGGCATAGTGGGTTAAGCCTATGCCTGCAATGCCAATAGTCCATATGGGCACCAGTTTGATTCCTGGCTGCTCCACTTACAATCCAACTCCTTACTAATGTGCCTGGGAAAACGGAGGCTGGTCTGAGTCCTTGGGACCCTGCACCCATGTGCGCAACCTGGAAGAAGCTCATGGCTCCTGACTTTGGCCTGCTCTAGCCCTGGCTGTTGCAGTCATTTGAGAAGTGAACCAGCAGATAGAAGATCTCTTTCTCTCTCCCTTTCTCTCTGTAACTCTGCCTTTCAAATAAATAAATCTTAAAAATAAAAAGGTGCTCATTGGCTAATATAAATGCCTATGAATTTGAGGTTTTTTTAATTTATTTGAAAGTTCTAAAGAGAGAGAGAAAGAAAGAGAGAGAGACAGAGAGAGAGAAAGGTCTTCCATCTGCTGGTTCACTCCCCAAATGACCACAAAGGCCAAAGCTGAGTTGATCTGAAGCCAGGAGCTTCTTGCAGGGGTCCAAGGACTTGGGCTATTTTCTGCTGCTTTCCCAGGCCATAGCAGAGAGCTGGATGGGAAGAGGAACAGCCGAAACTAGAACCAGTGCCCATATGGGATGCCAGTGCTGCAGGCTGGGACTTTAATTCACTGTGCCACAGCACCAGTCCCTTGAGTATCTTCTTAAAACCATATGTTAGTCAAGTTATTACTTCCTCTCCTTTTCTCCCCATGTAGGAGGTGGATGGAAATGTGTATTAATTATTTAATTATTTAATTTATTAATTAAATGTGTATTAATTAATGTGGATTAATTCCAAATATTTACTGAGCAATTACACAGGGAGTTAAAGACAATATTTCCAGGGAATCCTTATATGGCAAGTTGAAGAACAGACATAAGCAAGGAATACTAAAGTAACACTTAAAAAAAATCTGAATTTAAATGCAGACTTTGAGAAGTTGCCATGGCAAAAGGCTAGCTGAACTAAACAAGTACTTAAAGATGAGACAGCTCCCTTTGATCTACTGATCTACCAAACGACAGAGGCAAAGGGAAACACTAAATAAGCAACAGAAGACACAGCCTTTATCAACTGCCACAGGTAATAAAGTGTATCTGTGTGACAAATACTATTAGTGAGCATCCCACATAAGTGTCGATTCAAATCCTGACTTCACTTCCAATTCCAGCTTCCCACTAATGTGTATCCTGGGAGGCAGCAGGTGATGGCTCAAGTACCGTGGGTCCCTGCCACCCACATGGGAGATCTAGATTGAGTTCCAGGCTCCTGGCTTCACTCTGGGCTTGCTCTAGCTGTTGCAAGTATTTGGTAAATGAAGAAGCATAGGGGAGATTTCTCTTTCTCAAACTTTCAAATATTTAAAATAAACAAATGCCATTAGTAACTTCAAGATACCTGAGTTGGGCGGTGGACGCCAAATCAGGCTCCTATTCTCCTACCTTTAGGCTACTCTCCCAAAATTCTTGAAGGAACCAACTCTAGTCTTCTAACACAAATCGAGACAAGCTTTCATTCCCATCCTTTTAAAGAAATCTATAGCAGCAATTAAAACAGCTCCACTTAAAGATTAAATGTGCTAGTGGGGAAATGAGGTAGTTCTTCCTAATTTGTTAACATTAAAATCAATACTGTACTCATCAGATGCAGTTATTCAAAGGAGAAAACTAGGCAGGGCAGGAATTTGCAAGTAAAAATACACTATTCTGGAAAATAGGCACAATTAAAATCCCATTAAAATTAGCACCATAGAACGTCTTACGTATTGTGCTTTAATAGGACTGTTTTAATGAATACAACTTTCAAAGGATTAAAACAGGAAGTAAAAAATTATTTCCATCCAGGAGCAAAAAGGAGTTTGTCACCTACATTCCTCCCCGCCACCCTTCTTCCCTTTCCTTAGTTACTTTGTGAAATATGGGATGTTTAAAGAAAAATAGTCAGGCATCCCTAAAAATCTCTGATACCATGAACTCATGGACATAACCCTGACAAGTCATATGTCTTAGGCAATTTGAAACTTCTGTATCCTCAGAAGGGTCACAAACTCCTCCAGCCCCACATTCCCCCATCTATAAAATCTGAAAAGTAACTAACCAGAAAACACAGAGATGGGTCTCAATGACCGACATAACCAGACTCCATGCCCTTCCCAAGTCTTACCACCACACTCCCCTTACACAGAACATGGGCCATGGAAATCTCATAGCAAACTGTTACAGGATTTGACTACACAGCACTTGTCTTAACTAGATTTTAGAGTACTCTTCATACAAGCCAATCTTGAAGAAAAGCAGACACTATGCTATGTAGAATGCTTTCTTATATCCTTGGCAAAAGACTTTTACCTAATTGGCACCTCAGTTACTATGTGCCAAGAGAAACTAGAAAATATCACTTTAAATGGCATTTCCTTCTATAAACTTAACTTTCTAAAATAATCAAATTAACCTATGAAACCTAAAGATTTAATAAAAGGTAAAGAGCACAAAAATTGCCTTTTTTTAAAAAACTCTACAGGCTCAAAAAGACAGCAAAACATCTATAGAAAATGTATAGGAATGAAATGATCATTTCAGGATATAACTCATTTTTAGCTCTTGTTAATACTCCTGTGGAACTGTGGTCTTCCTACTTTTTACTTGTTGAACATTATGATTAGTGGTGAATTAAGCCTGTGAATACAGAATAGGGTAAAATTATGGCTTTGCAAAAACTGATTAAGATAGGGAGGAAGAGAGGAGGGTTGGGGAGCAGGGGAATGTGGTTGTCTTCTTGAAACTGTATCTATAGAACACATAAAATCTCTTTATATTAATAAAAACTTGTTTAGAAAATACCTCTACAAGCTCTACAAACCTCCACTCCATTGCTTTTCTCATCCTTCAGTTGTTGGAGTTCTTCAATTTTCTGATGACAGCCTCTGAGGTCATTCTGTAATTGAGACACCAGATGACGCTTCACTGAGTTGCTATCCAGCAAACGCTGCACTTCTGCCTTCAACTTTAGGATGACCTCATCTTTCAAAAGTTCTTCATTTGAGTCTTCTTGCTGCACTATGCTAGTGGAGAAATTATAGAATGAATCAAGTAACAGACCAAGCATGGTTGTTCTTTACAAGTACTAGCTATAGTGATGAACATGTTTCATATACAAATTGCAAGACAGTTGTAAACTTGGTCACACACAGGGATATTGCCTTGGTTGCTGGTGTCCTCATATAAGATTCTTCATGCAGAGACCATTCTTAAGCTTAGTCTTGCTGCCTTACCTGGCTGACATTTGTGCTTTGGGGAAACTGCGTGATACACATACATAGCTTTAGGATTCCAACAGAAGAAACACTAGCCATCCTAACCAACAATTTGTTATCTCTTTAAACTTAATAAAACATGGATCTGAGTGGGTATCTGGAAAAGCCAATTAACCCAAATTTTAGTTTCAATAAATGTAAAGTTGGGGACCCAGCGCCGTGGCACACTGGGTTGATCCTCTGCCTGCGGCACCAGCATCCCATGTGGGCACTGGGTTCTGGTCCCGGTTGCTCTTCTTCCAGTCCAGCTCTCTGCTGTGGCCTGGGAGGGCAGTGGAGGATGGCCCAAGTGCTTGGGCCCTGCACCTGCATGGAAGACTAGGAGGAGGCACCTGGTTTCTGGCTTCGGATCAGCGTAGCTCCGAACATTGCGGCCATTTTGGGGGTGAACCATTGGATGGAGGATCTTCTGTCCATCTCTCTCTCTCTCTGTAACTATACCTCTCAAATAAATAAATAAAAAAATCTTTAAAAAAAATAAATGTAAAGCTTGGAGTGAGATATTCTGTTCTTGCCATGATAGATTAACAAGGACTAAATTTACCTTCCCCCTTAAAAAACCAGAAAGTAAATCAAATGGATGAAGCCCCAGTTTTCAACCATGAGACAGCAGGCAGCTCAGGATAGTGATTCCCGAGGAAAGGAAAAGAAGGTAAGTACTACAATGGGCCCCGTCATCTACCAGCAGGCCCCAGCACAGAGGGGAAACCCAGAGTGACCTCAATGCGCTGCACACAAAATGTTTCAAGTGTGAAGAGGCCAGAGGGGCTAAAGGTGAAGGGAGGAGAATACAAGGAAGAAAGGAGCTGCACAGAAAACGAGCTCTGGAGATCTATCTGTGTGTGCACATCAGGCTGTAGAAAGAACCAGAGGAAAAGAATATCAAGTAATAGTGCATCAGCATGGGGTTCTTAATTGTAATAAATGGTCCACACTACTGTTAACATGTCAGTAGGGGAAAATGGAAGCAGCATATACAGGAACTTTCTGTAGGATATACATCATTCTGTAACTAGAAACAGTTCTAAAAAATACTCTATTTTCTAAGAAAAATTAACAATAGTACCTAGGTCAAAATTTTTACTATTCTTCAGTCTCAGATGATTCCAAACAAATACTGGAATATTGTGGGTCCCAGAGCAATGGCACAGTGGGTAAAGCCACTGTCTGCAGTGCCAGCATCCCATGTGGGCACTGGTTCGAGTCCCAGCTTCTCCACTCCCGATCCAGCTCTCTGCTATGGCCTGGGAAAGCAGTAGAAAATGGCCCAAGTGCTTGGGCCCCAGCACCCGCATGAGAGACCCGGAAGAAGCTCCTGGCTTCAGATTGGCCCAGCTCTGGCTATTGCGGCCATTTACAAGTATGGCCATTTGGGGAGTCAACCAGTGGATAGATCTCTCTCTCCCTCTGCCTCTCCATACCTCCACCTTTCAAATCAATCTTGAAAAGAAAATTTTTTTTAAATAAAAAAATTTTGTGAGTGTGTGTATGTGTGTGTGCGTAGAGAGAGAGAATTAACTGTTGGGTAGATTTACTTTTAATGTTATAAAAGATGCACCTTGCAATTCATATATGCAACTTTTGTATATAAATACTATGTAAGTATGTCTATATATATAGATTTCACATATTTAAATCACTTCTGTTTGAATAGAAATGGAAGATAAGAAATATGAATAGAATATATAAGAAATAGAAAATATTTACAATGTTATCTTCCTGGGCTATTGATGTGCCAAATTAATTTCAAACAAAGCACTTATTTTGCTCAGTTAACAAACTGTGAATCCCTAGCTGCATCTCTTAGTGGATGTTGACTACTGAAATAGCACATCCTGTACTCCTAATGGCAGCCAAGTTGTAGAGCAGAGAAAGTGCTTGGTAAAATCATCTTCTCTTCTCTCTCCTCAAAAGGGAAAAGCCAGTGGTGAGCATCACTCCTGCATGAGGCTGACCGCTGGGCCTGTGGACGTTAGGTCCCCTGTGAAGCCTGCTGAGATGACTAAAGGGGAAAAGGCATGCCACCTGCTGAATGTTTATTTGAGCTTAGCAGCCAACTCTAATAAGGGAGAGAGGAAGCCGTCTGCAGGGGGCATGCAGATTTAGCTACTCAAATTCCATGAAAGAAAAATAGAACACTGAGGCTAAGCCCTTAAAGTTCACTAGGCAGGAGCTTGAGGGGCGTGGTAGCTGGTAATAAAGGCGTGGAACTGCTAGTATCTGGGTCACTGATTTGAAAGCAACTCAAAGATTCTCAACACTGGGAAAACTGTTGGCTTCCTCTTATTCTAAGAATCACAGTCCTCTGGAGGAAAGGCATGGATCACATCTCTTCTTTCAGCTGGATCTGAGAATAAGTGTTTCCGGTTGTCCTCAAAGCCAGATAACCATCTGTTAAACTGTGGGAGAGGGGAGCGAATGTTTCTTCCCTTATCCTGCATTTCACTGGCTGTCTTCACACTGAACCTCAATGACCAAGCACGCTCTGTGCTGGGTTAGTCTCTGCTTCCCATCAGGAGCATGCCCATCCTTCCTTCCACTGTGATAATGACGTGCTGCCTCAGGACTACCCTCTACAGGGAACATGCTTTAAAACTACTGTAGGATTTTGGATATGAAAGCCAAGTACATAGAAAATACAAAAGTAGAACATATTTTAGTATACATTATGACAAAGTAAGTCTATCTGAAAAGATAAATAATGTATTTATCCAATTCCTAGGGCAATTATGGCACAAACTATAGCAATAACAAATTAGAGTCAAATATTTTTTGATGTAAATAACTCAAAAATGAACAACATAAACAAGAACGAAGTTTAAGGCAAAAATGTCTGTCATAAATATGAACAAACCGAGAACTGGGCCTTGCCTGAGTTTTTGATTCAAGTACTAGTTCCACTAATTGTTTCTTCAAGAGCAAAGGAGTTTCCCAACACTAAGGCCATGATATTGGACCTGATGTTTTTCACAAAGTTGAAGAGCAAAAACTTCTTACAAAGTACGTGTTGAATTAAAAGTGGATTAATATAAAATGTGATCACTAGTATATTTTAACCAACCTATTTAATAATAGTAATGGCTATCATTTATTAAGTGTGTTATGTGCTAGGGCATAATATGAGGCCCTTTATACTTACAATTTTAATCCTCACTTTAGCCTCCAAGGGATATCAATCTGAGAAGAAAATGGGCTCAGAAAAGTGAGGAACCATGCTCCTGGTCATACAACTAGTGACAAGTCGCAAAGCTATCATTTAAAACAGTTTGACTCTGAAGCCCAGGTTCTACACACCAGCCACTTAGAATCTGACATCAACAGGAAATGAGGCCTTTGTAGCATTGAGTTTTCCAGAAGATCACATTTTAATGTTTAAACTGTTATTTAAAATCTGTCTAAAAAGCATAAAACACTCTTCCTCTTTTGCTTTAATTATCCCAAGTGGAAGCCTCTCTTCAACAACTTGGGATCGTCATGGAGGACATCTTAGCACAGATCAATAAATACATGAATGTATACAGCATATCTGCTTTTATGCTTGGCAACTCCAGCTACCTGGGTCTCCACAGTTCTCTCCTTGCTAAGGACCAGCTTTGTCTGGTTTAAGCACCACCAGGACCTTTCTCAATCCCCTGTTCCAGCTACTCTGCAGTTAGGCAATCTAAGTCAATATGGCCCTGGGGTAAGAGTTTGAAGGTGCCTCCTATTTAATACATCAAATAATCTAGCTTGGCTATTTTCTTCATTACTTCCTTCTGGATTGTAGATGTGATCTATATAAATGAGAATCCCTGGAGACAGATCTCCAGCTAAATGGAGCTCTACTAAACTAATAGTTTCACATTTTCAAATGATTGCTTCAGATTTCAAATTATTGAATCTGATCTTACTGTCCCTCACAGTATTAAAATACTTAACTTCTTTTTTTTTTTTGACAGGCAGAGTGGACAGTGAGAGAGAGAGACAGAGAGAAAGGTCTTCCTTTTTGCCGTTGGTTCACCCTCCAATGGCCGCCGCGGCCGGCGCGCTGCGGCCGGCGCACCGCGCTGATCCGATGGCAGGAGCCAGGAGCCAGGTGCTTTTCCTGGTCTCCCATGGGGTGCAGGGTCCAAGCACCTGGGCCATCCTCCACTGCACTCCCTGGCCACAGCAGAGGGCTGGCCTGGAAGAGGGGCAACCGGGACAGAATCCGGCGCCCCGACCGGGACTAGAACCCGGTGTGCCGGCGCCGCTAGGCGGAGGATTAGCCTAGTGAGCCGCGGCGCCGGCCTAAAATACATAACTTCTAAAACTTATTACAGAGCAAGCCATTTAGAGATTTATATACTTGTATTTAGTTGTGGGATGCCTGAAATACAACATGCATTAACACTCTCACTAAACAATAAACTATAAACCATTTGCTGATAGTGAGGGCCAAATTCATTCAAGATAAGCTTTCTAGGCCAAGCATTTGGCTGGGCATTTAAGATGCCCATGTCATGGGACCAGCGTTGTGGGGTAGCATGTAAAGCCACAAGTTGTGATGCCAGCATCCCATATGGGTGCCAGTTCCTGTCCTAGCTGCTGCACTTCCATTCCAACTCCCTTTTAATGACCTGAAAAAGGCAACAGAAGATGACCCAAATGCTTGGGCCCCTCCCACAACATGGGAGACCTGGATAGAACTCCTGGCTTTAGCCCAGCTCCATCCTGGTCATCAGGGCCACTTGAGGAGTGAACCTATATATGGAAGGCCTCTCTCCTTGTCTCTCACTCTAACTCGACTTTCAAATAAATAAATTTTTAATAAGAAAAACAAAAAGATGTCCATGTCCTACACTGGAGTACCTGGGTTCAAGTCCCTACTCTGTCTCCCAATTCCATCTTCTTGCTAATGTAACACCCTGGGAAACAGCAGGTAATGGTTCAAGTAATTGGGCTCCTGCCACTCATGTGGAGACCTGGATTGAGTTCTGTGTTCCCAGTTCTCAGATTTGGCTCAAGCTGAGTCCCAACCTTGTAGGCATTTAGGAGCTCTCTCTTTGCCTCTCAAAACAAAAACAAACAAAAACTTTAAAAGATTAGAAAATGCTTCCTTGGCCTAAAAGCAATCTCTTCCCAACACCACATCCCTTAACTCGATCCCTTTGTACTTACTTGTTAACAAGTATTTCTGCAAGTTCCCCACTAGAACAAACACAAACTCACTGTGGGAGTACATCTTTTGTACTCTATTCACAGAGCCTTGCTTAGCACCTTCCAGTGCTTCCAAAGTGTAAATGAATTCAAACCTCATTCATTCACCCTCTTAAAGGTTTAACACTCTCTCCTGCCACCACCACCGCTTCCTCCATCAGTCCCCGGGAGGGTTGACAAAGCACTCTCTTCTATGAGATTGCTAAAATATTTCCATTAGGTAACAGAAAAATGGCAGAATCCCTATTTTTATTTATTTATTTATTTATTTGACAGGCAGAGTGTGTGTGTGTGTGTGAGAGAGAGAGAGAGAGAGAGAGAGAGAGAGAGAGAGAGAAAGGTCTTCCTTCCGTTGGATCACTCCCCAAGTGGCTGCTACAGCTGGCACGCTGTGCCAATCCAAAGCCAGGAGCCAGGTGCTTCCTCCTGGTCTCCCATGTGGGTGCAGGGCCCAAGCACTTGGGCCATCCTCCACTGCCTTCCCGGGCCACAGCAGAGAGCTGGACTGGAAGAGGAGCAACCGGGACAGAATCCGGCACCCCAACCGGGACTAGAACCCAGTGTGCCGGCGCTGCAGGCAGAGGATTAGCCTAGTGAGCCGCGGTACCAGTTAGAATCCCTATTTTAAAAGTAAGGTTACAGTAGTGATGTTTCAAGAAAAATAAATGCTTATTTTTCTTCAGTGAGTTTCTCAATGAAAAATGCTATGTATGTGCTTTCAATACAGTGTTAACATACAAAAAGTCCTCACCATAATAATTAGAACAGATATATAATCTTATTTTAGAATTTACTTTGTATATTTCAACTACATTAACCATGTTTTTACCTTTCTAAAATGAAAATGTCTGGATATTGAAAATAGTATAATATCAAAATGAGATTTCTGTTCATTTTGATTTCAGACATTTACATTTCATTAAAAATTACTACAATATACTGTCCCACATTCAAGATTTCATGTCTGGGAACACCTGACTACCATTCAGCAACAGTATTATTCTTGCAGGTTGTTCTACAGTCAACTTTTCTCTCAGTACCTGTTAACTTTGGATTTCTTCTGCTTGTTTTTTTTAATACCCAAATCCACATATGATTCACTGAGTTCTATATTTAACTTTCCTTCTGAATCAGTTGGAAGTATTCCTAGTTTTGCAGCAGATTCATAGAGAGAAATTTCTTCTTTTAGCGCTGTTAATTCTTCCTAGAACATAAATAAAAAATTTTCATTATTTTCCTATATGAAAAGACCACTGTTTCAAAATTTGTCATCAACAGAAGTACTTCTTCAAATGCATTATTAGCAAATATTATAAATGACTTCATAAAGGATAGCATGCATCAGGTTTTCAAGTAAATTGAATGAACTAATGACTAAACGAAGGAGAAAGCGATCATAAGCCGTTTCTGCCACATCTCACTCTCTCACTGTTTTATCCTCCATGAACAGTGCCCCATGAGTTGAGATGATGACAGCGCCTTTTGGCTTTCTGGAGGGGAGGACAAAGCACGCTGGTTTTCAAAGAATGTGATGTACTTTATAGTATGCCCGTGGTGAAGCTGGAAAATACCTCTTTCAGTGGAAGTAATGCGGGGACCCTTCCCCAGTGTTTTTTTCATCCTCCAGAAAAAACATAAGCAGTGCTGGAGGAGGATGTGAAAGAGCTGCAGTTCAGTTAAATGTCTCCCACACCTACGGATAAGCTTGTCTCTGAAATACACCCACAGATGAAAGGATACATCACATGAAGGAGTTGGCAGGCAGACCAGCAGGAGAAGAGAAGGGCCTGTCTCTGCAGTGAGACAAACCTGGGTTTGGATGCCCCAATGTGTGAGTAAGGTTGTGAACCACTCCCATGAGCTAACCTGAAGATGGTCCAACTACCACCAAAATCAAGCAGAGTGATCCAAGAGTCAAAGAAGCGATATACTCACTGCTTAATTCAGTTACCCACAGGAGCTCTTCCCAGCGGCAATACTCACCTGCAAAGCCTTGTTCATGCTCTCACTCATAGCATACGCCTTCTGTGCTTGCTGCAGTTGGATCTGTAGCTGGGCCACCTCCTGTACTGAGCCTGTAGGGAAAGAATCAGGGGTACACCGGAAGTAAGAGGTCAAAGGGATCAGAAGGTGGCATTCGGCTTTATTACCACTCTCCTTCTTGGTGTACAGGTACAGAGCGAGTGGGACACAGAAGGCACAGATGTGGTCGAGGCATTTCCAAGATTCAGCACAGCTTCCTGTATGTCCTTGAGTGTGACACTCAAGTCCTTTCATGGGAGCACAACATTCCAGCTCAACGCCAGAGAAACAGTTTGTTGGAACCCATTTGTCCTCCATTAAGAAAATTACACTTGGTGCCTTTGGCTTCTTTCTAAATGCTTCTATTTATTTCCAGCACCCCCACCTCCACATAGGAAAGAAGTCT
Organism: Oryctolagus cuniculus; assembly: GCF_964237555.1. Lineage (NCBI taxonomy): Eukaryota > Metazoa > Chordata > Mammalia > Lagomorpha > Leporidae > Oryctolagus > Oryctolagus cuniculus. The sequence continues at coordinate 71,596,445 of NC_091443.1, forward strand.
ATGAGGGCTGTACTTCTGGAACCTTAGTAACCCAATATTTTAAATGTTCTAGGGAAGTTCCCACTTGGAAAGGACTTTATTGAGTTCCCCCAAAAGAAAATGACCATCTGGGAAATGGTTAAGTGAAGTAATCATGGGCTTATTATGCAGCTAAAGAGAACCATATTTCCAAAGACAGTAATGGCCAGGAAAAAGGATCACCAAGTGGGGAAAAAGAAAAAGGATACAAAAGTAAACAGGGAGGGGAAAACTAGAGTGGACTCAAATTTTGCCTCCCACCAAAATATATACACGTTTAGGCAGTCCTTGACTTCAGTACTAACAACTTTTGAAAAACCTACCCCTTCATACAATGTCCCAACAGTATGAATTAACTTTTATATGCCAAAGTGTGACTTTCCTCTATCAATTAATGAATAACCACTGACCTAGTTTGCTGCTACTCAGCAGCAAACAGGCAGTTTTGTCAGTACAGCCATCTTTGTACAAATGTATTTTATTGTCCTTTACCCCAGCATCATTTCATAAAAATTCATATGAAATAAAGCTGCTTACGAAACTGAAGTGATCAGAAGCAAATGTTTCCAACTTAACAGCATAGAGAATATGATAGAAATCTTAGTTACAAACAAAAACAACTCCCTGGCCTCGATGACCAATTAAGCTATTCCACTGTGTAGGGGGTAAAAAAAAAAAAATCATAGAAGTTATACAAAAGGATAGAACTATATGATCAAATATTGAGTTTAAAACCACAAAATACAATGGGATTTCTGAATGAATGTTGGCTTTCAGGTAAAGAGCTCACCTTAGGACATGTGCTTTACTGTTTTGCATACTCAGCTTTGCTATGCTTTCAGAAATGTACTATATACAGCGGCAGGACATTGTGTGTGTACATTCATTTCACTTCAAGTAATATTTAAATATGAATGATAATGATCTCAAAGTATTTGGGTTATTGGTTATTTGTATTTGGTACTGTATACTTGTCTACATTTTCCAAATTACCCAATAAGAATTAACTAGATTTTTACAGATATAACAATTTTTTTTTTACAAGGAAATGAAATTTGTTGCTGGTTGTCTTTTCTGTCTCCTGGATTTTGTAATTCATGGAGCCTACTGTGTTCCCTCTGCATGTTATCCTGGCTTTCTGGGAAGTTGATAGCTCAATCAGAAACTCACCTGATTGCAACAAGTGGGCACACTGGTTTTGACTCTCCTCTAGACTTCTTGTCAACCTGTTAATGATCTCAGTCTTTTCTAATTTGATTTCTTCTTGAATCCTTTCCAGTTGTTTCACATGATCTTTCAAATGACAGGAAATATCTTCCTAAACAAAGAGTTCCAAAAATCATGTTCATGATCAGTTTTAATAAATATTAAACCAAAACTGTGATAAATAATTGTATATTAAGTCAACTATACAGTCACCACATGGCAGCATATTTTCTATGGAGTTAAGTGCACAGGACCACAAGTCAGAACAAACTTGTGTGATCCTGAATGATGCTTCAGCTTCTCAGTCTGTTCCTTCTTTTGTAATTACGTTAATAAAAGTTGGGTTAGTTACTTCTAAAGACCCCTTCTATTCTACATTCAGAAGACACCATTAATTCTAAAATTAGAATTTATTCATGCCAAAGTAAAAGTATTACATTCCTATTTCCTATTTACATTCCAAAGTGTACATGCAGACCACTTTGCATCATGGAATTTGCATCCTGAGGCAGTAAGGATACAGATAAACCCATGGAAACTCACTCTGTTGTGGGCAGCCAAAAGCTCATTCTATTCAGAACATCCAAAAATAATGATTCCTTCCTCTGAACTTCTTTTGAACTTGATCTATTTCTCTTATGTTTCTCTTCTACCATTTACATACATGCCTGACTTCTCTTAACCTTGAAGGTGTCTCTGCAGTGCTTTATATAAAGGGCTTCAACAAGTTCATGGGAAACTTGCATTATCTTTCCAATCCATTTCTCCATGGACTGTTTCTATCTGCCTCATACACAGCCCACAGCAAGTGCTATAATCAACACTTGAGAAGTGAATGACAAGTAAAAACAGGACAAATGTGTATATGCATAATTATATGAGGACCTATAGTAAATATATAGCAAATAAATATTATATACTCAGATATTTTTTTTAAAAAAAACGTGTTTTGGGGAAGTCAGTCATGACCCCAAGCCCCAGAAGATGTCATCACAGAAGAAATTAAATCTTATTCAAAAAAGGCTACATAGGCTGAATTTCAGGCAAATAGAACATGGGAGAGAAAGAGGAGATTATGGTAATTATTGAAACTACCTTAAAAAATTAAAGAAAATAAGTAGTAACAGGAATACCAAGAAACGGCATTGAAGCAGAGAGGCTTAGGCCTTTGATGCTTGATCCACAGGATAAGTAAAAGCTTAAGAGTGCCTCAATGATACCACCACAGGTATACTCCACAAGGGCACTGAAGGAGGGCACACAGAAGTTCCTATAAGGGGAAGAAGGGACAGTGGAAAATTCATGTGAATTTTGTGCTCCATTTCATAATATGGCTGTGTTTCCTTTAAATGTTTCTACCATACTTCTGAGCTAAACGAAGCTTCTAGGAACCGGTCTATATGGAGTCAGCACTGCAGATGTATTGGTGTAAGCTGTTGATCCCCAGGCCCGCTCGAGAAGCGTCATTCTAAAGCACTAAAGTAGGACGACAGACACGGTGAATAACCTAATATGAATGACAGTATGAATGTGTGTGCAAGGAGAGGCGGGTAGGCATCTCATGTTTATGTTCTGCGAGGTCATAATCATTTTTACAAACAACTGGGAACTGGGAAAAAAAAAAAAGTTAAAAGGTAGAGGCAAAAAACATTATAAAGAGAAGGCAGGAAGGCAGTTCCAAGATGGCAGAGTAGGGAGGGAACTTACTGCTCTAGCCCAGGAGAAGACAGTTTAAAAATTGTCATCTCAGGGAAGAGTTAGGGAGAAAATGGCAGAGGAAACTCTACCAAAATTAGAGGGACACGGTGGACCGACGTGGAGGGCGTGGATGCCCACAGCTCAGGACTCCAGCAGCGAGAGCCTACATACCAGTGCTGGAAAGTAGGTGAGACCAGACCATAGCAGCCCAAGCCACTGGCAAACAAGTGGATAGAAGATCTGTCTCTCTCTGCCTCTCTATAACTCTCTCAAATAAATAAATTAATTAAAAGATTTATAAATTTATTTGACAGGCATAGTTAGAGAGACAGAGAGAAAGGTCTTCCTTGTGTTGGTTCACCCCCCAAATGGCCGCCACGGCCAGCACTGTGCCGATCTGAAGCCAAGAGCCACCTTCTGGTCTCCCAGGCAGGTGCAGGGGCCTAAGCACTTGGGCCATCCTCCACTGCCCTCCCAGATCACAGAAGAGAGCTGGACTGGAAGAGGAACAACCGGGACTAGAACCCGGAGCCCATATGGGATGCTGGCGCTGCAGGCGGAGGATTAACAAAGTGTGCCACAGCGCCGGCCCCTATAAATCTAAAAAAAAAAAAAAAAAAAAAAGCAAAGCAAAGCAAACAAGACAACATCATGCTAAACAGATGATAGCTGAATGACTTCTGGTGCACAGAAACAGGAGGATTAGACCATAGGGAGGTCCCTGGAACTCTCCAAGCCAAGAGAACTTTGTTCAAAGCAGAGCTCTCAATAGGATACTGGTGACAAAGAAACCAAAGTCCTTAAGTTCACTCAAGCTAAAGATTTCACAATGACCAGAATGAAGAAAGGCATTATTCTGTTACGGTTATCAGAGATCTTAGCATGATGTTTCCATAAATGAGCGGTAGAAGGCAGTCTGGAGAAATAACCAGGGATCTGAGACCATGATACTTCTACAAAGGGCAGTTTATAAGAGAGTTCAGCAAACAGCTTGCTGTGAGAGAGTTCCATCACTGGTGGACCGTGATGAGCTCCAGAAGCCCATTCCTTTTTCTATTTCATAAAAACAAAACAAAACTCAAGAGGAACTCAGTTAAAGTAAAAGGAACTGTTATAATGAAGTGGAGTTCATACAATCTGCTCTACTCAGAAAAGCTAATGTCCTATCCAGGAAGACATTAACAACATAATTATACAAACTTAACCTAAGTATACAAACATGTATACCCAATCGTGTCACAGACTGCTATTCCTTCCACTACACAGAATTACAAAGTCCCTGTGCTGAATTTTGTCTTGTGAATTACAATGAAACACTCATTCATGAACAGCATTCTCAGTAAACTAGGTATAGAGGGGAGCTTCCTCTATTTGAATTAAAAAAAATCAAAAACAAAAAATCCCACAGTTAACATTCATATTATAACAGTGAAAACTTGAAGCTTTCCCACTAAGATCAGGAATACGGCAAGAACGTCCCATCTCAGTGTGTTTCAACGCTGCAGTGGAAGGCCTAGTTAATGTGATAGGAAAAGAAAAGGAAATAAATGGTATACAAATTTGGAAGGAAGAAATAAAACTACCTTTATTTGTGAATGACTAGATAATCTATGTAGAAAACTTGAAATCAACAGAAACACTCTTGGAACTAATAAATGATTACAGCAAGATTGCAAAAACCAGATGAATCCAAAAAAATAACAATTGCTTTCCTATATACTGGCAATGAGCAAGTAGAATTTAAAATTAAAAACACAATATTGGGGGCCAGTGCTGTGGCACAGCAGGTTAAAGCCAGAGCCTGCAGTGCCAGCATCCCATATGGGCTCTGGTTAGAGTTCCAGTTGCTCCACTTCCAATCCAGCTCCCTGCTAATCAGCCTGGGAATGCAGAAGATGGCCTAAGATGGTCCCCTGCACCCATGAGGGAGAACTGGAAGAAGCTCCTTGCTCCTGCCTTTGGACAGGCTTAGCTCTGGCCGTTGCAACCATTTGGGGAGTGAATCAGCAGATGGAAGACCTCGCTCTCTGTCTCTACCTCTCTCTGTAACTCTTTCAAATAAATAATCAATCTTTTAAAAAAATGCACAATATCAGCCATAGCGCTGTGGTGCAGCAAGTTAAAGCCCCAGCCTGCAGTGCCAGCATCCCATATGGGCACCGGTTCAAGTACTGGTTGCTCCATTTCTAATCCAGCTCTCTGCTAATCCACCTGGGAAAGAGGCAGAGGATGGCCCAAGTCCTTGGGCCCCTGCACCCATGTGGGAGACCAGGAAGAACCTCCTGGCTCCTGGTTTCAGATCAGTCCAGCTCCAACTGTTGCGGCCATTTGGGGAGTGAACCAGCAGAGGAATACCTCTCTCTCATGCTGCCTCTGCCTCTCTGTAACTCTGCCTTTCAAATAAATAATCTTTTAAAATAAAGAATCCCTATAACTAGCAAAATTTACTGTGACTGAACATCTAACCTGTTAGCACTATGTTATGTAAAATACATAGACAAAGAGTCAGGTGAGACTACATGAGAGCCACTTACAATCTAAAAATTGGCAAATCTATCCAAGGTCATTTGGGTAAATTATCCAGTAGGTCATTCCTTGCTACTATTTTCCAAGAATTGTTTTATTTCTTTTTGTATATCTGTCAGATGGAATATTTAGGGGAAGGTTTATCTGAAAGGGATATTTTATAAAACTGCTGTAAAGAAAAGGAAGGCAAAAGGCAAAATGCAACATGGATAGATGGTTACCAGTTAAGTAAGAAAATGTTGGGGCCAGCGCTGTGGCATTGTAGGTTAAGCCTCCACCTGCAGCACCAGCATCCTATATGGATGCTGATTCGAATCCTGGCTACTCCTCTTCCAACCCATTAGCTAATGGCTTGGGAAAGCAGTGGAAGATGGCCAAGTACTTGGGCCCCTGTACTCATTTGGGAAACCTGGAAGAAGCTTCTGGCTCCTGAGAGGCTCAGCTCCGGCTCTTACGGCCATTTGGGGAGTAAACCAGCAGATAGAAGACCTTTCTCCCTCTCTCCCTGTCTGTAACTCTGCCTCTCAAATAATTTTTTTTTTTTTTTTGATGGGCAGAGTGGACAGTGAGAGAGAGAGACAGAGAGAAAGGTCTTCCTTCCATTGGTTCACCCCCTAATACGTGCTGTGGCCGGTGCACCGCGCTGATCCAAAGCAGGAGCCAGGTGCTTCCTCCTGGTCTCTCATGCGGGTGCAGGGCCCAAGCACTTGGGCCATCCTCCACTGCACTCCCTGGCCACAACAGAGAGCTGGACTGGAAGAGGGGCAACCAGGACAGAATCTGGCGCCCCAACCAGGACTAGAACCCGGGTGCCGGTGCCGCAGGCGGAGGATTAGCCTATTGATCCGCGGTGCCGGCTTAAATAATTCTTTTAAAAAAATTTTTATTCTCCCTCTTTGTGTAGAATACATTCATGTGGGGCAGGCATTGTGGCACAGTAAGTTAAGCTGACACTTGGGGGCCCACATCTCATATCTGATGTTGGAGTGCCTATTCTGCTTCCGATCCAGCTTCCTGTAAATGTGCTTAGGAAGGCAGTGGAAGACTGTCCAAGTACCTGGGTCTCTGCCACCCACGTGGGAGACCTGGATGGAGTTCTTGCCTCTTGGATTGTCCTGACCCAGCCCTGGCTGTTGAGCGCATTTGGAATGTATACTGTAAACAGAAGCTCTCTCTCCCTCTCTTTGCCTCTGTCCCTCTGCCTTTCAAATAAACAATTAAAAAAAAAAAAGCAAAATATACTGTAAAAGCAGGTAACTCCCTAGCTCCAATCAGGAATCTTAATTTAGATTTTGAGATAATATGGATTAAATATAGATGCCTTGAAATTGTATTAAAAATACCAGTGAGGGGCCGGCACCACGGCTCACTAGGCTAATCCTCTGCCTTGCAGCGCCAGCACACTGGGTTCTAGTCCCGGTCGGGGCGCTGGATTCTGTCCTGGTTGCCCCTCTTCCAGGCCAGCTCTCTGCTGTGGCCAGGGAGTGCAGTGGAGGATGGCCCAAGTGCTTGGGCCCTGCACCCCATGGGAAACCAGGAGAAGCACCTGGCTCCTGGCTTCGCATCAGCACGGTGCACCGGCCGCAGCGGCCATTGGAGGGTGAACCAACGGTAAAAGGAAGATCTTTCTCTCTGTCTCTCTCTCTCACTGTCCACTCTGCCTGTCAAAAAATAAAAAATAAATAAAAATAAAAATACCAGTGAGGGACTAGTGCTGTGGTGTAGTGGGTAAAGCCGCTGCCTGCAGTGCCAGAATCCCATATGGGTGCCAATTCGAGTCCTGGCTGCTCCATTCCAATCCAGCTCTCTGTGATGGCCTGGGATAGCAGTAGAAGATGGCTCAAGTCCTTGGGCCCCTGCACCTACATGGGAGACCCAGAAGAAGCTCCGAGCTTCGGATCGCCACAGTTCCAGCCATTGCGGCCAACTGGGGAGTGAACCAGAGGATGGAAGATCTCTTTCTCTCTCTCTTTCTGCCTCTCCTCTCTCTGTGTAACTCTGACTTTCAAATAAATCAATCTTATTTAAAACAAAACAAAAAACAAACAAACAAACAAAAAAAACAGTGAGCTCATAGAAATTTGATACCACAAAGGGATACTCCATGAAAAAAAACTATAAGCACTTTGGAAATGACCACTAAGGCAAGTGCCGACCCTAACATCAGTGCCATGCTTTCAAAAATAATACTAACAAAATAAAACAACAACAGAATGAAACAGTGGGGAAAAGACCTAACTCAACACCTTCAATTTATGGTTCAGGAGTCTGATGCCCACTCAGCGCAGAATCCAGACTTTGTTCTGCCTTCCAGTCTAAGGCTCTAGGACTGCATGAGGAAGGTGAATGCAGGGGCAAGGGTGGGACACACTAGGAATTCCTTCTGGTCCATCTCCAATGTAACTGCTTCAGCAGAGAATGTAGAGACTCTCAACTAAGCAACATGAAAAAGTCACCATATTTCCTACTCTTCTCCACCCATCCAAAAACTATTGCCCACTTTAATGCTCCTACACTGTGTTTGGCCAAAGAAAACATTTTTTTAAAAAGTGAAACAAAGGGGCTGGCGCCATGGCTCACTTGGTTAATCCTCCGCCTGCGGCACCGGCATCCCATATGGGCGCCGGGTTCTTGAACCGGCTGCTCCTCTTCCAGTACAGCTCTCTGCTGTGGCCAAGGAGGGCAGTGGAGGATGGCCCAGGCGCTTGGGCCCTGCACCTGCATGGGAGACCAGGAAGTAGCACCTGGCTCCTGGCTTCAGATTGGCACAGCGCTGGCCGTGGCGGCCATTTGGGGGGTGAACCAATGCAAGGAAGACCTTTCTCTCTGTCTCTCACTGTCTATAACTCTACCTGTCAAATAAATTAAAAAAAAAAAAAAGTGAAACAAAGTAAAAATTATCGAAGCTATATTTCAAATTCCATTTGCTTAAATATTCCATACAGTAGAACTTTCAATACTTTGGCATAGCTTTCACCTTTCCCTGGCCCTATTTAAGCTCTACAATTCAAAACATCTTTACATATAGAAGTAATACAAATGCAACTTGCAAAGTAAATTAAAAAAACTCTCATTTAAATACATATAGAAAGAAAATGACATACAATTATTTGTCAACAATGCAATTTTATATAGCTCTATCTAAAAGCACGGAAAAGCTTAGAGTCAGCCATTTAAGTCAAGAGTAACAACCTGTAGCATAGTAGGTTAAGCCTCCGCCTTCAGCACCAGCACCATAGTGTGCCGGTTCAAGTCCTGTCTGCTCCCCTTCTAATCCAGCTCCATGCTAATGCACCTGGGAAGGCATTGGAAGATGGCCCAAGTGCTTAGGCTTCTCCACCCATGTAGGAGACCCAGAAGAAGCTCCTGGCTTTGGATTGGCCCAGCTCCAGCTGTTGCGGCCATTTGGGGAGTGAACCAGCGGATGGAAGACCTCTGCCTCTCCAATAAATAATCTATATAAAAAAAATAACAACCCAAATCAGGATGAAGTTTTTAAGTGTGGTAGGGTTTTCCTCACTCTCATATCTTATTTTTCTCTTCATGTTAAATTAATTCTGAAATTACCTTAGGGGAAAAAAAAAAATCAATAAAATTTCATAATACATTTAACTAATTACCTAGGGTTTTGGCACACAACAAACTTGCTACCCTCAACTTACAGTATTTTCTTCTGTTTTGAGAAAAGTAATAAAAACTTATTATGAAATATACTCAAACTTCTCAATGAGTTTAGAAACAAGATTTTCTGTTGCCGGCGCCACGGCTCAATAGGCTAATCCTCCGCCTTGCGGCGCCAGCACACTGGGTTCTAGTCCCGGTCAGGGCACCGGATTCTGTCCCGGTTGCCCCTCTTCCAGGCCAGCTCTCTGCTGTGGCCAGGGAGTGCAGTGGAGGATGGCCCAAGTGCTTGGGCCCTGCACCCCATGGGAGACCAGGAAAAGTACCTGGCTCCTGCCATCGGATCAGCGTGGTGTGCCGGCCGCAGCACGCTGGCCACGGCGGCCATTGGAGGGTGAACCAACAGCAAAGGAAGACCTTTCTCTCTGTCTCTCTCACTGTCCACTCCGCCCGCCAAAAAAAAAAAAAAAAAAAAATAGAAACAAGATTTTCTTCCCTTTTTTATACATACTTTTTTTTTTTTACAATACTGCTTTTTCTTAAAGATTTATTTATTTGAAAGTCAGAGTTACACAGAGACAGGAGAGGCAGAGAGAGAGTGAGAGTGAGAGTGAGAGTGAGAGAGAGAGAGAGAGAGGTCTTCCATCTGATGGTTCACTCCCTAATTGGCCGCAATGGCCAAAACTGCGCCGATCCGAAGCCAGGAGCCAGGAGCTTCTTCTGGGTCTCCCATGTCGATGCAGGGGCCCAAGGACTTGGGCCATCTTCTACTGCTTTCCCAGGCCACAGCAGAGAGCTGGATGGGAAGTGCAGCAGTGCAGCAGCTGGGTCTCGAACCAGCGCCAATATGGGATGCTGGTGCTTCAGGCCAGGGCGTTAACCTGCTGCACCACGGCCATTGGCCCCAATACTCGTTTTATCAAGTATTATCAAAATTATCACCTAAGAACCCATTCTCTAGTCTTCATTGATATATGAATTCCTAAACACTGGGAGACCCAAGAACGGCTGTTTTTGTTTTTTGTTTTTTTTTTTTCCCCAGGACAACCTCTCAGGTCTGGCCAGCCCCCTGCATGTTCATCCTTCTCAGTCTGTATTTGTTCTAAGACAACATGAACAATGTTCATAAACACCTGGCAGAGAAGGGAATAGTAATGTGAGAATTGAAAAGTACTAACCTACCAGAAGGATTTCCCAAATTACACGTTTAGGATGTACTCATAGATTAAAGAAATCACTGGCTTTTAAATTTCATTCACAATCTAATACCTACCTAAGAACATTCAAGATTTCTATATGATGGTTCACAAAATACCAGTTACAAAAAGTAATCAGCTTTACTTGTTGATAACATTTGCTCATTTGAAATCATCCCAACCTGTTCCTTAAGTGCGGTGACTGTAGCATCCAAATTCTTCTGTAAGGACAACACTTGCTCTTCATACTTCTTGGTGAGGCCCATGACAATGTTCTCATGCTGCTCTCTAGCTCGTTGAAGTGATTCGGAATGATGAAGGTCAACCAGTTGCTGCTTCAAGCTTTCCAGAGCCATCTCAGTTGTTCTGGACTTCTTGATTATCTAGTAAACACACATAATATACCCATGTTTACACTATTTCACTTTATGCTCTCTATAGACTTTATTTTTTTTAGAAAAATTTTATTTAATAAATATAAATTTCGAAAGTATAGCTTTTGGATTATAGGGGTTTTTTTACCCCATAACCACCCTCCCACCCACAAACCATCCCATCTCCTACTCCTTCTCCCATCCCATTCTTCATTGATTCATTTCTAATTATTTTTATATACATAAGATCAACTTAGTATATACTAAGTAAAGATTTCTATTGACTTTAAAATTCAACAATGTTTTAATGAGAGTAGAGAGAGTCCGCCACTTTTGTGGACTTAGCTCCTTACAACATCTATAGCTGGGACTGGTGTTGTTAAATAACAGGTAAAGCCACCACCTGCAATGCCGGCATCCCATATGGGTGCCAGTTCGAGCCCCAGCTGTTCCACTTCTGATCCCGCTCCCTGCTAATGCATCTGGGAAGAGCAGTGGATGACGGTCCAAATACTTAGGCCCCTGCACCTACATGGGAGACCCAGAAAGAAGCTCCTGGCTTCGGACCGGCCCAGCTCCAGCCATTGTAGTGACTTGGAGAATGAACTAGCAGATGGAAGACTGATTCTCTCTTCTCCCTCCCTCTCTAACTCTGCCTTTCAAATGAATAAATCTTTAAATTTAAAAAACTTTTTAAATCACTAGCTGGGACCTACCAGGTCCATGGTTTTTGGAAATATTCACTGAGAAAACAGATTCTGTAGTTACCTGAGGAGAGTAAAAGAGGATTGTGTGCAACATGACAGCAATGTAGGTGTCAGACAAGGAATCTGTATTGGTCCTAATGCTGTTTGCACTGCTATGAGCAAAGTGTGGGGCACCCAACTCTTAGGTCATAAAAAAATAACAAGTGTTCCGTGAAAAACTGATAAAACCTGCCATGGTCACTTACTAAAAAAAATTATAAAGGCTAGAACTGCACACTAGGTAAAATAATGGCCTGTAACAAAGTCCCACGTCCTAATCAACAGAATCTATGGAAGAAAGCACCAAAAAACAAAAAGCTATGACTATGCTATGTTACAAGACAAGAGAAAATTAAAGTTGAGGTGGAATTAAAGTTGCTAAGCTGAATTACCAAGTGGGTCTGGTAATGCACCAGGGTCCACAAATGAGGAACACTGCAGCAGAAAAGTCAGAACCAGTGAGCCTCAATCAGCCACTGCCAGCTCTGAAGATGGAAACAGGCCACAGGCCAAGGAATGCAGGTGCCCTCCAGAAACTGGAGAGGCAAGAAGATGGATTCTCTGCCTCAGCCTCCAGAAAGCAGTGTGTCCCTGCTGACATGCTGATTCAGCCTAGTGAGGTCTCCGGTAGACTTCTCCCTGCTGGAGATGTGGGGTAAATTTGTCTAGTCTGCAGCCACTAGCTCTGTGGTGATCTCTTGTAGCAGCAATAAGAAATGAATACATTTGGTGAACCTGATGCCTTTATTTTTCTCTAAGTGTAATTTCTAACACAGAAGGCTTACAAAATTATAATCTTTGACTATTGAATGCAATTTAACTTTAAAATCTAAACTGTTTTTTCAGTTTTCAAAGTTAAAAACAATCTATATTATACACAAAACTTAAAGTTTCCTTTTTCAAAAGATTATTTATTTGAAAGGCAGAATTAGAAAGGGAGAGACAGATCTTCCATCTGCTGGTTCACTCCCCAAATGGCCTCAACAGCCGGGACTGGGCCAGGCAGAAGCCAGGAACCAGGATCTCCATCCACGTCTCCCACTTGAGTGCCAGAGGCTACCTTGGCCATTAGCAAGGAGCTGGATGGAAAGTGGAGGATCTGGGACTTGCACTGGCACTGACATGGGATGCCAGCATTGCAGGCAACAGCTTAACCCACTGCACCACAATTCTGGCCACCCAAAACATTAAAATTTCAAATGAGGGGGTTGGCATTGTGGCTCAGTAGATTGGAATCGGGACACCTGAATCCCATATTGGAGTGCCTTGGATTCAGTCCCACTTCTGATTCTTCTAATCCAGCTTCCTGGGAAATCAGCAAATAATGGATCAAGTCCTTGGTTCCTTGACACCCATGTGGAAGACCCAGATGCAGTTTCTGGCTCTGGCTTTGGCCTTTCCCAACTCTGGCTGTTGCAGGCATTTGGAGAGTGAACCAGACGATAGAAGACCAAGCTCTCTTCCTCCCTTCCAGCACATCATGTCACCATGCCTTTCAAGTCAATAAATAAATGAAATTTAAAAAATGTTTCAAGGAACTGGCACTGTGGCATAGTAGCTTAAGCCTCTGCATGTAGCTTCAGCATCCCATATGGGCAATGGTTCTAGTCCTGACTGCTCCACTTCTGATCCAGCTCTCTGCTAATGGCCTGGGAAAGCAGTAGAAGATGGCCCAAGTGCTTGGGTCCCTCCACCTATGTGGGAGACCTGGAAGAAGCTCCTGTCTCCTGGTTTCGTATTGGCCTAACTCCAGCCATAGCGACTATTTGGAGAGTGAACCAGCGGATGGAAGACTTCTCTACTCTGTCTGTCCCTCTGTCTCTAACTGCCTCTGAAGTAAATACATCTTGAAAAAAGTTTTTTCAAATGAGAAATATTCTATTTCAGAGATTGTCTATTTATTGCTAAGATGGTTATTCATTGCTAAGGTACTATTCACTTGCTCAGTAAATAACATAGTTACTCTGAGCCAGGGGAGGCTCTAGGCACACAACCACAAGACATAGATAGGTCTGTGGTCTCTCTACTTTCTGGTGGGAAAAGACAAGTCAACAAATGAGGTCATTTCAGGCAGTTCTAAACTATGATAATAGAAAATATATCACGGGGCCGGAGCTGTAGCTCATTTGGTTAATCCTTTGCCTGCAGTGCTGGCATCCCATATGGGCACCAGGTTCTAGTCCCGGTTGCTCCTCTTCCAGTCCAGCTCTCTGCTGTGGCCCGGGAAGGCAGTGGAGGATGGCCCAAGTGCTTGGGCACCTGCACCCACATGGGAGACCAGGAGAAAGCACCTGGCTCCTGGTTTTGGATCAACATAGCGCCGGCCGTAGCGGCCATTGGGCAGTGAACCAACAGAAGGAAGACCTTTCTCTATGTCTCTCTCTCTCTCACTAACTCTGTCAAATTAAAAAAAAAAAGAAAGAAAGAAAGAAAGAAAATATATCACGACAAAGGCAATAGGAGTGAGGAGCTATGGGCAACTTTACATTTAAGGTAGATGGGAGTAGATGGGAAGTCCTCTATGAAAAGGTGACATTTTTATCTCAGACCTGAAGGATGAAGAGGAGCCAACAAGGACACTATTGTTTAAGCTCTAACTAAACTCTCCTAACTTAGAAATCTCACCCAAAACCAAGCTCACTGTTTTATAATCACTGAGTTCTCATTCCCCTCTTCTCCCTGCAAAGCGGCACTACCCTCACGAATCACCCGCCATTCAGCCTGGCTACATTTCAGGTGTGGCTTTAGTGTTCCCAAGGGTCCTCTGTGAGTGCAGGCTTGACCTCCAGGATGGTGGTACTGAGAAGTATTGTGGAGCCTACTAGGAGGACCTCAGGTCACTGGGCATGACCACAGAGGTCAGTTGTGGGACTCCCTGTAGTTCTCAATAGGACGCTGTCATAAAAGCCTGAGTTTGGCCAAGCCCAGCCTCTCTCTGGTTTGTGATCACTTTCCCCTCTCCACGTTCTTGCCATTGCCATCGGCCATCTACTTTGAGGTCCTCACTAGAACTGAGCTGGTACAGCTACAGTGCCCCTGAACCTCCAAAACTGGGACTTAAACAAACATCTCTTATCTTCTTAAGTAGCCCACATCAGGTATTTTGTTATAGTAATGCAAGGCTGACTTAACACAGACTGTTTTCAAAATTCAAATATCTCATTAATCAAATAATGTGTCACCACATTAAAGGCCAAGTCTAATAAACAGTTCTGGAAATGTTAAGAAGCTAACAGAATTTCCCCACCCCTCCCTAAAAAAAAAAAAAAAAAAAAAAAAAAACAAAACAAAACACACACACACACACACATACACACACACACATATTCTCAGGATAACAACACTGATGAGAACTGTTTAGGGCAGGAAATATAGATTTTGATGCTTTGTCAGTAACTCTCTTCATATCCTTGGGCAGGTAACTTGACTTCTCTGAGACTTGGTTAACTCATCTATAAAACAGTAAAATACAATATCTTGCTAATCAAACTTCCAACAAGAATTTATTGAAAGAATGATTGTAAAAGCTACAAGAGGAAACATGAACAACACTTGTAAATCTTTGAACAGTAAGGATATCCCTTCTCTACCAAATCTCAAAGCATGACATAAAGCTACAAGTCATGACAGTAGCCAAACAGGAAACACGAGTAGAAACTAGTTAAAGGGCGTTTGCAGTAAGATGACAAAATCCTAAAGGACAGAAACAGAAATCTGTTAGCAGAACTGAGCAGCTGAAATCCCCAGACACGTGCAAGCTGCAAGGTGACTGTAGCAACACTCTGCCAGAGACGAGGCTCAGGGTAAAGCAAGATAACCAAGAGCAAAGTCCCTCTACACGGAGTCTACCCTACCCTACTTAACGAAAGTGTAGTTAAGTAACTGGGACTCAGTAACCCTTTTACCATAAATAGTCGAGTTAATATATTTACCTTTTTGGCCGGCACCGCGGCTCAATAGGCTAATCTTCCGCCTTGCAGCGCCGGCACACTGGGTTCTAGTCTCGGTTGGGGCGCCGGATTCTGTCCCGGTTGCCCCTCTTCCAGGCCAGCTGTCTGCTGTGGCCCGGGAAGGCAGTGGAGGATGGCCCAAGTGCTTGGGCCCTGCACCCCATGGGAGACCAGGAGAAGTACCTGGCTCCTGCCATCGGATCAGCGCGGTGCGCCGGCTGCAGCGCACCAGCCATGGCGGACATTGGAGGGTGAACCAACGGCAAAAGGAAGACCTTTCTCTCTGTCTCTCTCTCTCACTGTCCACTCTTCCTGTCCAAAAAAAAAAAAAAAAAAAAAATTTACCTTTTCTTCATTGGCTTTTAAGGCTTGTATTTGGGTCTCCAGCGTTTTTATCTGTGCTTCCAGCTGTACTTCTCTTTCTTTTCCATTCTGAAAGAGTTTCTGTGATTCTCGAAGGCTGAGGCTCAATCCATCCTTTTCATCTACAGCATTAAAAGCAATAAATAATTAATTTAATAAGTATATAATCTGTCACTGTGGAGGCACCTCAATTGTCACACCCCTTTTCAGAAAGATAACAGATCTACATCATACAATTCAGACAAGTGAACTTTGGTCAATTTAGGGAAACCCAGATTTTCAAAATGATAAACACAACAAACAAACAAAACATCTGAGTAGCACCAAGAAAAATTTTAAGAGAAACAGAACCACTTCCTTTAAAAATATAATTGTATCCTTTTAGGGGCCTAAAGATTTCCTAACCATGTCAGCATTTACCTAGGAAGTCACATACACCTGCTAATCAATGACAGTATCTGAGGACCAATTCCTTCTTAAATATACTTCCAATAAACTCTTAAACTCACCTAATCATAAATTCTTCCCACATACTTTGCTATCACAAGGTCCATATTTTCTCTCAAAATAAATTTTATGAACATTACAGAAAGAGACCTTCCTATTACCAAATTTGAAATGAGCTAGAGTTCAGTCACCAAATTATTCTACAAATAAGAAGTTCAACATTAACCAAAGCTGCAGAAAACATGAAAAGTAAGCAACTATAATTTGCATCTGTACTGTCTCCGTGTGATTATCCAGAGGTCACCATATCCTCTTTGATGCATCTAAAGCAGTTCAGGATCTTGAACTCTTACTGGGATTAAAATGGTTATGCTAATTTGTAGCTCAGAAAACACTGCATTACAAACTAAATACAAAACACTCTGGCAATTGGAATACTTCATCAAGTTTTAAGGACAGAAGGAGTTCCACACTTCATTCACTATATTCATTGAGTCTATCAGCCCAAGAGAGAAAAGGGCAGGGGACTAAAATGACAGGAAATTAGAAAGCAAAAAAATGAGGACTGTCAAACACTTGCTGTATGTTCTATTGTGAAGAGAAGTAATTCAAAGGAAGGACTCAGAAGTCCTGGGGATTTGTTTCACTCTGACTCTCTACAAGTGCCTCAACTCTCCTAAGCTTCATATTTGAAACGAGGTTGCTAGTCCGAGATATCTACCTCTAGTGTAACTGGTCTGCGACTGCACCCAGCGGCGGTCATCTTACCTTTGATCATGAGAAGCTGGTGATTCAGATACCGAATCTGACGTTCACTTTCATTTAACTTTTCAACTAAGTTGTCTAGTTGTCTCTCTTTGGCTTTGTTAAGAACCTGAAGTTGAATAATCTGCATATTTTCTGCAGAATCCCCTTTGGAATTAAATATAATTTATTAGATAAAAATATTAAAACTTATGGTCATTTAGAGCAGTGTTTTTCAAGCTGTGGACACAGCTTATTAGATTGTCATGAAATCAATGCAGTCAGTAGTAGCTTTTTTTCTTCCAAAAAACGGGAAGGAACAGAGTGCATTACATAGTAGGAATAAATATTATTTTATAAACCTTTTGTTTCACATATATATTTATTTATAAAGATACATATTGCTGCCCATAACACAATGCTAAAAAAAATACTCTTAACTGTGGATCACTGCCAGAGAAGTTTGAAAATCACAGTTTAGGGTACAACCCTGGAACACTATCATTTTTGCCAATTAAAAATCAGTATACAGGGGCCAGAATTGCAGAGCAGTGGTTAAGCTGCTGCCTACAATTCCAGCATCCCATATGAGCACTGGTTTGCTTCCTGGCTGCTCCACTTCCAATCTAGCTCCCTGCTAATGTACCTGGGAAAGAAGTGGAAGTTGGAACAAGTATTTGGGCCCCTGCCACCCACATAGGTGACCCACATGGAGTTACAGATGCCCGACTTTGGCCTGGCCCAGACTCAGCCAATGAAGTCATTTGGAGAGTGAACCAGCATATGAAAGATCTGTCTCTCCCTCTTTCTCTGTAATTCTTTCAAGTAAATAAATAATTTAAAAAATTAAATATAGAATAATTGCAATGGAATGCAGTCTTATAAAGTTAAAAACAAGTACATCAGATTCTATAAAATCATTTTTTCTAAAGAAAAGTCTAGATCTGCTTCTCAAAATATTTTCTTGGG
This sequence comes from Oryctolagus cuniculus, assembly GCF_964237555.1. Lineage (NCBI taxonomy): Eukaryota > Metazoa > Chordata > Mammalia > Lagomorpha > Leporidae > Oryctolagus > Oryctolagus cuniculus. The sequence goes on from NC_091443.1 coordinate 71,614,303, forward strand.
CAAGAGTGGGAATATTTTGTACAAGAGAATTTCAAAAAGACTATAAAATAGAATTAAAGACAAGTTTGCTTGTTGCAAATATTTTTGAAATTCAGGCATAGATTTCATAACATGCATTTTTCCATGAACATTTTGAGGACTCCTTGTATTATTTGTTAGAACATAACTGCTAAATTAACTAATGAGTCAATTATTAAAGAATCTTAAAGTATTCCTTCAGAAATAATTAAGTAATTTTAGGAACTACTTAAGAAAAAACTAGGGCCAGCATTGTAACACAGTGGGTAAAACCACCACCTGTGATATCAGCATCCCATTTGGGCACCAGTTCAAGTCCTGGCTGCTCCACTTCCAATCCAGCTCCCTGCTAATGGCCTGGGAAAGCAGTGGAAGATGGCCCAAGTGCTTGGGCCCCTGCCACCCACGTGGGAGACCCAGAAGAGGCTCCTGGTTTCAGTCTGACCCAGCCCTGGCCAATGCAGCCATCCAAGGAGTGAACCAGCAGATGGAAGCTCGTTCTCTCTCTCTCTGTAATTCTGATTTTCAAATACATAAATAAATCTTTTTTTAAAAAAAGATAAGACTGGGGATGGGGAAAAGGCCAGAACTGTATCCTAACAGGTAAAGCTGCCACCGGTGATGCTGGCATCCCATATAGTCACGAGTTTGTGTCCCAGCTGCTCCACTTCTCATCCAGTTCCCTGCTAATGGCCTCTGGAAAGCAGCAGAGGATGGCCCAAGTGTTTGAGCCCCTGCCACCCACATGGGAGGTATGGATGAAGCTCCTGGCTCCTGTTTTGACCTGGCCCAGCTCTGGATGTTGTGGCCATATGGGTAATGGCCATCTAGAACCGCTTCCCGCCATCAACTCTGACTTTCAAATAAATAAATAAGTCTTAAAAAAAAAAAAGACAGACTTAGGAAAAACTGAAAATAATGATCACTAAGAGAAAGATACTGCTTCAACTACATAATAAATATTCATTTTCTACTAGAAAACTGCTTCTGTAAGCTTGCCACCAGTAATAAATGCATTTACTGAGTTTTAACTACCAGCTAAGAAAGTAATTTGTTCCTTTTTAAAAAAAAATTTCAAGGCCAGCACCGCGGCTCACTAGGCTTATCCTCCACCTATGGTGCCAGCACTCCGGGTTCTAGTCCCGGTTGGGGTGCCGGATTCTGTCCCGGTTGCTCCTCTTCCAGTCCAGCTCTCTGCTGTGGCCCAGGAAGGCAGTGGAAGATGGCCCAAGTGCTTGGGCCCTGCACCTGTGTGGGAGACCAGGAGGAAGCACCTGGCTCCTGGCTTTGGATTGGCACAGCATGCTCACCGTAGCGGCCATTTGGGGGGCTGAACCAACGGAAGGAAGACCTTTCTCTCTGTCTCTAACTCTGCCTGTCAAAGAAAAAAAATTTTTTTCAGAGAAAGAGTTCAGTCTTCCATCTGCCAGTTCAGTCTCCAAGTGCCTGCAACAGCTGGGGCAGGGCTGGGGCTGAAACCAGAGGCCAGAACATGATCCAAAGCTTCCATGCAGGTGGCAGGAACCCAACCATTTGAGCCATCACCACTGTCTCCCAGGGTCTGCATTAGCAGGAAACTGGGGTATGAAGACAGAACCAGGAATCAAACCCTGGTACTCTGACATGCAACACAAGTGTCTTAAACAGTAATCTAAATGCCGCTCCTAGTCAATCCTCTTTTTTAAAAAGATATAAAATTTTTAAAAACTGGGACTACCATTGTGGCATAGTGGGTAAATCTGCCACCTGTGACACCGACAACCTATTTGGGCACTGGTTCATGTCCCAACTGTTCCACTTCTGATCCAGTTCTCTGCTAATGTGCCTGGGAAAACAGCAGAAGATGGCCCAAGTGCTTGGGTCTTTGCTACCCACATTAGAGACCATACGAAGATCCTGACTCCTGGCTTCGGCCTGACTCAGCCATGGTCATGGCGGTCACTAGTAGAGTAAACCAGTGGATGGAAGATCTCTCTGCAACACCACCATCCCATACAGGCAGGTTCAGGTCCCAGCTGCTCCACTTTGAATCTAGCTCTCTCTTTATGGCCTGGGGAAAGCAGAAAATAGTCCAAGAGCTTTGACCCCTGCACCTACATGGGTGACACGGATGAAGGTCCTTGCTCCTAGTTTCAGCCTGGCCCAGCCCCAGCCATTGCAGCCATTTAGGGAATGGACTGGCAGATGGAAGACCCTTTCTGTCTCTCTCTATATATAACTCTGGCTTTCAAATAAATAACTTAAAAAAGTAACTGAAGACTGAAAACTTCATTATGAAACTCCTCTTAACTAATATAGCAGGGCTAGACAAGAAATTAACAGTCTCCAAGCCTCAAGTGTCTTCAAACTCATTTTTAAAAACTACTGCTAAGACACTGTAATCACCAAATCTGTTACTACCACCAAGTTATTTAATTCACTTCTACATGTCAAATGCAGGCAAATATGTAACTGCCTCACGTAAATCTACTTGATTAAATACGGTCTGGCATGAGAAATGATGAAAGGCCACAGATGCAAAGACCAGTAGATATAACTGAATAAAGGGAGTAAAAGAGTGAACACCAGGGAGATGTAGGGCCATTTCTGTGATTCGGATTTACTCAAACTGAAGCCAGTTATGCCATAAACACTGTCCACTTCCTCATTCCACAAAAGCTTATCTACAGAGGCCACCCTCACATTTGCTATTCATGCGTTTAGGGGAAAGAAACTCCTAAGCACCCCCCCCCCATAAATGTCCTGTGTCCCCTGTATATGATGGTAGCAATGCACGAAAGTCCAGTTTTCTCTTTAACCTCCCCCAAATAACCCTGACTATCCAGGATGACTGCCCTCTCTCAATTAAAGGAAAAGCAAAACAAATACACAAAAAAACTTGCCATCACACTGGCTCTTCACTCAATACAATAATTAGAGTTTACTTATATGCCAGAGAGTACTGACAATAAGGTTAGATATACAAAAGTACTAATTTAGAATAGTTACCATATAACTTTTGGCCTTTGGTTTTTAGTTTTATGATATCAATATTTCATCTCAAAATTCTCTAGTTAGCTGTAAACATTTCTGTCATTCTCACATTTTTATACAAATTATACCAAAGAATTTTTTGGAAAATATCACACAATTGAACTTGAGATGTAAGGCTAATTCTGAATCTAAAGTAATTTTTACTAAAAGCTGACTAGTTATTATACTGACAATATTAAATTACATTTCAATAGAATGAAATATCAGAATGAATGGAAAACTATTTTCAGAATCTGACTTCACTTAGAAAAACATGAAGCTCATGAAAAGTGTCAATAAACTATAATAACAAATATATAGTTAAGAAATTCCTTTAATTTTTTAATATGTAAAACCTCAAATTTATAAGAGAATAGCACCATGAATCCCAAGAAACTATGCCCCTGATTCAACAGCTAGCAACTCCTGGACAGTTCTGTCTTACCTATACTACCACTCAACGTTACTCTCCAAAACCATTTTGAAATGAACCCTAGATTTCAAATCAGCCTACTTATAAATACTTCAGTATATATCTCTAAAAACATGGGCTCTTTGAAATATCACAATTCTTTTCTCATAATTTTAGATAGCCCCCAATTATTGTACTAACAGATAAATATAAGTTTGATACCTACTTTCATTAACTTCTAAAAATTGTTGTTGCAGGCCTTCAAATGTGTCACTTCTTGCCACCTCCTGGACTGGTGAGCCATTATTCTGAGCTGAAGACTGAAAAGGTTTATATGTCACTTTGTATGATTCCAAAGCTGGACAACTGGGACTCTGTGATGAACCAAGATGCTATTTTAAAATGACAAGTGGAATTAACAATGAGGATTTAGCCATTTCTTTCAAAACTACCTGAACTAGACACCTTAATTTTATGTTACAGAGGTTTCATGGCAATACAATTACAAATTTTATATACATATCCTTGCTGGAAAATAGTATTTACTGTTAAACAGTTAATTGAAAGCCTGTAACATATAATTTAACAACTTAAGTTTTACTTTTGAGCACCTAATGGAACCAATTTCATAAAAAGAATTCCAATGAGATTTTATATGCAAGTATTTTATTACAAATGACTTAGATGCCAACATCTTTGGAACATAAAAAGGCACATGCTCATTAACAAGAACATGTGATATAATGACTCATAGGTAATACATGCTCACTAACTTTTGTGGAATGAACAATATTATTACAGACAGAATTAAGAGAAAATGACTGCATTAAAGGACATTAAAGAATTCCTGTCACTGGGTGACATAGCAAATCTATTGGCAAAATGAGGCAGTTATTGTCATCAAGCAATTCTAAGCAGCAACTCAGAATATCCTGAGGTCTTACTTCATTAGACTCTCTCACATCCATCCTGTCTACTGCTCTATCACCATTCAGAAAAGACACCAGTTTTGAACACTTCACCTAAAATTTTATGTAAGAGTGGTGAGAAGAAAATTGAGGAAACTAAATGTTGTCATCTACATGGAATTACTGCTTTAAAAACCATATCAAGATGGGTACATATAGATTCTCACTGAAGCACAGTAAAGTGGCAGAAGCCAGAAACATCAGTTAATGAGGAAGGTTAGGCTTTGGTAGACTTTTTTGTTTGTTTGTTTCTCCCGCCACCATAAATACAAGTTTAGGAATATAGAGATTCTTCCTACCATACCCACCCTCCCACCCCCACACCCTTCCCACCTCTTCCTCCCTCTCCCATTCCTAGTCCCATTCTCCATTAAGATTCATTTTCAATTAACTTTATACACAGAAGGCCAACTCCATTCTAAGTAAAGATTTCAACAATTTGTGCACACATGCGCGCACACACAGGTGAACTTAACTTTTAATGCTTATATAACCATTTCCATAAAGCTTCCACTTTGAACTTCTGACTTAGGATCATAATTGCATTAGATTGTAAACAGAAAAAAAGCAGGACTAATTCAGCATGAACCTGAATAAACTTTTGTAGTTAAAATAAATCTTACTGTCACACTGACATTTCTTAAACACACACATGCCTCAGACAAATACCCACACACACATATCCTTTAAAGTCAGATTCTTACAGTACCTGAAAATGGTTCCTCTGAGGATCTGAAAACGTAATGACATTGGTTGGCTGGCTATTGAATTCCTGCTTCCGACCACTGGTGTATGGCCTGAAGTTCTCAGGAAGGCGATATAACTCAGTCTGTTCATATTTACTTGGAGGACTGTACCCACTTCCACCTTCATCTCCGCCTTCTTCAGGATGGTACTCAAGATGTCCGTCTTCAGTTTTGCTTCTATTTTCATATAAACCCTGAATTTCAGTACAGTCCTAATTAGATAAGTGAAACAAAAGCACTAAGGTCTATTCCCACCCTCAAAGTCATCATCACACCAGACACTTACATTTACACTTTGAGATTTGGGCAGCACTTGATGCTCGTTCCAGTTCGCCTCCAGCTGCTCAGAATGATGCGGTCTTCAGAAAAATCAACACTTTAGATTTAAAGCCTTTCATTTATTTGAACATAGATAACACAAAGAACCCCAAGATTTCAACCTTCACCCAGTTTCAACTCTACAACTCTAACATCATGTAAGTTATCATTGCCTGATGTGCAACAAAGACCTAGCTGAAATATCCAAGTAAAAGGAATGTCAGGTCCTTACTGTTGCTCCGTGCCATCCTCACTGCAGTCCGAGTAGTGGAGCTCGGGCGAGGAGAGGTCATCGTCCAGCATGTCATGGGGAAGGTCCGTGAGTAACTGCTGCAACTGAGCCGGGAGAGCCACATCAGTCTCACACCAGCTTAGCCACCAGACGCCAGCCACGGCTGTCTGGGACGCGGTGATGTCTGACTGAATAGGAAATCCTAACTGCCCCACATAATTCATTCTCTAAATAACGCATAGTTAGGGTCCTCAGTTCACTTGGGGAAAGAGAAAAGTAAAATATCGGGATTTATATTAGGCACCTTTTTTTTTTTCCTACGAAGGTATTTAAATGCACATACGCTGCAATAGAATTGGAAAACTTCTTTCTGGAACTACAGCAAGTCACACTAATGGTACAATCACTGTATCAGGTTATCAAAGGGCAGACTCGAGTCTCCAAATCCTGTGTCACCAGTACTCAGACCTTGGGGACTTGACAATCAGACAAACTGCAGGGAATCTGAGAAGCCAGATGCATTTCGCCCAGGTGGTGAGAACAGCAGCCGCAGCAGGTGGCCTTAGAAGCCTTTAAGCTCTGGCAGTGTGAAGGAAACCCTTGGGGAGTACTAATTGGTAGACAGCCATCTGATCCCAATAGTGAAGACACACAATACCCTGCTCTTATGAAACATGTGAGTACTAGGAGGCTTAGAAGATTCAATTTTGGGCCGGCGCCGTGGCTCAATAGGCTAATCCTCCACCTTGCGGCGCCGGCACACCGGGTTCTAGTCCCGGTCAGGGCGCCGGATTCTGTCCCGGTTGCCCCTCTTCCAGGCCAGCTCTCTGCTATGGCCAGGGAGTGCAGTGGAGGATGGCCCAGGTGCTTGGGCCCTGCACCCCATGGGAGACCAGGAAAAGCACCTGGCTCCTGGCTCCTGCCATCGGATCAGCGCGGTGCGCCGGCTGCAGCGGCGGCCATTGGAGGGTGAACCAACGGCAAAAGGAAGACCTTTCTCTCTCTGTCTCTCTATCTCACTGTCCACTCTGCCTGTCAAAAAAAAAAAAAAAAAAAAGAAGATTCAATTTTCTGCAGATAACATCCTCAACAGCATTACACTAAAATGACATTTTAAAAGTTTCACTTCACACTCCAATTTTTTATAGAAAATCATTTTTAGCATTCTAGCAATAAAAACTAAGCAGACAATATAAACGCACTGAAGTCACAAGATAAACTGTGAAAAAGATGAGTTTATTGAATCTCCCTATCTCCTTTCTTCAAATTTCAACATAAAGTATCTTAAAATTTGTAACAATCATAAGATTCAAATATTACATAATTCAAATAGCTTGTAGGGGACTTGCTATAATGACTTCTCTTTAAGAAACTGAGCACCAGTCTAACAAGTATAATGTACATGAACTAGTCTCACAGATTTACACAATGGGTAAATTTTAAAGGCATTAAATACTCTGTAAAATATTGTAGAAAAAAATGATATTCTGTCTCTCTCTCTCTCTCCCCCTCCTTCTCCATCTCCCACCCTCTATGTAACTCTGCCTTTCAAATAAGTAAAAATAAATCTTTTAAAAGATAATACAAAAGGGGAAAGATTGTGATAGACACACTCCTGGGACATCAGCATCCCATATGAGGACTGGTTCAAGTCCCAGCTGCTCCACTTCCGATCCAGCTCCCTGCTAATGCACCTGGGACAATAGCAGAAGATGGCCCAAGTGGAAGACTGAGATGGGTTCCAAACTCCTGACTTCAGCCTAGCCCAGCCCCAGTCATTATGTCCATTTGTGGAGTGAACAAGTGGACAGAGGAAGATCACCCCGACCGACTTTCAAATAAATAAAAATAAATCTTAAAAAAAAAAATTCTCAAATGACGTGCATCTCAGTCCATGGCAGGTTTTCTCCCCAATTTCTCTATACTAGTATAAAAGAAATGAACTGTAGTTATAAAACATCTAAGAGTATTATTTTTAGAAGTTTAAAACTTCACTAAACAAGACATATGGTAAAAGTTAAACAGACATAACCTAAGAAAGATCTGCAAAGAATGTCCCAAGCTGTTCACAGAGTTTCAGTGAACAACCTGGGAATGGTATGGAATAAGAGAGGTGAAGAGAAGATACTGCCTCACTCCCATATATTTTTATGATGTTCACTTAATTTTTTTAAATGGGGGGGGGGGTTTCTCAATCCATTTGATTCCTTCATGATGGAACAAGAGAAAGATGAACAGTTATCTTCATCTTTAAATTTGTTTGATACTGCTATTAACAACAGAGGCCCAGCTCAGGCAGAGTAGTTGAGAAGTCATTTTGAGAATTGGACATATCAGACTGACCCAAAGATATAAATGACAAGAAACACAAAAGAGAACACATCAACATACTAATGTATCATGTGTCTCAAGTGGAAGGCAGCAAAGCAATTCTAACACACAAAATGCACTACACCAGAAAAAAGAAATACCCATGAGAATTTTAAGAGACTTAAAAGTAGCCCAACCTGTTTTACCTATAATTATGCATCACAGCTCTGAAGAAGAAACGATCCCCACATATTACACAGGGAAAAAGAACACCAAAGTAAACCTTCCATACTCACCTCTTAAGGACTCCTGAATGGAAAGAACATTTTCTTCCAAACCTTCAGCGAGGTTCAAGTACACAGCCTCATCCTCCAGGGGATCCTTCACAGGCACATGTGAACAGCACACTTCCCTCTCGCCTCCCCCAACTAAGTCAGAAAAAGCTACCTGACAATTAAGCAGTTATCATACCTTTCTTTGTGACACCCATGAAATTAACAAACCCGGCATCTGTGGTAGCAAATTCACTTGAGTGTAAGCAATCAGCTGATCAAAATGCTCTGGATCTACAGATAAACTTATCAACTCGGAGAATCGACACAATAGTATTAGAGTCTTGGAAGATATTTTACATGTATGCTAAAGTTTTTAAATAGCTTAATTCACCTCCAAAAAATTTCTCCATCAAGTTCTTTGGCATAGCTAAGAAATATTCTTTGGCTTCTGTAACTTTCAGGGCAGAGAGAAGCTACATGAAGTCAAGTCCTGGTAATAACGCCACTCAGGAACAACATCCCACCTCCACTGTTTCCAGGTCCCAGGATCAGAGTGTCCCCTCGAGTACACTGTAAATTGACTAGGCTACTGGTCACCGAACCTTGTGTTGTAAAACACAAAGCTGCCCTATTGACCCATAAGGGTTATCAGGAAGGAAGAAAATTTTAGAATCTGTAAATTTTCATCATTAAAGTTCCACCCAAATTCCAAATAACAGATTCAAGAACAGAGAGAAGTCTTCATAAATGACAAGACTTCATCTCACTCTAATTCATCAGACTGCTTTTTGGTTGCAACTGGCAATCTTCTCAGTGGGGTATTATTGACTGTCAATTGCACTGAATAATTTAAGAGATACCTTCTTCAGGAAAAAAAATTTGCTACGATTATGGCTTCTATTGAAATACATTCTAAATCACTCTATAAACTCCTCTCCCTTTACTGCTTCCTAAAGAGTACAGGGAGTGGGCAGCTCCTTCAAATAGCATTTTCAACAAAACACTTTACAAGAACCTATGTTGGGCAGCACCCCCACACATACCCCCCCAAAAAAAATCTATGTTCAAAGGAAAATGTAAAATACACATGTAAACCTTACTAGGATTACCAATTTAAATTAACAGACTGTCTTCAGAGCCTATAATCCCCAGTGTTGAAGAAAGCAAGAGTTCCCACATTACAAACCACAGAATGCACCTTCTCCCAAGAGAAATGAACCAAATGGAGTTGCCAACAGTCATAATCCTTTAGAATAGGTTACCACCTAAGCACACTCCTGAAAAGATTCTGACATTTTAAAAATAGAATTATAAAATAATGCTTTTGTGGATACACATTAAGCAGAATCTTTATTTTAGCCAAGAAGCGACTTTAAAACATCCTTAAGGGGTACACATTTAGCCTGGTTGTTAAGACTGCAGTTGAGAGCCCCGTGTACTGCATGGGACTACCTGAGTTCAATACCCGGCTCCGGCTCCTGACTCCTGACTCCAGCTTCCTGCTAACAGAGACTCTGAAAGGTACTGGTGATGGTGCAAGTAGTTGAGCTCCTGACACTCACATGAGAGACCTGGATTAGGTTTCTAGCTTTGGGCTTCAGACCAGTCCACTGCAAGCCTTTAGGGGATGAGCCAGCATATGTGGGAGTGCTTGCTCTCATGTGCTCGCTGTGTGTGTGTGTGTGTGTGTGTGCATGTCTGTCTCCTCTATCTCTGTGTCTCTGTCTCTTAAATAAATAAAAAGTTTTTGAAAGAACCTCACACTTGAAAAAGCCCATCATGAGATTGATAAAGGACCAAAATGACTTGGCAGTTAGCCCTTTAGTTTAGGAATTATGCTGAGTTCAGAATATTTTACAAAAATGCATTTCATCAGCTAAACAATTTCATAGTGTTAAGAGGAAAGACCTTGTCTGGGTTGCCATGTATATGAAAAGGAAATATGGCAACATTTAGTAGACAAGTAACAGCTGCACTGCAGATGACAGATGATAGAATTTTTGGCCCAGAAGGAACAGTGGAGTTCCTGCAAGCCAAGCCTTCATTTCTAAAGGTGAGCACAAAGCTCAGAGAAGGGTTGAGCCAATGAGAGCAGGCACCACAGCTTAAATCTCCCCATTCTCACTCTTCTCCTCTAGGTGGCATTTAGCCAGTCACTGTAAGAGATTTACTTCTACCTCTATGTATGTAAGCAAGCTTCAGTACTAGCAAGCAACATTCAATGTTTCTATCCCAATTGTGACAGCCACTGACAAGTACCTATACCATATGAGGAGAAATTCACAAAGCATAATCTGGATGAAGAGTAAGAAACAGCTAAAGAAAAACATCAGGGGAAAGAAAAAAAAGCCTGAGGACTCAACCATTTGTTTCTTGGACTTTGTAGGGGGAAAACAAGAAAATTCCACTCAATAAGTCAACTAATACAGACTGTAAACAAATATTAGCTTTACAACTCCCTCTAGTGGGGACAAAAGAGCAAACTGGAGCCATTACTGCATCAAGCAAAGCAGTTGAAGAGAACAGAGTTATGCAGTGCAGATTCTGTTAGGGAAATACTAGTATGAAAACCAGAGAGGGATGGCACTGCCTCACAGTGGGTTAATCCACTGCCTTCAACGCCAGCATCCCAAATGGGCACCAGTTCAAATCCTGCTGCTCTACTTCCCATCCAGCTTCGGCTAATGCACCCAGGAAAGCAGAAGATGGCTCTAGTACATGGGCTCCTTCACCCATGTGGGAGACCTGGATGGAGTTCCAGGCTCCTGGCTTCCGCCTGGCCCAGCCCCAGCCATTGAAGCCATTTGGGGAGTGAACTAGCAGAGGGACGCTCTTACTCTGCCTTCAAATAAATGAATAAATCTTACAAAAAAACAAAACAAAGCAAAAAAAAAAAAAAAAAAAAAAAAGAGAGAGGAACCCAAATCAGTATTGCCAGGTACAAGGTTCTATCATCTACTCTTTAGACAAGTACCTTTCTTTTTGTTTTTTTTTAATTGAGAACTAATTTGTAGGTTTTTAAAAGATTTATTTATTTTATTTGAAAAGCAGAGTTAGAGAGAGGGGAGGAGAGACAAAGACAGAGAGCTCCCATCTGCTGGTTCACTCCCCAAATTCCTGCAACAGTTAGAGCAGGGCCGATCAGGAACCAGGAGCTTCTTCCAGGTCTCCCACATGGGTGGAGGGGCCCAAGCACTTGGACCATCCTCTGCTACTTTCCCAGTCCATTAGCAAGGGCTGGATGGGAAGTAAACCAAGTACCTTTCTACTCAAGATCATTTCAAATATACTATCACTAAATGAACCATCATCGGCAAATTTTTATCTTGATAGCACAGATTACCAAGAATTTCTGTCCCACACCATCAGCTCCAGAATAAAGCATGCACATACAGTTTTACAATCTACACCAAACAATAATCAGAGTTACTTCTGGCAACACTGCAACACTACAGAGACTATGTATATATTCCAACACCCTGTAAGGTCCCCAAGTGGCCTCATCAATAACTTATATGCTTATAACAATCATTCCTGAGGCCAGCACTGTGGTGTAGTAGGTTAAGCATCAACTGTGATGCCAGCATCCCATATGGACACTGGTTCAAGTCCTGGCTGGTCCACTTCCAATCCAGCTTTCTGTCAATGTCTTAGGAAAGCAGTAAAAGATGGTCCAAGTGCTTGGGCCCCTGAATCCACGTGGGAGACCTGGAAGAACTCCTGGCTCTTGGCTTCAGATGGGCCCAGCTCTGGCCATTTTGGCCATTTGCGGAATGAACTAGTGGATGGAAGGTCCATCTCTGTCTGTCTCTCCCTCTGTCTGTAACTACACCTCTCAAGTAAATAAATCTAAAAGAAAATTACTTATTAAAAAACAAAAGTCAATTATTCAGATCACAAAAATAGCAACCACATCTGTAATATATAACCATGAAATCACAAAATACAGTGATTAATCTACAAGTAACATTGTTACATTATGAACTTTTAACATTTCATTCATGTAAATTTTTTTTTCATATTCTTTCTGGGCCAGACTCGAAAGCTTGCCTAAAATACTCTGGATGAGGTCTACTTGATAGTGATAGCAAGGACAGCTACATCTCAGCTTTCAAATGGAGCAGCAATAAGTTGTGAGAAATCTGAGTAATGTGCAACTATTAGCTGATAGGAATCCTGCCTGGTACAATACCGTATCTCCACGCTATCATCCTCACTCCCTTGTACTCCTCACTAATCTGACAACTGTATAAGAAATGGAGTGGCAGTGGAAAAAATGTGTGTGCCATGCTTTGGCCAAACTTTTACCAAAGAACCACTAAGAGTTTCAGAAATTCATTGCTGAAATCTTTACTTAGTATAGAGTTGGTCTTCTGTATATAAAGCTAATTAAAAATGAATCTTAATAAAAGATGGGATGGGAGAGGGAGTAGGAGGTGAGATGGGAGTGGGGGTGGGAGGGCGGGTATGGGGGGAAGAACCACTATATTCCTAAAGCTGTACTTATGAAATTTGTACTCATTAAATAAAAGCTTTCTTTTAAAAAAAAGTTGCAGAAATTTAGAAATAATTATCTTTCTTTTCTGCAAAATTCTTTGCGGTTTTTCAAAATATGGATCTATTCATGCTGGCCAATACCTTGATCTATTTGTCCTCTGAATAGTCAATCACTTATTTACCAACTTTTTTTCCTTTTCTGAAGATGAAATGTACTTTTTCCACTTGACCTTCAATACAAACAATGGACAGAACAGAAATGGCACAGGCAAGATCATAATTTAGAGCTGCTAATTAAGATGGCATGGAAATTGGAATTTGACAATGACTTATTCATTAAGTTATGGGCAAATGCAGACAAAAATCCCAATTGGCCACTAAGCAACAAAATGAAACACAGCTTGTTAACTCATGTGGTATTGTCAACTGGCCATCCATACTAGAAGGTCAAAATCAGGACTATCCTACCACTTACAGACATGGGTTTCTTAAATCCTTAGTAAGACTGTAAGTCAAAGGTTGTATGTTTGGCCAGCCTTATAGCACATAACTGAGGTTTCAGATTCCCACCTTAGTCAATATATAAGGATTCCTACCCCTGTTAATTAAAACACAAAGTGATTCACTATGTAGAGAAAGCAAGAATATGTATTAGCCTACTGCTAACACTTATAATCTAGCTATAATCCCAAAGCTACCAAACAGGCAGAAAAAGACAGTTGTTGCTTGCTTGTAAAATAAGAAACAGAGAAAGACAGACCAACAGAGCTCCCACCTGCTGGTTCACGCCCCAAATACCTGCAACAGCCAAGGGGCCAAAACCTGGAGCCTGGAACTCAACCCAGATCTCTTACAAGGGTGGCAGGGACCCAACTACTTGAACCATCATTTGCTGCTTCCCAGGGTTGTAATAGCAAGGAGCTGGAATCAGGAGTGGATCCAGGACTCATAATAAGGCACTCTGATATGGGATGCAGGTGTCCCAATTAGCACTGTGGCTACAAGACCAAAAAGCCTGCCCTAACTCTTTTTTTCATTCTCTCAAGATTATGAACCGTGCTGCTATTGGGGCATCAGGGAAACTGAGGAGGCTAAAAAAGACTACTGGATATGCAAACAAGCTTAGGTTTGATCAGCCAATTTACTATTTTAACTTACAATGACAAAGTTTACATACATACAGCTCAATCTGTATAAGTAATTCTGAGTTTTGTTACTGAAAAATCTGAAATTCTCTAGCCCCAAATCTCACTTTGTCCCTTGCAGTAACTATTTTCTTTTAAAAAGTAGAAACCAAGGCCAACGCTGTGGTACAGTGGGTTAAAGCCCTGGCCTGCAGAGCCAGCATCCCATATGGTTGCCAGTTCAAGCCCTGGCTGTTCCACATCCAATCCAGCTCCCTGCTAATACCCATGAGAAAGCAAAGGCAAATGGCCCAATTCCTTGGGCCCCTGAACACAGCTGGGAGACTGGAAACAGCGATTTGGGGAGTGAACCAGCAGATGGAAGATTCTGTCTCACTAACTCTTTCAAATAAATGATATTTTTTTAAAAAGTAGAGGGGCCTACACTGTGGTGTAATGGGTAAAGCTGCCACCTATAGTGCCAGCATTCCATATGGGCACCGGTTTGAATCCTGGCTGCTCCACTTATGATCCAGCTCTCTGCTATGGCCCAGGAAGGCAGTGGAGGATGGCCCAAGTCCTTGGGCCCCTGCACCCACGTGGGAGACCCAAAGGAAGCTACTGGCTCCTGACTTTGGATCAGCACAGCTCCAGTCATTGCAGCCAATTGGGAAGTGAACCAGCAGATGGAAGACCCCTCATTCCCTCCCTCTCTCTCTCTCTCTCTGCCTCTCCTCTTTCTGTGTAACTCTGACTTCCAAATAAATAAATAAATATTTTTAAAAATATATATTGCTAAGAAAATAAAATCAATCTGAAAAGACAAAAATAGAAACTTGTTATTAACATGAAGCTTCTGAGGAATGTAACCATAATGTCATGTAAGAGTCAAATTAGTTATATGTTCCTTTCTTCTATTCTGCTAGAAATACTCATTCCTAAACACTTCATCTGTTTTATTGTTATTTATTGTTTGAGAAGCAAAGAGAGGAAGCTCCCATCTGCTGGTTCCCTTCCCTAATGCCTGCAACAACTAGGACCGGGCTGTGCCAAACCTGGGAACCAAGAACTCTATCCAGATCACCCATGTGTGTGGCAGAGATCCAACGACTTCCGCCATCACTGCTATTTCCCAAGGTCTGCCTTAGCTGGAAGCTGAGTTCAGGAGCTGGAGACAGGCATCAAACCACCCAACCACTCCGATAAAAAACACGAGACAAGGGTCTTAACTGATAGCTTCATCAGTAGGCTAAACACATGTCTCAACTTCATCTTCTAAGAATGCCTTTTCCTCTGGAAATTCCCTACCCCAGAATTTGATCTACCAAAGTGGTGAGCCCAGTGGCTATTTTCTGTATTATCTAAAATTAACTGCCTCCGTAACAAACACTCCCTTTGAGTTTTTCATCACATAACACACCTGGCACTAAACTCCCTCTAATACCCTATCCATCTAATAATTTCTTTCCCAATGAAAACCCGCCTATCAGAATATTGTTTCTTCTTCTTTACACTAATGATTATTTAAACTAACTCTCACAAATTGCAGTGGCTACAGCCTAGCCAACTACCTAGACTGACGCAGGGTTTTGAAAACGTCATGCTGCAAGTTCACAGAGTAATATAAAATCCTCACCCACATCCTTGCCATAACAATTTTGAAGGACCCTGCCAAAACTCATAAGTTCTCACCAGGGTCAGCTCAGATGTCTTGTGGCCAGCGCTGTGGTGCAGCTGGTTAGCACCCTGGCCCAAAGCACCGGCATCCCAGATGGGCACTGGTTTGAGTCCCAGCTGCTTCACTTGTGATCCAGCTCTCTGATAGGGTCCTTGGGCCCCTGCACCCATGTGGGAGACCCAAAGAAGCTCCTGGCTCCTGGCTTCCAATCAGCTCAGCTCTGGCTATTGCTGCCATTTGGGAAGTGAATCAGTGGATGGAAGATATCTCTCTCTCTCTCTCTTTCTGGCTCTAGCTCTCTCTTTCTAACTCTTTCATATAAATAAAATCTTAAAAAAAAAAAAAAAATAAAATGCCTTCAGGGACCTGGTAGAGGATGTATAAGAACACACAGTGAGTAAGTCTAAGTGCTGATGTGAGAAGTGGGACTGTGACCAGCTGGTACGGGAGGGTCCTGCTGAGCTCCAGCCCATCTGCTGCCATGTGCAAATATGGACTGGGTGTGGCCAACGCTTAGGAAGTCTCAAGCCTGAAGTTCTTTACTGTCACATGAGATTTCCAATCTGTACATATGGATTAGGTTTAGGGCATCTTTTTTTCCAGTAACTCACCTCTTTCTCCCTTTCATAGTCCTCTTTGTCATATTCTTCATCTTCATTTTGTGTCTGTAGTGCCATACTACCAAAGTCTAACGACATGGTCTTCCTGTGGGGAGGGCAAGAAAACTTGGTTTTTAAGGAACCCATAAAATCCCCCCCAAAACAAACTACATACAAGATGCCATAGACACCATCAAAAAACAACATATCAAACACCATCCCAATTACAGAGACTCCTTACAAATGACTTGCAGTTCATAGAAAAGACAGATGCCAGTGATTCATCAAAAAAAAAAAAAAAAAAAAGAAAGAAAGAAAAAGAAAAAGAAATCGGTAATAAACCTTGGAAGGTATTTTTCTAGTGGTCTGGAACTTAAAAATAAGGGTTTTTTTTTAACACACAAACATCAGATGACCCTAATAACTAGAAGTATGCCAAATAAGAAATCTCAGAACAAGCTCAAACAAAATCTCAAACATGCACAAGTAATATCCTCTATAATTTGCTTCATTCTTCAAATGCCACAAATCCAAATTTCATGCTTTACAAAAAGAGGGCACCAGGGCTGACGCTGGGCCATGGTGGGTAAAGCCGCCGCTTGCAGTACAAGCATCCAACATGGGTGCCAGTTCGAGTCCCAGCTGCTCCACTTCTGATCCAGCTCTCTGCTGTGGCCTGGGAAAGCAGTAGAAGATGGCCCAAGTCCTTGGGCCCCTGCACTCGCATGGGACCAGGAAGAAGTTCCTGGCTTCGGATGGGCTCAGCTCCAGCCTTTACGGCCACTTGGGGAGTGAACCAGCAGATGGAAGATCTCTTTTTTTCTCTCTCTCTCTTTCTTTGCCTCTGTAACTCCACTTTTCAAAACAAATCTTTTAACAAAAAAATTCTGAAAGAAAGTTAAAAAAAAGAAAAAGAAAAAAGAAGGCACCTACATCCTGAGTTAATGATTGCTATCCAGGAACCATTTATGACCTGGTAAAAACAAAGCACACAACAAAAACTTGAGTGTTAAATGTCCTGCTCTTAAACTCGATAAAGTCAGATTCTGCCAAAATACTCAGGGAAAACAGAAGTGAGGTCTGTGAAGCTACACAACTGTGATGTTCCAGTTCCAAAAGCAACAGGGGTTCCCTGCGAGAGCAGCAGCAAGAGATGGGTCTTCATCTACTTACAATCCAAAAGGCTGCTGACAATCTAGATTAGATTTAGCTATCCTGACACTACACATAAAATACCCTGAATCTCAAAATTCTGAACAAGCTTGACAAACGTAAGGGCAGGCAGGTGTCAGCAATTACTTGATTTAACACTGCCTGCCTCCTCGCATCCCCCTGCCCAGTCAATGAAATATAAGCCTGAGCCTCAACTCTTTCTATACCGTTCAGGTTCTAACTTGACATTAAACTGGATTGTTGTAGGCTAGGTTAGGCCTAAAGTCCTAGTCCAGGCTCTTGCCTCTTACAGAAGCATTCCAAGTACAGTCACAAACACAAAGTGATGAAGATGAGGAAAACACACACACAAGGGCATTGTTCAGAGAGAATGGGCCAGGGAGGGAAAAGAGATTTCAGTACCCTGCTTGCTCTGGGTCCATGGGAAGAGGTGAAAGAGGGAGAGAAGAAAAAGAGAGGAAAGGAGGGAGGGAGGGGAAGAGAGAGAGAAAGAAAAAGGATGGGGGGGAAGAAAGAGGGGGGAGGGAAGGAGGGAGGAGAGATGGCGGAAGGGCAGGGAGGGGAGAGAGAGAGAGAGAAAGGGGTAAAGAGAGAGAAGGCAGAAGGGGGGTGGGGTGGAGAGGGAGGGAGGGAGAGAAGGAGAGACACACCAGACCACACCCCTGGCCTTTGCCAGGGACGTGGTTACATGGTACCACCTCCAGGTCCCAGGTGAGTGGAGGTACATCTTGGGGAAGGGGTAATTTGATTGACAGGTAGGTGGATAGGATTACATAGGGTGAAGGTGTGGCTTTAGCTACTTCCCTTATCCTATATCAAAATGAGAAGCAAAGAGACTCAGAAATCCAAACCCTACTACTATTAAGATCCTGGCTCCTTTTTGATAACAGTTTGAAACTGTCACAAACTTTAAGCAGTGGCCCAACAGCAAAAATTATTCCATCCCATCAGCTCTAAGGTGCCCTTGATCGTATGAAGCAATTCCATTTGTACCAGTAATAAGCAGCCAATTAAATTACAACGCCTAATTGCAGAAATGTAGCCTATTCTGTAGATGTTAAAATGTGAAAAGAAAAAGTGAACTTCCGAGCTGATAAATATGGTATTACAGAGTAACACAAAAATTTCAGTGCTAAAAATCTCTATTTGTCAAGTCTTGGTTTTTGTATTTCAAGAACTGAATTCTATTTCTTAGCCAAGCTCTCATTTGCAGGCCACCTTCTAATCCCCTTCTCTCTGGGCCATGCACTGAGCTCATCCCCTTTGATTTAATGTCCAGCCTTTGCTTGAGACCAGACCTACTCACTCTAACTCTTAAGCTAAGGCTGAAAGGAGAAGGGTCATGGGTACCCCCTTCACTGAAAGGTAAAACAGATCAGCTCGGGGAATCTCAATCCTTGTCCCCACCCAGCACGGCTCAGAAACCTCTTGTTTACTAGCTTTAAAATGAAGATCTGAACGCAAGAAAGAGCCTCTAATAGAACTGCAATGGTGAGGGGAAAACAGTCCCATGTCTCTTGGGTTTTTTCACTACTGCAAGTGCTCATCAAGCCAACAGAACCCACGAAAAATGAAGATACCAAGTCCCAACTTCTAAACAGATAGTAACCTGGACCCTAGAGATATCCCTGAATCCTTCATGGAAGAAATAATCCTTTCTGCTTCTGAATTCTAACTGTGCTTGCCACCTCTTCTTGCATTTAACTACAAACACATAAATCCAAGGCAGAATATGGGATCTGGGTTAATTTCTGCTTTCTTAGGTAAGAGAAGTGAGGTTTCGTCCCAACTGGTCATAAGTCTGCCATCAACTGATGTTGCATATTGCCAATGACAATTAAAAATCGCAAGTGTCTTATTGTTAAATATTGATATTTTTAATAAAGAGCTACTTTTTCCGACAGAAAACTAATTCTACAAGGTTTTTCTAAGTGAAGAGAATTTAGAAAGACAATTATATTTTTAGATGGCATTTTGAAACCAAGCCATATCATTAAAGCAATATGAAAATAACTAAAAAAAAAAGTCTCCCCCAGTGGGGAAAAAAAGATATTAGGTATGTTTTTCTTCAAAAAAGTGTGAACTATTGAGCCAGGGTTGTGGTGTAGTGGGTTAAACTGCTGCCTGATTCATGTCCCGGCTGCTCCACTTCCAATCAGCTCCCTGCTAATGCGCTTGCGAAAGCAGAAGATGGCCCAAGTGTTTGGGGCCCTGCACCCGTGTGGGAGACCTGAGAGAAGCTCCTGGCTCCTGTCTTCAGTTCAGCCCAGCTCTGGCCACAGTGGCCATTTGGGGAACGAACCAGAGGAAGGATGACCTTCTCTCTGCCTCTCAAATAATTAAATCTTAAAAAGACAAATATTACATATGGAAAAATCACATAAAGTTAAAAAAATGAGAAAAATATTTGCAAAACACATGACCGAGTAAATATATATAACACTTGCCAAGAAATAAGGTGAGCAACTCGGGGCAGGTGCTGTGGTGTAGCAGGAAAAGCCACCACCTACAGTGCTGGCATCCCATATGGGCACTGGTTCGTGTCCCGGCTGCTCCACTTCTGATCCAGCTCTCTGCTAATGACCTGGGAAAGCAGTAGATGACCCAAGTACTTGGGCCCCTGGACCCACAAAGGAGATCCAGAAGAAGCATCTGGTTCCTGGCTTTGGATTGGCCCATCTTCCGGCCATAGTGGCCATTTGGGGAGTGAACCAGCTGCCTCTGCCTCTCTGTAACTCTGCCTTTCAAATAAACAAACAAATCTTTAAAAAAAAAAAAAAAAAAGATGAACAACTCAATTTAAAAATGGGCAACTGAGCTAAAAATGCATTTTAAATATAAATGCTCAATTAATTTAAAAAAAGGCTTACACTCATGAACTATTCCAAGTGTCATTTAAACAAGAAAAATGTCATTTTAAACAAGTAGATATTTTGTGTGACTCATGAATTGTTAGCAAAATTAAAACTATCTTGAAATCAATAATATATGTGCCCTAGTAAATGCCATTAGTAAAAATGAAATTTTCCTGTATTTATTTCCTGTATTTACAGATTTAAAAAATCAAGATGCAGAATAACAATATGCTTTTAAAAACAGCAGTCTAGTTACTTTCTTCCTAGATAACATTTTCCGAATCCTTAACAGACTATAAAACACACGTCTGCCTTTTTGTCACACTCAGATGGGACAGCACTCTGACTCAGCACTTATTTTGTTGTCTCTGGTTATGTTTTCTTTACCTTTCTTGCACAGAGAAGAAAACTAATAGCTGTTTTGTTGGACAAAAGATTACAAAACAAAACTAGCACTGTTTTTGCCTCATGAAATGCACAATAAAAACACTAAAGGCTTAAAATGTCTGCCTCCTTGCACATGGTAGGCACATCACACATATTCATTGAATATACACACATCACACCTTATGAAATTCTCTACGACAATACAGTTTTATTGACCACCTACTGAGTGCCAGATTATATCCTAAATGCATCTAAAACAGGGTACCAGCCTGGGGGAGATCACAGTCTTATAAACTAGTAGTTACAATAATACATTGTATTACATTCTGTAGTAGAGGAAAACAAAGTACAAATTAACTTTGCCTAAGAAGGGAGGTTTAGAGAAGTTACAGAAAAAAGATGCTTTAGATTAGAAATATCTGTAGATACTAAGGGGCACAGCATGGGTAACTGGCTGAAGAGTTAGTCGCTGATTTAGTCAACCAGGGCTCATTTCTGGCCATTTCATTTATCAGCTATGTAATCTTAAGCAACTGTTTCCATTTCTTCGTGAATTAATATCTCAAAGACTGGTTGTGAGAATTGACAAAATGATGCACATAAAATGCTTAGCACCATGTACCAACCAACACATCTTAGGTTATTACTATTAAGACTTTATGACTGTTGAACTGGAGACTGCCAGCCACAGAAGAAGTTTAGGGAACAAACAGCATCCCATTTAACTGAGAAATGGAGAGTGTGCAGCCTGTGGGAAACCGTACTTCAAATAACACAACCAACCCCCTCTGGAATGAAGATGCACCTCTTGCAAGATGCTCCTCAATCCTGCTCCCCCATGAAATCAAATCCTTCTTTGCACTTCAGACTGCATTTCCAATGCTTTTCAACTTCAGTCTCTTTTGAAAGCATGCACTTATCTAGAAATTATGCATAAAATGTCACGAAACATGGATATGAGATGAAAATCCGCTTAAGGCATTCAAATTCAGAACTACAAAATTAAAAGGGTTAAGTGATTAGGAACTGTCCTGGGAGTTGGGAAATTCTACTTACTTGCTAAGATGGAAACAACTCACTATCCTGTTTTAGACCTGAAAGGCTCAGCTGAGGATGCCTATTCAATCGTAACCACTGTTTAAGACGACAAAGCTTAACAGAACAGGATAAAAAGAAAGAAAACAGCCCTATAAAAAGAAATAACATGACGATTCTAATGACAGCAGCTTGGACAGATAGCTAAGAGGCCCAGAGGCAATCTTACTACACGGTAGGCACCCACAGAATGAACGAGTGTATAAGTACAAAAGTAAATGCCCTTGCATAAACGAACGACCTTACCGAAGAACTGTTGGACCTCAGTCAAGACACATCCAACAGCTACCCAGAGACCCAAGCTGCACGGCGCCCAGCTGCCTAGGGCTGCCTGCTTTGGTGCCAACGACACCTGCACTCGGTCAGCATACGTGCACAGAGCGCCCACTGTGAGCCAAGCGCGGCGCTGGGTGACCACTGCTGGGGTCTCCGGCGTGGGGCCTGGGGGCGCCCGAAGGAGAGAAGAGCAGGGCTCCCCAGCCGTCACTTTCAATTAGGAACCTGGGGTCAAAAGCTCAGCTCTGCAACCTGAGGGCAGTCCACCACTGCGCAATGTGGGAGGGGGTGGATCTGTCCTTAGGGAAGCCTCAGCCAGGATCCCGAGGACCCCGTAACTGTTCCAACCCCAGGCCTATCCCTAGGCGCGAAGCAGAACTTACCGGGGGTCACGGACGCTGTCACTTGGGGAAAATTCAGGCCCCAGCCGAAGACCAACTTCTAGCAACCCCCCTTATCCTAGCTCTAATCCACTAGCTCCCGCCTAGTCGCAACCTAACCCGGAGCCACGAGGCCTTTGATTAGCAGCAGCCTCCTTAAATCACCGTCTGGACTCTCGCTTGGTGGGCGGGGCCATATCGGCTATGGGCGGGGCGAGATGCTCCGCCTTCCTCAAGCTTGGTTGAGAGGTCTGCCTGCAGTTGCAAGTGTATGGCTGTTTGAAAGCGGGCGCCAGAGGTGGCGGGAAGCTCCCCCCGTGCGTCCATTGGAGGATTTGTGAGCCAATTACGAGAGGGTTGACTCTGGAGTGGGCGGGCTTATAGGTATCCTAGAGACACAGGAGCGCCAAGCCAGATAACTTAGTTTAGATCAGCAAAGCCAGGTCCGCTGTGCCACTGGTGCGGGAAATAGGCGCCGAACCTCGTGCCCTGCCCGCTTCCACTCCTAAATTCTAGTTGTCGGCTACAGCACTCAAGCTCTGTTTCCTCACAGAACTCTTGCGTAGAGATTTTTGCATTTGCCCTTCTTTTCTAAGGTGCTGGTTTCTCCAGCTCCCAACAGCCAGACATGTTGTTTTTGCTTTGTCGTATTGCTGCCTAGGCCCTGCCTTGTTTAAGTGTGATTCTAGTTGCTAAAAAAAAAGGGCCCATTCTATCACATATGCATTCACTAATTTCCTTGATTATGAATGCTTTTGTCACTGAGGTTTGCGTTATCCTGTCCTTGAATGCAGCACCACCCTGTCTTCTGAAAAACCGGTTACTATATCTACCTGCTCTGGTTAAAAGGTTCTGGTGAACATCGAAGGTTAGCAGCTGTGGGATAGTGAGGTAAAGCCACCGCCTGCAGTGCCGGCATCCCATATGGGTGCTGGTTCCTGTCCCTCTGCTCCACTTCCGATCCAGCTCCCTGCTATGGCCTGGGAAAGCAGTAGATGGCCCAAGTCCTTGGGCCCCTGCACTCACATAGGAGACCCGGAAAAGGCTTCTGGCTTCTGATGGACCCAGCTCCCGCCCTTGTGGCCATCTGGGGTGTAACCAGTGGATGGAGGACCTCTCTCTGCCTCTCGGTAACTCTGCCTTTCAAATAAATAAATAAATATTTTTTAAACTAATAAAATAGGGCCTGCGCAATGGCACACTAGGTTAATCCTCAGCCTGTGGCACCGGCATCCCATGTGGGCGCAGGGTTCTAGTCCCAGTTGCTCCTCTTCCAGCCCAGCTCTCTGCTGTGGCCCGGGAAGGCAGTGGAGGATGGCCCAGGTGCTTGGGCCCTGCACCCGAGTGGGAGACCAGGAAGAAGCACCTGGCTCCTGGCTCCTGGCTCCTGGCTTCGGATCGGTGCGGCTTCGGCTGTTGCAGCCATTTGGGGGTGAACCAACAGAAGGAAGACCTTTCTCCCTGTCTCTCTGTCTCTCTGTCTATAACTCTACCTGTCATATAAATACATAAAATCTTAAAAATAATAATAAAATAAAAAAGGCTGCCAGCAACAGGTTCATCATATCCTTTTAATTAGTGCTTTCCCATGGATACTAGTATGGAGTAAAGTGCTCCTTCAAGGCTCTCCAGAACAGGGCTAGTTTTCCTTAGCTCCTTCCCATCACACCCCCATGTTGCCTGCACTGACTGGCATCATCTAGCATACGGTGTGGTGTATAATGAGAACTTAATGACGGGAGTCGAGTGAATGGAATCACGGCTAAATGGTTCCCAGACTTCGTCTTGCAGCTGCACTGCCCTGCCTGAACTCACCGCCTACCCCGTTTTCATAGTGGAGCCACTCTGAAGCCGTTCACGACGCACGCATCTTGCTCACTTTGCCGAAATGACCTTTCCCACACCTGCACACAACGCGCACATCCGGTTATAGTCCTTACATCTATTATGACTGGTTGTTGTGTGTTCGTTTCCCTCTCGCAATGTGGACAGCTTGAGGAATTCACTTTGCTTCTAGCAGGCTTCATGGCCCTGGTAGGCATGCAAAACTACTGTGTTGAATTCTCTTAAGTGGGTGGAAAAAAACTAAAGGGAAGACTTGAGGAAGGGGGCCAGAAAAAAAAAAAAAAAAAAAAAACAAAATAGAAGACATTCAGGTGAACGGCATTTGTTAAGCCTGAGCCAAAGTATCTGTTAATGAGAACTAAGGCAATTTTTATGTCCCCTTGGAGTTTATCAGCAAATTGTGCATAACGTTCCATGCTGGGGTTTATAATGGAAAGCCACAGCAAGAGTGCTCCCTGATCTCTGTTCACACACGGGTACTTGATAGAAAATAAAAGATGTTAAGGGGACAGTACACAAAGACGTAGAAGAGCTTTATAGTTTGGTAAATTCTTTCATAGGCATTATCTCACTGGGTTCTCAAAACCGCGATATTAACCATTTTATAGTTGAAGAAACTTATGTTCTTAAAAAAAAGGCAACTTTATTACCAGCACACAGTTAATACAAGACAGGCAGAATTTGAACCCAAGTCCTTTATCTCCAAACCCAGAGCTTCTCACTACATACAAAATACCTGAATGAAGCTAGCATGTAAATGACAAAAGAGACAAAACAGAGACTAAATCAAGAGCCACCTGCCTGTGGGTCTGAGTTGTGGATATAACCAAAATTTTGTTTGCCTTTCCTGTGTAATTTCTGGCCCAGATACTAATATATAAAGTGTAGGTCGAGACCCTTATCCTCAAGTCACACATGCTATTTGGAGTGCAAGATGCTTACATAGACAAATGTTAAAACACAATAAATTGGGGCTGGCGCTGTGGCACAGTGGGTTGAAGCCCTGGCCTGAAGCACTGGCATCCCATATGGGTGCTGGTTCTAGTCCCAGCTGCTCCTCTTCCTATTATGGCCTGGGAAAGCAGTAGAAGATGGCCCAAGTGCTTGGGCCCCTGCACCCATGTGGGAGACCCAGAAGAAGATCCTGGCTCCTGGCTTCAGATCAGCGCAGCTCTGGCCCTTGTGGCCATCTGGGGAGTGAACCAGCAGATTGAAGACCTCTCTCTCTGTGTCTACCTCTCTAACTCAAATAAATAAATCTTAAAAAAAAAAAACACAATAGTATAATTGCCATATGAATAGAATAGGCAATAGTTTTTGGTGAAAGTGAACATCTAAGGAAAGACCTATCCAGAAAGGTTCCAAGAGAAAGGAGAGGAGAAAGCTCAATAGGCAAGTTGCTAAGCCTGAGATGAAAAGACCAGACCAGGAGCAGGTGTTTGGGGCATCCCAGATTAGAGTGGCTGGTTCAAGTTCTGGCTCCTCCACTTTCCACCAAGCTTCCTGCTAATGCATGAGAAGCAGCAGATGATGGTCCAAATGCTTGGGTCCCCAACACCCATGAGGGGGATCCAGATTGAGTTTTGGGCCATTGATGTTGGCCGGGCCCAATTCTGGCTGATGTTGGCACTTCAGGAGTGAACTAGCAGATGGAAGATAATCTCTCTCTTTCTCAAATAAAGTGAAAATAAAGCAAAAATATGTTTTAAAAGACAGTCCACTGAAAATGAAGATTTATTCTTTAGAGATAGGCAGCTAGGAACTAATCACAGAAGAGCTTGAAGCCTGGAGGAATAGTAAAGGCACCACACAAGTTAAGGTGCAGTGTGCACAAGCCACAAGCATAATACACCCAGAGAAACATGACTGACAGAAGCTTCTAGGTTAATAAAGACAAGTGTGGAGGAAGAGAGAAAAATCACCAGACATCTTAAATACACAGCAAGGGATTATTTGTGGAACATTGGGTAAATGTTTGTCTTGCATTCTGGACACACCTGTGAGTTGGGTGGGACTCTTACCTTTAACCAACTTGTTTATACTTCAATGTCTCATTATTGAGGAGATGGGATTCCTCCCACTAACAAGGTTGTAAAGCTGAGCCAAACCACCCTTACTTCTTTTTCCTGCCTTCTCTTTAGTGTCAAAGCTATCAGATCCAAGCAATGCCACCATGGGAGGGACATCCAAAGCGCTATCATCAAGGAGTTCTCTCTCCAAAACAGCATTGAACTCAGAGTAAGAAGATGCAAGTTAGGCCGGCGCCGCGGCTCACTAGGCTAATCCTCCGCCTTGTGGTGCCGGCACACCAGGTTCTAGTCCCGGTCGGGGCGCCGGATTCTGTCCCGGTTGCCCCTCTTCCAGGCCAGCTCTCTGCTGTGGCCAGGGAATGCAGTGGAGGATGGCCCAAGTGCTTGGGCCCTGCACCCCATGGGAGACCAGGAGAAGCACCTGGCTCCTGCCTTCAGATCAGCGCGGTACACCAGCCACGGTGGCCATTGGAGGGTGAACCAACGGCAAAGGAAGACCTTTCTCTCTGTCTCTCTCTCTCTCTCACTGTCCACTCTGCCTGTAAAAAAAAAAAAAAAAAAAAAAAAAAAATGCAAGTTCCAGCTCTCCCACCTATTTGCTTTTCTCCACACCTTATTTAACACTCAAAACCCTCAAACTCCTTATCTGAAAACAGGAATAATACCTGCTTCTCAGTATTGTGGGAAAGATGAAAGGAGATTGTGTGAAAAGAGCTTTTAAAATGTAGAAACACTATTTAAAATTATTTCATCTATTGTGTTTCTTTGTATTATGGCTTACTGGACTAGACTGTATACTGGGATCTGAACCAGTAAAGAAAAAGCAAGACAGTACAATCACTACCATGCAAATACTAAGGTGTTCTGAAAGTGGGTGGCAGAATTGAAGGGTAAGGTTTGCAGAGGATGACAGGGGCATATGGAATGAGACAAAGGACTACACAAATGATACAGCTCTATGAGAACAGGAAAAAAATAGGAAAATGCTAGAGATGAAACCAGAACTAAGAAAGACTGCCTCATGATTTGTAATATATTCAACAATATTTTTTTGAGCAAACAAGTACTTAAGACCAACCCCTGTTATAGGAGTTCGTTTAACACTGACATTGTGGTCAAAATGTCTGCTTTCCCCAAGCCCATTCTCACAGAATCTTCTCACACTCATGGCTACCACAACCTCACCACTGTCACCATTCCATGTCCCCTCCCCCAGTTCTAGTCATAGATCAAGAGTGAGCACCAGACCAACGTGGGACAATCATATTCCATCCCAGATGACTAGGCCTCTATGAAACAGAGTAAAGAAGTAGTCATATAAAAGAGAAGCAACATTTTTTTTTATTATTTAGAGAAAGGTCTTCCTTCCGTTGGTTCACCCCGCTAAATGGCCGCTGTGGCCAGTGTGCTGCGCTGATCCGAAGCCAGGATCCAGGTGCTTCCTCCTGGCCTCCCATGCGGGTGCAGGGCCCAAGCACTTGGGCCATCCTCCACTGCCCTCCCAGGCCACAGCAGAGAGCTGGCCTGGAAGAGGGGCAACCGGGACTAGAACCTGGGGTGCCGGCGCTGCAGGCGGAGGATTAGCCTAGTGAGCCACGGCACCAGCCAAGAAGCAACGTTTTATTACACTTGTCTGTATTATGTGGGAGATGTGCTGCCTCCCTGTGTCATATATACATCCCAGGTAAGATCATGAACTTCTGCCATTCATCATAGATCTGCTGCATTTCTGCACTTTGAAATGCCTGACAGTTCACTTTTCCTTGGATTCTGTGATACCTGAACTTTAAAGAAAAATACTGTTTGACTTAAGCTGACTTGGCTCATATAGCAGTTCAAAAATGTCCTCCCAAAGTTGGTGTCTATCTGGAACTTCAGAAGGTGACTTTATTTGGAAATAGACTTTCTCAGTTGTAATTACTTAACATGAGGTCACACTGGATTAAATCTAATGACTGGTGTATGTATGTGAGACATGGAGGCACCAGGAGAAGACAGTTCTGTGAAGATGGAACTGGAGATTGGAGTTATGTTGCCATAAGCCAAGGAATGTGTTGGAAGGTTTTTTCCCTGAAGCCTTTAGAGAGAGCATCCCTTGACTGTAGACTTCCAGCTTCTGGAACTGTGAACATGAGCTTCTGTTATTTTAAGCCATCTAGTGTGGCTAACATTTTGTTGAAGATTTCACATCTCTATTCAAGGGGATATTGGTCTATAGTCTGTGGTATTTTTGTTTTTGTACTATGTCTGCTTTTGATGTCAGAGTAATATTAGCTTCAAAAAATAAATTGAGAAGTGTTCCCTTCTCTTTAGAGTTCTGGAAGTGGTCACATAGCATTGGTGCTAATTATTTAAGTGATAGAGTTGTCCAGTGAATCCATCTGAGCCAAAATTTCTTTCAGAGATTTTTAATTTTGAATTCAATTTTTCTTAATAGTTAAAAGGTTACTCAAATGATCAGTTTCATATTGAATGGTATGTAGTAGTTTAGGCTTTTGGAGGAATTGGTCTGTCTCATCTAAATTGTTCAATTCATGTGTATAGAATTTTGTGTAGCATTCTCTTATTCCTTTTGTCTGTAGGTCTGCGGTAGTAACCTCTCTTTCATTCCCACACTAATAATGTTATTTGTTCCATTGGCAAAATTATAACAATCTACAGATAGGTTAAGGGCCTACTAACGCTAGAGCACATAGAAGCATACCAATGAAGGAAAGAGTCTTTTTTAACCTCATATAAGATAAGCTCAAAAAGATTAAATAGCAATGAATTTAACATTAATGTGTGTATATTTAAATATCTTCCACATTTAGAGATGATATGTCTCATATATGTGCATGACATAGTAAGAAATTATCTCATACTGTAATCTATGTGGATCTATGATTCCAATCATAAAAGGCAGTGACATGAGGTTCATTATTTTTCCAGATAAAACCCTGGGAAGAAAATGGAAAAATTAATAGAAGGACTTGCAAGAGCATGAAGATCGAAGATTAACAGTATCTAAGAATTAATGTATTTGAAGTTATTCTTGACCAAAATAACCAAACCTCAAAATACAGTTTATTGGGTTTTTAAAATTAATTAATTAATTTGAAAAGCAGAGTTACAGAGGGGCAGAGGCAGAGAGAAAAGTCTTCCATCTGCCAGTTCACACCCAAAATGTCCGCAATGGCCAGAGCTGGGCAAATCTGAAGCCAGGAGCCAGGAGCTTCTTCCAGGTTTCCCAAGTGGGTGCATGGGCCCAAGCACTTGGGCCATCTTTTGCTGCTTTCCCAGGCCATAGCAGAGAGCTGGATCAGAAGTAGAGCAGCTGGGACTTGAACCAGTACCCATATGGGATGCTGGCACTGCAAGTAGCGGCTTTACCCCTGCACCACAGCGCCAGCCCAGCTTATTAGGTTTTTCATAATGAAAATTTGGCATTTTTGCTGTGGCTCATATAGAGTTAACTGAATACATGGACTTTTTCCTCTGCAAACTGGCTTTAGCTTATTAGCTAATCCAAACCATCTCCTTTGAGGAGCTTAACTGTCTCAAAGTTTTTAGTACTGGATGTGTTCTGTTTGCCCTTCCAGATCTCCCTCTACCCTTCTCCCTCCTTCTCTGTGTCCCAAGAGGCTGGCCTTTTGGATTGTATCTAGTAGCTCTATCTTCAAGTTGCTTGGGCCAGGTGGGAATCCCATTAGGGGAGCAGAGGGTGAGCAGATAAAACTCAGGTTAAGACTCCTAGCTGCCTCTCCGAGTCACCAGGACTGTTCTCTCTCTAGATTCGGTGACCGCTCTCTCCCATACATTCTCCTCTGGTCCCAGGACACTGCACTCTCCCCTGTGGTTTCCCTACATTCTGCCCACACCTTTGTAAATTGCCTGTTTGTTAAACTCTCCTCATATTACCCGATTTAAGTGAGCCATCTGTTCCCTCCAGGTTCCTGAAATCGCCTACATATGATAGATTTTTCCAAAACCAAAACATTAGACATATTTTATCAACTGTCAGAAAGCAATAATCATTTATTTTTTTAAAAAAGGTCATTTACAGGTATTTATAGACAAATGGATTTACACATTAAGACAGTTGAAGAATGTGAGATTAAAACAGCATGCAGACATTCCTTTTTGTTGGTATTGTTTTATCTGTGTCTGTGAGAATTCTAAGTGCAGTATTTGCTCACCTAACTACTATATCATGACAGTTAAATACTGATTATCCATGTGTACTGTTCACACCATTTATACTCTGCATCTACTGTATCAGAACTCTTTCTCGCTACCCAGTTAACATCTGCTCAGTCAGACTGAGACACAGCCCTACCCTGTCTCTGATAAATGTGGTTAAGTTTCTATCATCTATATTCATACTGATCCTCTTTAAGAGGAAAAATGATGAACTAAGGTAGATAGAAAACTAATGAAAAACACACATTATTTTCTAGTTGTATAAAAGGCAAAAACCTAAGAAATCACTGGCAGTAGAAATAAAATGAAATTATAGCTTTTACATAAATATATTAGAATCCAATGTGTTTGGTTTCTAGTGATATCTATCTGAAAGAAATTTCCAATATTTTACTTAAAACTGAACAACTATAATGATCATAACCACAAAGATTAAGCTGAATCTACATAGCTAAAATGAAATGAACTTAAAGCAATTGTCTGGTAACAAAGGATTTAAAAAAAAAACATACTATAGTAATGATCTTATTTCTATACGCAAAGGCAAATAAAGGGCTGAAACGATTTTCTGCTACTCAAACCAACTCCACTTCTATCATCATTATCTATATTATTCCAAAGTTGCAATGTTTTCAACAGAAAGGCTTGAGGTCTAAACTATGCAAATGTTGCATCATTCAGTGATTACAGTCAAAGAAAATAACCGATTTTAACCTTAGCTATATAGACTGGTTATCAATATTGACTCCTAGCGAATCAAAAACTTGCTTTTTTTATAGATTCATACTATGTTAGGTCTGAAGTGGATCTCAGAATTCAACTAGCTCAGCTTCCTCATCTTATAGACAAGAAAACTGGAATCCAGACAGGTTTGGCAGCTTGCTCAAGGTCTCACTGATGAGCTCCAGCCCAGTGCTTTCTCCTACATAACACTGCCATCATTATTTTGCCAGCTGATACACATGTGACACACATTTCCAACTGTTGCATTCACTATGTTTCTCCACTTTGGTCATATTTAGAAAAGGTGTTAGGACACATGTAGGTGACAGACTTTGATTCAATGGCAGCCAATCAAAAGAAAATGTCCCCACACTTTCAAATTTTGTGCTTTCAATAAGCATGGAACCGATGTAGATATTGAATATGAAGAACACGGGTTTTGTTTGTCATCTCTTAAACCTATGTACTTTGAGTCATGTTTTGGGGCAGAGAGAAAGGGAGAATGTGATGAAACCAGAAATGATGGATGGATCTGATCTCTTTAGTTTGTCTCATGCTGTATGCAGACGGTCCCAGCGGTAAAGACTGAGAAATACTGGGCCAAAGACTCTAGCCCTCAATCCTTTAACTAGTAAATGGGATGGACTAGCACTTTCAAGGGCTTCTGATTTGATTCCATGGCATAGACACAGTCTGAATTCAATGTCATATTTATTTTAACATTGCAGTGAAAAATGCCACTAAACAGAAAATGTAATAAAGTTAATAACTATCAAGCAAATTGCTCCCTAATATTTTTTTTGCAGCAAGAAAAACCTCCTTTTTGGCAAATGGTTCTGTAGTTATAGAACATGAAGACACTTAAAACTAAGATCCCCAATATGAAAATGTCCCTAAGTTATCAAGTTGAAAGGCACATACACAGCCCCAGAAGTTCAAGTTGTCTTTAGCATGTGAAATTTTAATTGTGCTTTTAGCTTGTTATTAATGCAATATGACCTTTAAAAAGTGACATCCGTGCATATGTATAATTTCTTTTCACATGGATCGATCCTCTTCCTCTTTTCTGAAGATCAACTTTGTTAGTTCTTTATTTTATAAAGGACCTAGTCCAGGATGGTCTCAGGAAGATGCACTTTGCAGTTCGTGCTCTATTTTATCTAGAAAACAGTTTGAATTCTCCTTGTGTCCTAGCACAAAATGGAGTTTCTTGAAAGATCAGTGTGATGGTGCTGCAATATTGTCATTTCTTAGACTGCAAAAGCCCTGGAGTATTATCTTTCCTCACTGGTTGTTTAAGGCTTACTTCGCTTCCAGAAGAGACGATTGGCAAACTGTTATCCATATGGTATCTGATAAGGTGGCCAACATTATCAAACACGTGATCCTTGGTCCTCACCTTGAAAAGGAAGAACAAATATACTTCGATTAAATGACAGTATTTCTTCTGAAAGTTGTAAGGAATCAGAAGGAGGGGTCGGCATTGTGACGCAGTGGGTTAAGTCATGGCCTGTAGCACCAGCATCCCTCACAGGTGCTGGTTGGAGTCCCGGCTCCTCCACTTCAGATCCAGCTCCCTGATAATATGCCAGGAAAAGCAGCAGAGGATGGGCCAAGTCCCTGGGCCCCTGCACCCATGAAGGATACCCAGAAGAAGCTCCTGGCTCCTGGCTTCGGCCTGGCCCAGCTCAGGCCATTCTACATTATCCCGTCCTATCAGAAGCAGGTCATCTGGGGAAGTCATACCCCTCCTTGGACACTCCAGACAAGTCCTATCCCTTCCAAGAAGGTCCCTTCCCACAAATATCCTAAGAGCTGATTCACAGATATCTGCTGCACAGCGCTTACTGTCTGCTTGCCGAAGGGGCTCAGTTTTCCAAGGCCACGCCTTCTCCTGAGGAATTTCCCCAGCATTTCTGCACCCTCGCGCTGTGCGTGCCCAGCAGACGCAGATGACTCCCCATCGCAGCTCCCCTGGCTCGGCAGCCTGGCTGTGCACGTGCTTCCTTTTGGAGGTGGCTGGGGACCATCCTGGAGAGGTAAGGTGTGCAGCCAGGGAGCATATTTTATATAATTCTGTCAGCTCTCCTACGAGGGATTCTTTGTGTTCTCTCTAGATCATGGGTTTTGGCATTTTAAACATGTCACACACATACACATACTTATTGGAATAACCGTTAGATATGAATTGGATAACAGGATAGTACCAGGGTTAAATTTCCTAATTTTGATCATCGCATCATAGCTATGAAAAAGAATATCCCTGGGGCTGGCACTGTAGCGCAGAGGGTTAAAGCCCTGGCCTGAAGCGCCGGCATCCTATATGGGCACTGGTTCTAGTCCTAGCTGCTCCTCTTCTGATCCAGCTCCCTGCTATAGCCTGGGAAAGCAGTGGAAGATGGCCTAAGGGTGCTGGTTCTAGTCCTAGCTGCTCCTCTTCTGATCCAGCTCCCTGCTATTGCCTGGGAAAGCAGTGGAAGATGGCCCAAGTGCTTGGGCCCCTGCACCTGCATGGGAGACACAGAAGAAGCTCCTGGCTCCTGGCTTCAGATGGGTTCAGCTCCGGCTGTTGTGGCCATCTGGGGAATGAACCAGCGGATGGAAGACCTCTCTCTGTAACTCTGTCTTTCAAATAAATAAATAAATTTTTTAAAAAAGAAAGAAAAAGAATATCCCTCTTCTTAGTAATTACATATTCAAGGATTTGGAGGAAATCAGCACAATGGCTTCAACTTAGTCCCCAGTGCTTCAAATCTTGTGGAAATTATTTCCTGCCCCATCTCCTCGCCACCCCACGCTAAATCAGATGGCAGACAGTGCCTGCCTGCACTTGGAATCCCCATTCGCTCTGCCCTCCCGCCTCAACTTCTCCCGACTCAGTTCTGGTTCAGGTTTCCACTACTTCTTCCGCAACTGCTTTCTCTGTCTCTGACGCTCCCTCTTCTCTAATTGATCCTGCATACACATGTCAAGTTAATCTCTGCAGTACAGAGATTATAAACAGGCCACTCTCTGGCTGAATACACTCGATGTTTTAGTGTGCTGGGGGTAGGAGGAGGAGGTCAGCGCTGAGAGTTTTAAATATTTGGAATATTAAACAGCGGAAAGTTCAAATAAAATTCCGATCTTGTGGCTTCTTTGGAAGAACCCCATCTGTTCCCACTGGGCCTCTACTTGGTGTGGCAGTGTCCCCCTGCCCAGGGACTTGTGCTGCCCAGCTCCACCCGGCCCACCACACTGTGCTCTCTCCTGCATCTGCCCAGCTTTACAATGCTGGACCCTGCAAACGTGGGCAGCTGGGCTCCACCCACATAGGCTGTGTGTGTGTGTGTGTGTGTGTGTGACATTGTGGTAAGAAAAAAACTGAAACATGAGATCTACCCTCTTCATAGATTGTTAAGTGTGCAATGCAGTATTGCTAACTCTAAGCACAGCATTGTACAACAGGGCTCAAGGACTTTTTCCTCTTGTGTGACCAAGGCTCCACACCCAGTGAACAGCAACTCCTCATTTCCCCTCCCCTCACTGCCTAGCAACCACCATTCTACTTTCTGAGTTTGCTTCCTTGTGGGTGGAACAATAAAGCATTTGTCCCTCTGTGATTAGCTTATTTTACTTGATGTATTCTCTCTAGGTCTTGCTCTCTTTTTTTAAATCTTCCTCTCCCTCTCCCCCGTCTCCCTCTCCCCCCCTCCCCCTTCTTCCCTCTTCTCTCCCCCCTCTCTCTCCCTCAGAGGGACAGAAAGACAGAGAAATCTTCCATCTATTGGTTCACTCCTCAAATGCCTGCAACAGCCAGAGCTGGGCCAGGCTGAAGCCAGGAGTCCAGAACTCAGAATGAGTATTCCATAGGGTGGCGGCATCCAAGTACTTCCACCATCATCTGTTGTTTCCTGGGTACCTTAGCAGGACCCTGGACTGGAAGCAGAGGAGCTGGGACTTGAATTATCACACGAATACAGGATGTGTATCCCACAATGCCCACCCCTCTTTGGGCTTCGTTACTATGATGCTCACTTCCTTCTCCAGATTTGAGGAATTCGGGGCAATCCATGGTTTCTTTATGCTTTCTCCTCCCGTTCTCTGTCCTTTTTGGACTCCCATAATGCACATACTGGTATTGGCATTAGATTGGTATCCCATAAGTTCCTTAGGTTTCATTCATTTTTTTTTTCGTTATTTTGTTTGTTTCCCTGTCTGGATAATTTTAAATAGCCCATCTTCAAGTTCAGTGATTCTTCTGCTTGATGAAGTCTGCTGTTGAACCCCTCTAGTGAATTTTTCTGTCCTGTTATTGACTTTATCTATTTGTTTGAGAGGTAGAGTTACAGACAGTAGGGAAAGACAGAGAGAAAGGTCTTCCATCCATTTGTTCACTCCCCAAATGGCCACAATGGCCAGAGCTGCAATGATCCGAAGCCAGGAGCCAGGTGCTTCTTCCTGGTCTCCCACGTGGGTGCAAGGGCCCAAGGACTTGGGCCATCATCTACTGTTTTCCCAAGCCAGAGCAGAGAGCTGGATTAGAAAAGGAGCAGCCAGGACTAGAACGCATGCCCATATGGGATGCCAGGGCCAAAGGCGGAGGATGAACCCACTGTGCCATGGCACTGACTCCCTATTGTTGTATTTTGCAACTCCACAATTTCTGATTTTTTAAAAAGTATTTATTTTTTTTATTTGAAAGGCAGAGCTACACAGAGAGGTGCAGAAAATGAGAAAGAGACAGATCTAGCTATCTAGCTATAGGTCCACTCCCCAAATGACTGCTGGGCCAGGCTGAAGCCAGGAGCTTCTTCTGGGTCACCCACGTGGGTGCAGGGGCCCAAGCATGTGAGCCATCTTCTGCTGCATTCCAAGGTGTATTAGCAGGGAGCTGGATTGGAAGTGGAGCAGCTGGGACTAGAACCGGTGCCCATATGGGATGACGACACCGCAGGCAGCAGCTTAACCTGCTGTGCCACAGCGCCAGCCCCTCTGATTGCTTTTTGTTATCTTTCATTACTAATATTCTCATTTTGTTCTGGATTGTGTTCTTGAGCTCATAGAGTACCTTTAGGATGACTATTTTGAAGTCTTTGTCAGGTAATTTATATATATCTTTGTTTCAGGGAGATAGGTTTCTTTAAGATTTATTTTGTTCTTTTTGAACCATGTTTGCTCTCATGTGTCTCAAAACGTGGGATCCATGCGTTTAAAAGCACTGCAGGGCCGGCACCATAGCTCACTTGGTTAATCCTCCACCTGCTGCGCTGACATCCTATATGGGTGCTGGGTTCTAGTCCTGGTTGCTCCTCTTCCAGTCCAGCTCTCTACTGTGGCCCGGGAGGGCAGTGGAGGATGGCCCAAGTGCTTGGGCCCTGCACCCACATGGGAGACCAGGAGGAAGCACCTGGCTCCTGGCTTTGGATTGGCGCAGTACACTGGCTGTAGCGGCCATTTGAGGGGTGAACCAACGGAAGGAAGACCTTTCTGTCTCTCTCTCACTGACTATAACTCTACCTGTCAAAACAACAACAACAACAAAACAAAACAAAACAAAACACCAGCTGCCTCTCCCAGTATCAACTGGCTTCATATAAGGGGACACCGTCATCTCAGACCAGCTGGAGTTTCAAGAAGTTTTACAACCTTTTGAAGAGGGATGTGACCTCTCTGGGCCTGTATGATCAATTTTTGAATTACAGAGGCTTGCTAGTTTCCAAGGATTTGCAATCCCTTGCCCCCTCTGGTGTCCTTTTGTGGAACTGCAACTGCATGTCCTTTGGCGCTACAGCAGCAAGCCACACCGTTCTCTCTAGTTCTCAGTGGCCACCGACGTCTGAACTGCGACAGGCAGGGCAGACACCGGTCCATCAAGCAGTCCTGCATCCAAAAGCCAGAGAGCTGGTGGCACTTGGCTTCTCTCCTCCCTCCTGAGGGAGAAGCCTTATATTGTGCACACGCTCCTGCCCACACTGAGGAAGGGCAGCTGCTTCCCTGTACTCTGTCCTCAGTGGCACCCGGGCGTCCGAACCCTGCTGGTTCCACCAGGGCTTTGAAGGAGGCCAGATGGAAACCAGTTCCTCAGGCAGCCCGCAAAAAGCCAAGCCATGGCTGCACACTCCACTCTACTCTTCCCCCACCGCGAGAGAAGTCGTGCGTCCAGGCATTTTCTGCAGGCACTGAGCTGTGCTGGCTCAGGAAAGGGATGGACGCTGCCAAGGTGAACTTGCTCTCCTTACGCAAGTCAACGTGACTGTTTTCAGCCTTATGCTTACCTGGGTATTACACCTTCTCGACTGGATTCTGCAATTCTCATGACGCTATTTTGGTCCATCTAAGTTGTTAAATCAGTGTTTCTGTGGGTGAATGAGGGCTGGGACTTCCCCTTCTGCAATCCTGATGATGTCACCGCCCACACAGGTTTGGATTGTATCCAATTGCCAATGGCCTGCCCCCACCCCCGCACTATCTGGCCATTCAGGCAGCTTACTCCACATTACGTCCCACGGGGCGGCTCCAACCTGCCTTTGCTGGATCATTTTTCTGTCTTGATGGTGCCCTCTGCTCCAGCCATACACCTTCTATTGGCTTCATAACATTCTGTCACTCTGTCTGCTCCTTTAGTCCCTTCCCTATATTCTGAATGTCCCCATTCTTAAATCACGCCCTCTTTTCAATGTTTATCTTATGTGTCAGACCCCATAAGGAGCCTTCTCACTTTGCCTCAACCAGAGCAACCTCTCGATCCTGAGTCATACCATGATTCTTCGGTTGAACCATCCTTAACTCATTCATCCTTATAATTATTTAAGCACCTGTTTCATGGAACCATAGGCACCCTGACAGTAAGAACTACATACGCAGGGCCAACACTGTGGGGTAGTGGGCTAAGTCTCCACATAGTTTCAGTCCCAGCTGCTCCTCTACCGATCCTGCTCTCGGCTATGGCCTGGGAAAGCAATGGAAGACGGCCTGGGTGCTTGGGCCACCACACCCACGTGGGAGACCCAGAAGAAGCTCCTGGCTTCGGATTGGCCCAGCTCTGCCCGTTGCAGCCATTTGGGGAGTGAATCAGCAGATGGAAGACCTTTCTCTCTCTCTCATTCTGTAACTCTACCTCTCAAATAAATAAATAAATAAAATCTTTAAAAAGGAAAAAAGGACTACATATGTGATACTGAGCATCATGACCTGTGGGTCCCTTAACTTCCTCATATCACATATTCCTTCACTTTGTGGAACTGAACTGAGGCAGGCAGGAAGAGGCCATCCTCTACCTGATGACCCAGCGTGGCTTCCCGCTCTCACGCCTCCCCTGCTCTCTATTTAGCACTTCCTGCACCAGCTGGAAGGTTCAAGAGACATTAAACACTTAGCCTCGGACACTATCCAATGCCAGTTTTAGAAACCACTCAGGTTATTCTTAACAAAACACCCCACCCTGTGAACCGTGTCATGCGAAGCTGGTGATACCTTGCCTTCAGGATCCACCAGGAGCAGATGTTTCGCCTGGCCTCCCTGGAGTCCACTCAGCACATACTGGCCAGGGGAGGTTGCACTCTCTCGAACCAAAAAGTCCCCGTCCTTAACCAAGAGGCTCTCTGCCGCCTTCCTGCTCAGCTTGCCATGGTAACACTCTTCATTCCACAGCTGCTGCTTAATGTGTGGCAAGGAATGCGAGCTGGCAGGCTGGGCTGTGGCACCTGGTTGAACAGTTTCTGGTGTCTCTGAAATCAGAACACAAAGAAGGTCATCACCACGTTAGCCTTCATCCATCCATCCTCAAATACGACTTGAGGTCCTATTGCGTGCTGGGCACTGTTTAACTAAGCCCATTCCTAAACAAATGAGGTTTTTGCTTTCAGAACTCCCCACAGTCTCTCACTTAATGGTTGATCCAAACATTGCCTTTGGCTTCTGTTACCAGCAAAGGCTCGCCCATGTGCAAGAATTTTCCTTTCAGATCAGAAATGGAACTGGCCCATGAGAACTGCTTTTATAACTGCAGAGAGAGGTTCTTTATGTCCCAAGGGCTGCTTGTGAAAGAGAAAAAAAAGCCTTATCCTGCACCTAGACTACAGATAACTCCTACAGTGTTCCCAAACTCTATGAAAATAGCTATGGTAACTCTGGACCATGTCCATGTTTGAGCATTTGGGATTTTTATAACCAAATCAGTGCTGAACTTCTGGACATTGTCCTGACCAGAAATTTCAAATCTTTGCTAACCCTCACAGCATTCCTAGTAATTGATCACTCAGCTTTGTGTCTTTCACGTGTATGGACAAAACAGACTTGATGAGCTAAAAGCAAGCAAAACTTCAGGGACACAGGTCTGAGGCAGTTCCCCCAGGCTCTGCAGAATAAGTGTTGTCTAGAGTTGAGAACACTGGTGATGAGAAATGGTCTACAGGGTAAGCATCAAAAAGCCGGTGAGCTGGTGGCACCGCTTTAAACTCACAGTGACAGTAACTATTGTGTAGTTCCTGCGGATTATGAAAGCCCATCTGAATGCTTCACATCCATTGTACTGCTTAATTCTCAAAATTAGACAGACAAGGACCTGGGTCTTCACACAGAGGTTACTTAGCCAAAGTCACAGGATTTGAAATAAAGTCTATCTGATTCCAAAGCCCAGGTTCTCCAAACTCTAAGGCCCTTGCCTTGCATGTAAAATCTTTCAGTTCCCAGAACTTGTCAAGCCATCTACTTCTGCAGTGCCCACAAAGATCTCTAGTAGATGATGAGGCTCTCAAGATGCCAGGAAGCATCTCCAGAAGCAATGACATAAAATTCTTACATCTGAATCCAGGAAAAGAAAAGCTGTGCATTTAATGTGACAAATTTACTGGGAAAAATAACCATAGAGACCAGGCTTTATACAGTCCACCCTCCAGGTCCACAGTTCTACATCCCCAGATTCAACCATGCTCGGACTGAAAATATATGAAAAGAACTTTTTGTCTCATCAAACTTGTGGAGACTTATTTTTTTCTTGTCATTGTTCCCTACACAATCCAGTAAAACAACCACTACATATCATGTTCATTGTATTAGGTAATATAAGTAATTTAGAAATGACTTAAAGCACTCAAGAAGATATGCATAGGTTGTGCCAATACTACACCATCTTATATAAGACCCTGGAGCATCCACAGATTCCAGGGTTGGTGGGAGATGCTGAACCCACTTCCTGCAGTTCTAAGGGATAACTAAATGCACTGTGAAACGCAGGAGATCTTTCTCATAGAAACCAACCTTCACCTCTATTAACACAAAGGTCCTTATCCAAAGGTTTCACAAATGGGAAACTTGCTTGGCTCTGAGTTTGACAACTTATATATATGACCACCCCCGAAAGTCGTTAGCATAGGCAAGCAGCGCCTGTAGATGTAGACACAGTTCAATTCTATTAATATGTTCTAATTTCGTCCCTACTTAAGAACTTCTTTCTGCATAACACAGTTATGATGCAGCACTCTCAACTATATCTTTCAAAAATATATCCTTCTTCGAAATCTAATGACTGGAAACATTCTCCTCTACAAGCAAGTATTTCCATTGTTGCCAGGAAAAGCCTGATGAAACATGTCCAGATTTGATGAATAATCCTTATAGCTGGCCTTGGTGTGCCTGCTTTCCAGCACGATGGAGACCTTCTAATGAGTAACTCTGTCCATCTGTGTGTGTTTACTTGGGTGTGGATGTGTGCTTGTGTGCATGTGTGTGTGTGTGTGTGCACAGTTTAGTGCATGATGGCTTCTGGTTTATTCTGAGATTATGGTGAAGCACTTTTGGACAAGGACAAAACAAAAGAAAAACAGACATTATATCATCTTGAAAAGAGGCACTAGATCATGGGCCAGCCAGAGGATGTGGACAATGTTTTCCTAACATAGTTTCCCAAATTAGCAAAAAGACAAGATACACTGTGCCGGGAGATTTCAATCATCCAAACATTTGCTGAAAATCTAATTCTGCTAAAAGCACACTATGTGACAGATTTTTAAAATTATGTTTTACTTTTTAAAAATATTTACTTTTTTAAAAGATTTATTTTATTTGAAAGTCAGAGTAACCGAGAAGGAGAGGCAGAGGCACACAGAGAGAGAGACAGAGAGATCTTCCATCCACTGGGTCACTCCCCAAGTGGCCACAATGGTCAGGATTGGGACCGGCTGAAACCAGGAGCTTCTTCTGGGTCTCCCACATGGGTGCAGGGATTGGGCCATCTTCCATTGCTTTCCCAGGCACATTAACAGGGAACTGGATTGGAAGTGGAGCTGCTGCGACTCAAACCAGTGCCCATATGGGATGCTGGCACTGCAGGCCGGGGCTTTAACCCACTGTGCCACAGCACTGGCCCCTTGCCTTACTTTTAAAACCTAGGGTCTAGAAACTTTCTTTTCCCAAAAAGCTATCTCTCTAAAATATTTAAACTTATCCACACAGAATATTTCACATTCAACAGTTGAGTTCTGCTTACTGCAGGAGTCTGAATGCTTCATATCCCACCACCCATCAGACAAGATGTTCTCTGTGGTGGACCTGAGAAGCACCACCCAAATCCCCCTTCAAGAAAGGACTAATTGCCCCAGGTGTCACTTCCCAGTTTACTAGCAATTCAAGGTCTGTCTCAGCTGCCACGGGCTTATCCACCCTAGAATGGCCCACATACAAAGACTGGCATAACCCAGGGATAAAGACCCAGCCACTTCAATCCAATGTGGGACACTTGACAGACCACACAGGCTCCCTTGTACTTCCATCTCCCCTCTATCCAGCCCTCCCCCTGGCTTCCTAACATTGATGCCCATAAGGACCCTACATGTCAAGTTTTCTCTTAGTATCTACTTCTAGAGGATCTAACTTGGTTGGGTTGGGTACCAAGAATGATCCCAGAATGTCTCAAAAGAGACGGACCATTTGCCCCCGCCTGACAATGAAGATTCTCTTCATCTAGAGAATTAAGGCAGTCTAGTGAAGCCCAAGTGCAACAGAATCTCCTTTACAGTGCTGCCTGCCACCCCAGCCACACTGGAAAGTTGCCTTTGGCAGCTCTGGAGAAACTCGCTGGGCTGGGGAAAGGGCTTTCTCAGAACTGGCTCTCCATTTCTGGAGCAAACCAAATTTGAGACCAAGCCAATCTCTGAACCCAACAAGCTTCAATATTTTATAAAAAGCATTTCTGTTTATTTATTTTTCAGTTGATTGTAGGCCTTTGGCTTGTTCTGCTCTTATTTATTTATGTTCCTGTTTATGCATTTACCCCTGGAAGCAATTCGGCAGGAAAATTCTGTTTGTCTTATTGTATCTTACCACAGTATAAGGCTGCAGAAAGGAGCTATCTCATTTTAGTGTTGTATAGATGACTTATCAAGGGGTTAGGAAATGAATAAAATTAATACCATCATTACATAAAACAGAAATAGTGGCCATTGTTGCTCATGCAAATAAGCAAAATCTCCAGTGTTTAACAGCCTTCCTACAGCAAAAGCACACAGCAGAAACCAAAATGGGAGTCAATTTAAAATATTTGAAAGGATTATTCAAAAAACCTTGAAACCTAAAACATTTAAAACATTTCCACAAAGTTCTGATCTATATTAACTGAAGTGAGAGACTGAGGTGAAGAAAGAATCCCTGTAACTCTAAAAATGAGGGCTCCCTTTAGGGGGCCCGCACTGTGGCATAGCCAGCAAAGCTGCCACACCGGCATCCCATATGGGCACCCACTCATGTCCCCGCTGCTCCACTTCTGATCCAGCTCCCTGCTAATGCACCTGGGAAAGCAGTGGAAGATGGCCCAAGTGCTTGGACCCCTGCACACACGTGGGAGACCCAGAAGAAGCTCCTGGCTCCTGACTTCAGATAAGCGCAACTCCAGCTGTTGCAGCCAATTGGGGAGTGAATCAGTGCATGGAAGACCTCTCCCTTGACCCATCCCTCCCTCCCTCTCTCTCTCTCTCTGCCTCACCTTCACTCTCTGTGTAACTCTGACTTTCAAATAAATAAATAAATCTTTTAAAAAAAAATGAGAGACAGGTAATGTAAAAGATATGTTCAGTCCTAATCCCTGGTACCTGTGAATGTAACCTAATTTGGCAAGAAAGCCTTTGCAAGTGTAATTCAATTACGAATCTTGAGGTGAGATGGTCTTTCATGTGATCACCTCAGCTCTCCTAAATCCAATGACTTGTCCTCTAGGAGAGAGGGGGGTGTGAGACGCAGAGACACGGGGCGGGTCCTCTGAGGACTGATGCATCTCTAGGCCAAGGAGCATGAAGAATTACTGCAGCAGCCGGAAGCAAGAAGAGGGGTGGGACAGATCCCCTTCCAGAGCCCACAGAAAGAACTCATCATGCTAACACCTTAATTTCAGACTTCCGCCCCCCAGAACTCTGAGAGAATAAATTTCTCTTCTTTTCAGATACGCAGTTTGTGGCCATTTGTTATAACAGCCCAGAAAACTAACACAGGCAGTGAGTAGGACTTACTTCCACGATGCCATGAGTTCCCCGGTGGCTGACCTGAGCTCTGATCTCTGGCACAGCCAAGTGTGCTTTGAAGAGCCTGCGTGTTAATGTAGCAAGGGTCGTCAAAGAGGTCCACTCGACACGTGTGCTTCATTAATGAGGCCTCTCGTGGGAACGGCACTCCTCGCTCATGGGTGTTACCTGTAGTAATTAGGAGTGACCAATGCATTACGTTCTTGTTTTTTAAGTCATAAATCTAAAATCCTGTTTGTACATAGGCTGTATAGGATGCTAAAATCCTTGTCCATCCCAAAGATTGAACTTGACCCATAAAACCAACATAAGCACCAGTCTTTGAGGGAAAGCCATCCTCTCATTGCCCTCCCCTCAGCTGACCAACTGCCTCAACAAACAGCACGAACATACATGCAACACCACTCCAAGTGGTTGCCCCAAAATCAGCAAAATAAGCGTGCAATATTCAACTACAGTAGTTGTTATAAACTCTTATTAAAAAATGCATGACTTCATTTGAAATTCTTAAATTAATTTTATAGTAAATGAATGAATAAAATTCTTAAGGTGGGGAGGGGGCATCTGGCTTCTCTCTATGCCCTCAGTTTCCTGTTTTCCAGCTCGGTCTTGCCCTGGTGGCTGTTATTTCAATTCTGTTAATCAGTGGGAAGCAATCAACCCTCAGGTCTTCCACTCTCCATTCAATTTTACATACTGTGGCTAAAAGGATCTTCTTAAGTCTGCAAATCTGATCATATGGTGTTTCTTGGAGGTTTAAAGACCCTTTAATTGTTTCTCCTACTCTCTAACAAGCTGCAGGGTCTGCTCTGTCTTAGCTTCTCTTCCCACTGTCTCCTTTGCAGTTCTACTGGGCACCACACTGGCGCTGAGGGATGAACCGGACTGGAAGGCCCATCTCCTCTGTGACAGGACCTTCCATCCCCACCTCCATCACTGTCATCCTTCACACGTCAGTTTAAACATCTGTCTTCAAGAGAACCTTCCCTGACCCTCCAGACTGGATGACATTTCTCTGCTTCCCTAGCAGCTGGTACTCAACCTTCGAAGGCCCCATTTACAAGAGTAAGCTGGGGCCAGTGCTGCGGTGTAGTAGATGAAGCCTCCACCTGCAAGGCCAGCAACACATACGGGTGCCGGTTCTAGTCCCAGCTACTCCTCTTCTGATCCAGCTCTCTGTAAATGGCCTGGGAAA
The DNA here is from genome assembly GCF_964237555.1 of Oryctolagus cuniculus. NCBI lineage: Eukaryota > Metazoa > Chordata > Mammalia > Lagomorpha > Leporidae > Oryctolagus > Oryctolagus cuniculus. The sequence goes on from NC_091443.1 coordinate 71,659,124, forward strand.
GCAATGAAAGATGGCCAAAGTCCTCGGGTCCCTGCACCCACATGAGAGATCCAGAAGAAGCTCCTGGCTCTTGACTTTGGATTGGCCCAGCTCCAGCCATTGTGGCCATTTGGGGGGTAAACCAGTAGACCTCCATCTCTGTCTCTCCCTCTGTATGTAACTCTGCCTTTCAAATAAATAAATCTTTAAAAAAGAGTCATTAATTCTAGCATCATGCTATCATTTGTTTAATGTCTGGTTGCATGCAGACTGCAGGTACCATGAAGGCAGGAATCCTGCCTGCGTTGGTCATGGCTGCAACCTCTGCACACATCTGGCACACCAGTTATGGAACTCATGGATTCTAGGACCATAGCTCACTACCCAGAGCATGAAGTACCCTGGACTGTCCAAATGGATCTAAGAAAGCCAAGATAGAACTTTTTGCTTTTGTTTTTCTAAAGTCCATTTATCATTTTGGCCAGATATCAGATATGGACCAGGATCACCCCAAGGCTGCCCCTAGAGTTGTGACAGTCCATAGTCTGACCATAAAACATGAGTCCTTCTATTGCTTCAGTCATTCAACATCATCATGAGGTCCAAGAAGGACCAAGCCCATATAGGATTTCACCTCATGATGAACAGCGCTCAGGTTCTTGTAATTCACAGATGGAAACCCAACAGTCCACCAAGCAGGGGAAGCCCAGTCAGGAGGCTGGTGACCTGCTGCTCCTTTACTGCTTGTCTGTCAGCTGGGACATGTCGTCTTGTCACACACATGCTCTTGTTGGCATGCAAGGCGTCCTGAGAGAGCAGTGGGCTTTCCACAGAGGGAGGGGTTAGCACAGCGCTTCATTTATGCACCCGACAGTTTCCATTTGCTAGGCTAAGTGGATTTATGATTTATCTAGTTTACACTAAATCTACTTTCAGCAGATGACAAGTGGTTAAAAGATCACTGCAAAGAAACCAAGGATTGAAGACAATCCTTTTACTCCTAGGGCAAACTCCTCCTTAGCAGCATCATGAGCTCATAAGCAACAATGATCTAATGGGATCAGAATTTGACCTCCTGAAAGTTAAAACTACCAAGGTTTGAAATGTAGATTTACAGCTATTTTCTTTATCAGCAAATATACACTGGGCCTTGAAATATAATCTGATAGTATCCAGCTGTTGTCATCAGCAGTAATTGTTTTCAAAGATTTATTTGAAAGGCAGAATGACAGAGGAGGAGAGGATGAGATGGAGACAGAAACACAGACAGAGAGATCTTCCATTTGCTGGTTCATTCCCCACAATATCTAGTGCTGGGTCAGGCTGAAGCCAGGAGCCAGGAACTCCCTCTGAGTCTTCCATGTAGGGTGGCAGGGGCACAAGTACTTGAGCCATCATCTGCTGCTTCCCAGCCACATCAGCAGGAAGATGGATCAGAAGCAGAGTAGCTAAGACTTGAACAAGCACCCTGATATATGGGATGCAGTCATCCCAAGAGGTGACTTAACCCACTGCACCACAGTGCCAGCCCCCAGTAGGAACTTTTTAAAATATGTTTATTTATCATCCACTCTAACTTCACAATTTTTATACTTTTGCATCTTATAATAATGCAAAATATATTAGTACATGTGTATATAACTTATACATAAATAAGTTATTGAATAATCATTTATTTAGGAGTGCCTGCCTATAAAAATTTACTGAGAGTGTGTATGATCAAAAGTGCTTGGGGGTGCATAGCAGTTTAGACACTGATTATAATGCCTTCATCTCAAATCAGAGTGCCTGGGTTAAATTCCTGGCTCTAGCTCCTGATTCCAGCTTCCTGGTCATGCTGACCTGGGAGGCAGTGATGATGGCTCAATCAGTTGAGTTCCTACCACCCATATGGGAGACCTAGATTGGGTTCTTGGCTGCTGGCTTTGGCCCAGGCCCAGTCCTGGCTGTTGTGGGCAGGTATGGAGTTAGCCAGAGGATTTGAGAGCAGTGCTCTCCTTCTCATTCCCTTGCTTGCTCTTTCTTTCTCTCTACCTCTCTAGAAAAAACGTGCTTGCAAATGTCTAAGAGGTCTGCTTCTAAATTCATAAGAACCTGAGTTAAAATACCAGTGATATCTCCTACTATCGGTGTGCCTGGAGAAGTTAATTAATGTTTCTGATACTCAGTTTTCATACCTGTAAAATGGGGATGCCTAGATTCAAGTACAGCTAGTGACGACAAAGTGGAATAAACCTGGTGAGACACTGAGCACAATGCTTGCCTAAAAGTAGGGATTTAATCAATATTATTCATGGATGCTTGACCTCTGAACACAATGTGGACCTCTTACTACAATGTCCTCGCCTCCCTTTCTTTATCTAACTCCTGTTTGTCCTTTAAGACTCTGCTCTGGGGGCCGGCACTGTGGTAGGTTAAGCCCCCGCTTACAGTGCCAGCATCCCATATGGGTGTCAATTCAAGTTCCAGCTATTCCACTTCTGATCTAACTCTCTGCGTATGGCCTGGGAAAGCAGTGGAAGATGGCCCAAGTGCATAGGCCCCTGCACCCATGTGGGAGACCTGAAAGAAGCTCCTAGCTTTGGATTGGCTCAATTCCGGCTATGTGGTCATTTGGGAAGCAATCCAGAGGATGGAAGACCTCTCTCTCCATCTGTAACTCTGCCTCTCAAATAAATAAATCTTTATTATTTATTTCTAGACAGTTCTGAATCTGTCTCCTTGAAGAAGTCTGCCCTGTGGCTTTCTCTCCTCCAGGTTGGGTCAGGTGCCCTTTCGTAATATAATGGGCAGCGCTCTTGGCCTCTGTTTCCTTGCCCATCTTTCACATCACTGCTGCCTCCCAGGGTCTGCTTTAGCATGAAGCCGAAGTCAGGAGCTGGAGACAGGCACTGAACGCAAGCACTCCAATTTGGAATACAGGCATCTTAACCATTAGGCCAAATGCCTACTCCTAAGGAAGTATTTTAAACTAGAACGGGTGTCTCTGTATATCTTCTGGATTTTCAGTGCCTGGGATGAAGCAAATGCTCAAAAGAAAAACAGTTATCAGCTGAATGAATGAATGAATGGCTACCCAGCTATCCTTTCTTAGCCTGTTTGATCTCATCGTGCTCGCGCTCGCTCTCTCTCTCTCTCTGAAGATTTATTTATTTGAGAGGCAGAGTTACATACAGATAGAGGGAGGGAGAGACAGAGGGAGAGGCATTTTGGTTCACCCCCAAAATGTCTGCTACTGCCGGAGCTGAGCCAGTCTGAAGCCAGGAGCCAGGAGCTCCCTCAAGGTCTCCCACATGGGTGCTGCAGCCCAACCAATTGGGTCATCTTCCACTGCTTTCCCAGGCCATAAGCATAGAGCTGGATCGGAAGTGGAGCAGCCGGAACTCAAACTGGTGCCCATATGGGATGCCAGTGCCTCAGTCAGAGACTTAACTGACTACGCCACAGCACGGCCCCCCCAACTAAGAATTTTCTATTTCATTTTTTCAATTTTTGAGATAACATTTTTAATTTACATTATGATTAAAAGCCTTAATGCTCCACTAAATAAGAAATTCAACAAATAAAAAGTAAAAAAAAAAAAAAAGCCATAGTTCAGCAAGACTATAGGCAAGGGCTATAAACGATAATTAAATGAAAATATGTCCCATGGCGCCGTGGCTCACTTGGCTAATCCTCTGCCTGCGGCGCCGGCACCCCAGGTTCTAGTCCCGGTTGCTTCTCTTCCAGTCCAGCTCTCTGCTGTGGCCCAGGAGGGCAGTGGAGGATGGCCCAAGTGCTTGGGTCCTTGTACCCGCATGGGAGACCAGGAGGAAGTACCCAGCTCCTGGCTTTGGATCAGCACAATGCCAGCTGTGGCGGCCATTAGGGGAGTGAACCAACGGAGGGAGGACCTTTCTCTCTGTCTCTCTCTCACTGTCTAACTCTGCCTGGCAGAAAAAAAAAATGAAAATATGTCTATTTAACGCATATACAGTAAATTTTAAGTCATAGATAATTAAAACTGTAGTAGTATATCATTCTTAATTTGACAAAGATTTAAAATAAAGTTTGACAAAACACTATATATGCAGGAAAACTGATAAACACAGGAATTGCAGCCATTTTTTTCTTTTTTTGTTTCTTAGTTGTTTTTTTGTTGTTGTTTTTTGTTTTGTTTTGTTTTTTTAAGATTTGTTTATTGGCCGGCACCGTGGCTCAATAGGCTAATCCTCCGCCTGCAGCGCCGGCACCCTGGGTTCTAGTCCCGGTCGGGGCGCTGGATTCTGTCCCGGTTGCCCCTCTTCCAGGCCAGCTCTCTGCTGTGGCTCGGGAAGGCAGTGGAGGATGGCCCAAGTGCTTGGGCCCTGCACCCCATGGGAGACCAGGAAAAGCACCTGGCTCCTGGCGCCGGCCACGGCAGCCATTGGAGGGTGAACCAACGGCAAAGGAAGACCTTTCTCTCTGTCTCTCTCTCACTGTCCATTCTGCCTGTCAAAAAAAAAAAAAATTTGTTTATTTATTTGAAAGAGTTCCACAGAGAGAGAAGAGGAGGCAGAGAGACAGATCTTCCATCCGCTGGTTCACTCCCCAATTATCTGCAATGGCCAGAGCTGCACCTATCCGAAGCCAGGAGCCAGAAGCCAGAAGCCAGGAGCCAGGAGCTTCTTCCTATCTCCTATGTGGGTGCAGGGGCCCAAGGACTTGGGCCATCTTCTACTGCTTTCCCAGGCCATAGCAGAGAGCTGGATCAGAAGTGGAGCAGCCGGGACTAGAACCAGCGCCCATATGGGATGCCGGCACTGCAGGTGGCAGCTTTACCTGCTAGCCACAGCGCCAGCTACATATTGTGTGGTTTTTTTTTTTTTTTTTAATTTTAGCTCCCACATTCAAGGGAGAACATTCAATATTTGTCTTTCTGTGTCTGGCTTATTTCACTCAACATGATGTCCTCCAGTTGCAACCATTTTGATGCAAATGATAGAATTTCATTCTTTTTATAGCTGAATAATATTCCATTGTATGTGTTTTATATATATATACACACACAATTTTCTTTGTCTATTCATCATCATTATAAATGATGATGACACCTCGGGGACTTTATCACGTTCTCAAGACCCTGAATCAGCCTTTACAACAGGGTGCAGACTCAGCGGCCCCTCACAAAGCACTGGCCGGGGCCGACCACACCAGCTCACCAGCCCAAAGGGTGACACAAAGGCAGCAGTGTCTATACCCATCCTCTCCTGAAAATCTCCACTCCTTTTTTTTTTTTTAATATGACAATATTTGTCAATGTTGTCTTAAATTAGAAAATAAAGAAAGATATTCTGTCCCATACCTTTTCATAGTTCTGGGCTACAGTGTTTGGGTGATGGGAGCTTAGTCACACACATGACCTTATATATCCCAAAAATCCTTTACACCAATGATAACTTGGAGAACAAGCCAACCTGTCTGAGATTTTTGGCAGAAGATAAATATATCCACAGTGTAAATACTGTGAACAACAGAATTTTAAAGTCTAAGCCCTTAGGATTTGTGGAAATTTAACATCTTTTTTATTAAAAATATCAAATTTCCGTTTTAACTGGAAGGTTAGGGAAACATTGTTCTACTTTGCTGGTTAGTTTTTTCATAAGGGAATCTAGCATCAGGTATAGAGATCTTTTCTACAGCCACTGATGAATAAAATTATCTCCTTCAATAGCCAGGAGCTTATTGCAATATTTATAATAAACCTGGAATTCATATTCTAAGCCAATATTTGAATAAATAAGTGTATTGGAGGAAAAAGTCAAATCTTATTGAAAATATTTGTATAGTTGTCTCTCAAATGCTTACATATGAATCCGGGGAAAGCCTGAAAAACTATGTTTTTGCTATTCTGGCAATTGTTATTGATTTGCTCATCGGTCAAGAATTTCACGTTCCCTTTTAAAGGTTTGCCTACATCGTCCCAAGCAGGTCCAAAGATAGGAACACTTTATTTATAGGAGTTGTGGTATGAAAGAACGATGTTGTGGGAACTCCCTCTTAGCACAACAGGAGGAACCCTGTCCCGTGCTGGCCCTGGTACACGTGCTGAGTTCTCCCATCCCGCCATGGCTTTGGTGGCTGTTTGGGGAGATGGTTTGCCAGCAGGCGGGTTCCCCAGAGGAATTTAGAACTTGCATTGCTGTGACAACAATGTTGTGACTGACAGGGGAGGGAGCTGTCCAACTTGAGGACTTCGTTCAACGATAAATGTCATGTCTCACCTTCCCAAGATTCTAAAATATTTCCAGTTACAATCACTGGCTTAGAACCACAGTTAAGAAAGGTGGTGTACCACAGAAAATCCCACTGTACTAGGATTTGTCATTATAAAATACACACTGAAGCTCCAGGATAGGCAAATCAGAACAGAAAAATGTGGTGTGCTTGTCTGAGTTAGCCATCATGGCTAAAATTTATTCTATGGAAAAACATGTCCCAGGCTCCAAACAGACTTTTATTACAAAGTCTATTCATGTGTTCGGATCTGCTTTCAGTGTTTGATGAGATATATTAGAGATTATACATGTGATATACATATTTATTATATCTGTGATGTGTGTCACATAGGAATAAAGGGATTACATCGTTTGTTGGTTTAAAAAAGAAATAAAACCAAGGTGATCAGAAATAATAAATTAGATTCTATGACAAAGCTATACTCACAAAAAGAAAAATCTTGAATAAGGTTGAAATGATATCCATTAATCCCTTCATAAATTTATATTTTGGGGGAACAGTGCTTTCAAGTGTGTATATACACACTCACACACACATATAATATTTTCTGTATTTCTATTTTATATGTTATATATAATCACTTTGGCTATACATAACAGACAGTCTTAGGAAGATTTTCTTTTCCCAAGTGAGAGCTCTTAAGAAAACATAAGGGAAAGCATGCCCATTTCTCCTATGCTAGTATTTTTTTTTTTTGACAGGCAGAGTTAGACAGTAAGAGAGACAGAGAGAAAGGTCTTCCTTTTTTCCATTGGTTCACCCTCAAAACAGATGCTACGGCCGGCGCGCTGCGCCAATCGGAAGCCAAAGCCAGGTGCTTCCTCCTGGTCTCCCATGGAGTGCAGGGCCCAAGCACTTGGGCCATCCTCCACTGCCTTCCGGGGCCACAGCAGAGAGCTGGACTAGAAGAGGGGCAACCGGGACAGAATCCGGTGCCCCAGCCGGGACTAGAACCCGGGTGCCGGCGCCGCAGGCAGAAGATTAGCCTATTGAGCTGCGGCGCCGGCCTTATGCTAGTATTTTGATTTTGTACATTCAGCCCAATTCTAGAAACATCAAGAATTTTCATTCATTGAGCTCCCGTTGGAAGCTGGGTGACAGGACAGGAAGATGCGGCTGTGCTAATGTATTTAATGGAGAGGAGTGAGGCAGGCTGGGAAGGGAGCTGCCCTGGCAGGGCTGAAGATTTCTCAGGACTCACCAATTCAAGATTCATCTCTCTCTCCACCGGTCGCTTGGTGCCAATGGCCTGAGAACTGGCCGTGACACACGTAGTTCTCCTGATCACTCATCCACCCCCACTCTCTAGTTCTTTTTCTCCTTTCCCTCCTCCTCCTCCTCCTCTGTGCCTGGTGAACTCCCACATCTCTGTCCGTCCTTGGCCTGGTTATCCCTTCCTTAGGGAGAGACTCCATGGCCCCCGGAGATTAGGCTAGATTTTCCTCTTATTTGTTCCTGTAACACCTTGGGCTTTGAAACATGCATCACATTCGTGAGCATTTGGATAAGGTGTGTCTCCCTGGCTAAACTGCAAACTACAGGCGCGTCAGTTGTGCCTCACCTGGGAGGTCCTCAGTAACTCATCAGTGAGTGAACCATTGAAGAAATGTTCATGTGAACAAATGAAGAAAATGAGGGAAGCAAAACAGGGCTTGGTGCTGTTTCCAAGTGAGCTTCCGTGCAGGGACAAAGTATGTGCATCACTAAAGGTACCTTCCTGACTGTTAAATCCTTAGCTTAGGAATTTTCAGGGTGAGTGAAAGGAAGGAGGGAGAAAGTATAGCTTCTAAAGAGAATAATTTTTAAAACATATTTACATCATTAATTTAATTTTTTTCAGTCATCTTATTAAGAATTATTTCAGAATTTTAAATAATGTTAGAGAATAACGTGGGATTTTAATTTCTATCAAAAGGGGCTATATTTTAGAAAAAAATTTTAAATACTTCCTTAGGAGTAGGCATTTGGCCTAATGGTTAAAATGCCTGTATTCCACATTGGAGTGCTTGTGTTCAATGCCTGTCTCCAGCTCCTGACTTTGGCCTCACATTAAAGCAGACCCTGGGAGGCAGCAGTGATGGCTCAATTAATTGGGCTCCTGCCACACATGTGGGCAACCTGGATAGAGTGCCTACCTTCCAGCTTCACCCTGGCACAGCCATGGCCTTTGCAGGCATTTGGTGAGTGAACCAGCAGATGGCAATACTCTCTGTCTCTCTTTCAAATGAATACTACTTTTTTAATTTTTAAAAATAAAAAGAAAGGGGCTGGCGCTGTGGCGCAGCAGGTTAAAACTCCAGCCTGCAGTGCCAGTATCCCATATGGGTGCTGGTTCAAGTCTCAGCTGTTCTGCTTCTGATCTAGCTCCCTGCTAATGGCCTGAGAAAGCAGTAGATGGCCCAGGTCTCCACCCACGTGGGAGACCCAGAAGAAGCTCCTGGTTCCTGGCTTCCGATCTGCTGAGCTCTGGCCATTGCAGTCATTTGGGGAGTGAACCAGTGGATGGAAGACTTACTTTCTTTCTCTCTCTACCTCTCTCTCTCTACTTCTCTCTGTAACTGTCTTTCAAATAAATAAAATAACACTTAAAAAATAAAATAAAATTAATAAGTGTTCAAAAACAATTACTGCCTTAGCTTACTACTCCTCTTTTACAAGGTGACGATCAGAGCTATACTACAAACAAGTAAACACTTTGCTACACACAAAAAATAACAAAACCATTAGAATACACTGGCATAATTTCCTAAGAAATATAAAAGCACTGTTGAAAATGGTTACTTTGTCTATGGCATCCTTAAATATAGCTCTCTAACTTTATCCCCCACTGTGTTATTTGTACTGTCAGTCACCTCCCCTCTAAACCTGCACAACTTTCCTTCCACAAGAAATAACCCCCCTTGGGGCCGGTGCTGTGGTGCAGAGGGTTAAAGCCCTGGCCTGCAGTGCCGGCATCCCATACAGACACCAGTTCGAGTCCTGGCTGCTCCACTTCCAATACAGCTCTCTGCTGTGGCCTGGGAAAGCAGTAGAGGATGGCCCAAATCCTTGGGCCCCTGCACCCACATGGGAGACCTGGAAGAAGCTCCTGGCTCCTGGCTTCGGATCGGCTCAGCTCTGGCCATTGCAGTCATTTGGGGAGTGAACCACTGGATGGAAGACCTCTTTCTCTGGCTCTACCCCTCTTTGTAACTCTTGCAAAATTAAATAAAACAAATCTTAAAGAAAAAAGAAAAGAAAAAAAGAAACCCTTCAACACCTTGTTAAGAATGAAATGACTAACTGGCAGCATAACTTGTTTCATGAAAATTTATGTTCAGCCTGATAGCTAATGTCCTATACTTGTATTCTGAAAAACTTCTGCCCAACATCAATGATCTCCTGTAGCAATAAGAGATTTAATATCCTGGCAGGTCCAGAGTGGACAGGTCCCTGTAGTTGGGACTCTCATGTTTCAGATAGCCTTTTGTTCTCTCCGCCAGGCTGGAGTAAGGTTTTGATTTTAACCCTAATGGATCTGACAGGTGTCAATTTTCATATCAGTTTTCTGTCTCATTGTCTTTGAAGTGGAACTCGCTCGAGGTTTGTGTTCCCTTTAGAGAGCTTTCCTGATGCTGGAGCAGTGAAAAGGCCCAGGAAGCAAAACCATCAGCAGGGTGGAGCGCCCAAGAGCAAAGAGAAGCACGAGGCTTCCCAGTGACACACGTGCAGCATCCGGGCCTCGGAGAAGTCTGCAGCCCCAAATGTTACACGCTAATTACATATGCTGCTCCTTCCATGAAGGGTTGAAGAACAGGGCCGCACACATCCTTCTGGCTTCACAGGAGTAAGGAGGGTGGCAGACGGGGAGGGCGTGGTACGTACCTATTGCCCTGCTTTGTTCTAAACAGTTCTCGTACACACTGCTGCACTTGGAGTTTCCAGGCTGTACAAACAAGTTGTGAAACATTTACAAACATAGCACACATTCATAAACTCATTACAAATATTCATAAAAAAATACTCTCAGAGGATCAGGGCAGGCCCCTGCACTTTCTGACATGGCAACTGTCTGCCAGGTAAGATCCAGGGTGGGGAGAGTCCCTGCGTCTCCCAGCCCATTGTTTTGGAGGTGCAGAGGTGAGACACTGAGGTGGAGGGCTGCAGAGACTGACACGGCCCTGTGTCTGAAGGGTTACCACTTTGTTTCGAATTTCATACCCAGGACTCAATCAAATCTCAGCCACAAAGTGATTTTCAGGGCATTAGTATGAACACTGGCCCTGTTGCCAAGCTCTTTCTAACTTTGAACTGGCAGGCTGGAGCCCTGGTCTACTGAGGCTTGTGGCAGGCTCACTTCTCACTCTGGAAATCTCATCTCCTCGGAGGGCTTCAGCCATCCCATGGCTGTCCTCGGGAGTGGAATGGGGATCCACTCGGACCTTTGAGAAGGACAGTGTCATTATGGGCTTTAGAATAATGACTCTAGACCTGTGCAGGAGCACTTCAGGGATGAGACTGGACATAAAAATGGGGTTTTCAGAAGGCAATTAGGGACCAGAACTTAGAAACATACTCTGAGGATGGAAACGTTTGGGCAAACTCAAAAGATAACAGACTAGGTTGATACACAACCTAAAGTATGAGAAAAATAAAAGACTGCAGGTTAGTGAAACAGTGGCACTACCACTAAACAACACGAGCAAATCAGTCAAGGAATTGAGTTGGGAGTCAAGGAGAAAATGCTGAGTCTAACCTTGACAAAAATAAGCAATGTGCTACAATGTGGTATTACATCAGGGAAGACAGATAAGGGCTAAAGATGGGGCAAGATGAGTGCCGACAGCAGAGCCTTGGAGGGTGCCTACCTGGTAGGAAGGTGGGGATGGAAGAAAACACAATATAAAAGAAAAAGATGCAACTTACTTTGAAAACTATCAAAAATAAGATGGACCAATGGATGATAAATGAATACATATTTCAAAGAGCAAATATAGCAAGATGCTAAATGCTGGACGTAGGTGGCAAGTATGTAGCTATTCACTGCATAATTCTAAATGTTTCTGTATATTCGAAAATACTCATAATTAAATGTTGCAAAACATGAAAAAAGGAAAGAAAGCAGCAACTAGAGATGTGAGAAGAAAAAGACAACTTGGAACTGTTTTGGAATCTAACAGAAGAGGGTCTCAAAAAAAGAGAGGCAGCCAACAGGTCTCAAATGCTGTAGACAAATGCAGAAGATTGGGTAGGGAAATACAGTTAGCAATTAAAAACCACTGGTGACCTTTGTAAAAGCAATCAAGTTACCATGTAGAGGTCAGGAGCCAGTGTTGTGGTGTAACAGCTGAAGCTGCTGCCTGCAATGCTAGCATCCCACATGGGTGCCAGTTTGTATCCCCGCTGCTCCAGTTCTGGCCCAGTACCCTGCTAATGCCTGGGAAAGCAGTGGAAGATGGCTCAAGTCCATGGGGCCCTGCACCTGCATGGGAGACCTGGAGGAAGCTCCTGGCTCCTGACTTCAGCCTGGGACAGCCCTGGCGGTTGCAGTCATTTGGGGAGTGAACCAGTGGATGGAAGTCCTCTCTCTCTCTCCCTGTTTCCCTCTGTAACTCAGCCTTTAGAATAAGTACAGGGCCGGCCCTGTGGTGCAGCTGGTTAATCCTCTGCCTGCGGCGTCGGCATCCCATATGGGCACCAGGTTCTAGTCCCGGCTGCTCCTCTTCCAGTCCAGCTCTCTGCTGTGGCCTGGGAAAGCAGTAGAAAATGGTCCAAGTCCTTGGGCCCCTGCACCCATATGGGAGACTGGGAAGAAGCACCTGGCTCCTGACTTCAGATTGGTGTAGCTCCGGCTGTTGCAGCCATTTGGGGAGTGAACCAACAGAAGGAAGACCTTGCTCTCTGTCTCTCCCTCTCACTGTCTGCAACTCTACATCTCAAATAAACATGTAAAATCTTAAAAAAAATAAGTAAAATAAATCTTAAGAAAAAATGTCTAGCGTGACATGAAAGCAGATAGAAACAATGCTTTCTAGAAGTTTGTGGATAAAGGGAAAATTAGAAAGAGGTGGGACATACTAGTTGGGTTGGCAAGTCAAGTTTATCTGCAGGCAGAAGATGAAGAATCAATAGACAGAAAACAAAGTTTGAGGTTGAGGCTAAAGGACAGAACAAGGGCACAAAGTTGGCAAGAGGGGATTGGATTGGGAGTGCAGGGGAAAGATTGGTTTTGGAGACGGTTGCTAAGGAAGAGAAGCAGAAAGAACAGTGGCGATGTGCAGATGGGGAAGGGTGAAGTTGAGGATAACTTGTTGGATCGCCCTAGTCCTCCTGGAAGTGGATATGAGGTCATCCGCTAAGGCTCTGGTTGGGAGATTAGAAGTAAAAATCATCTAGTACATGCTCCAACATGATTCACTCTCTGGCCTTGTTTTTGAACGAGATGGGGCTTTCTCTAAGCTAGCATTTGGAAGCCCTCAAATTAACAGCTCCCCATGATAAATAAAGCCAGAATTGCCTTGTTGGTTCAAGTAACAATAAGACATGACTTACCAGATAGCACAACTTTTCACACCGGATGGGGCAGTAAGCCATTTGTTCTGTGGCTTGAACTTTGGCGCGTACGTCGGAGACACCACCAGCAGGTGGCTGCTTCCCTGGGATCTCATTGTAATACTCAGGACCTTCCCTCTCTTCAGCTGGGCCATCAATGTGCACCTCCTCACTGAAAGGCAAAAAAGAATTCCCAAGGGGTTGGGTGAGACTTCCAATGCTGGAGGGAATGCAGAGGGTCAGAACCAGCAAATGATCCCGAAAAACTGTGCATTCATGCTTTAAGTTTATAGCTATGCTTAAGTGATGTCAAACATCTGGATAGAAGCAACCAGATGGTTGAGTTGTTTAGCATTCCATAGACAATTAAAGTGGAGTGAAAGCTGACAAAAAGCACCGAGGGTGATGTTTTTGTAACCCCTCCAGTGATAACTAATAGTAATAAATAATGAAGTCCCAAATAGAGGTCCTTTTGCCTTGGGATCACAAAAATACAAAGTTTCCCTGGGTATCTCTGGCATACCTTGATTGTTCCATTTTGGAAATGTTTTGCTGGAAGCAAATTCACATATTGTTCTTTGGGTAGAGGGCCCAGCCCAGTTTTCAAAATCAAGATGAAAAAAAAAAAAAATAAGAGAGCTATGGCCAGCTATCACGTCTGCACAAATCTGGAGGCGTATATGGGATTCATAAAGAAATATTAGAACCATATGTGGCAAGTGGGTAAACACACAATTGTTTTTAAAACTGAAACAGGGCAAAAAAAAAATTGGAGTTCTCTTACAAATTGGGATTGGTAAATTCTTATAAAAAAGAATAAATCAAGTCTTTTTTGATTAAACTCATTCCACTGGCGATCCACATGGTTTCATTGGGTTCATTACCAGTCAATAAAACAAAAACACTAGAGTTAGTGCCATCCAGGGAAAAATTTAGCATCAAGGCCCTCAGTAAAACCCTCTCTTTGCTAGCCCAGATCCCTTCATAAAGGAAAATCACCACGCCCAGTGTTTGTTGATATACAAAATGTCAAATTAGGGGGAAAATGCATTTTAAAGTGCCCAAGCATTTCATTTCTCAGGCGTGAACTGTGCAAGCCTGAGGCCTCACTGCATTGCACACATGGAGTCTGACAGCCATGAAGAGGTTTTACTGTCACTGTGGATTTTCTGTGCATTAACAAGCAGAACGAGCAGATCCTCAGGTCACGTCGTATCCCACCTCCTGCCACAGCTGCGCTGGAGTTGATCTACTGCCATGGCAAACCAGCAAACTAACGGCAATTTCGGCAACAGACACGCGATGCTTATTATTTGGCTCTGATTATTATTATTCTTATTACGTGGCTCTTTTTTTAACTGATATGCTAGGAATTTGAGTTTGAAATAAGTCGGAGAAATCTGTAGATGCATATTATCTGATGATTCCCCTTAATTAATTCATAGCCCTGTGTAACAGAAAAACAGGGCCAACCTCTTCTTACTTTTTGTCTCTCCTTTAATCTAATTACAAAGCAAGGGGAAATATCTGAATAAATATGAATGGAAGAAAAACAGAATAGAAGCTGTGTCTATTGGTAAGGGAAAACATACTAATTCCATTAGTCAATTTTAAGATGCCATATTAATTTAAAAAATACATAGCAAGTCAAATAATTATACCACTCTCTGCCAACCTTTCACAAGAAGCATTCAAAGAAGGATTTTTCAAGTACTGTTTAAACCGGAGTTCAAAAGCCTGCCCTATGGTGCTTATGACGTCTTGAGCCATTCCGCTGCGGCATTCCAGAATGTGGCAGGCTGCAAGAACACATACCAAAAAGGAATATTACAATAAATTTGCAGGAAGAGAAAATTACATAAAGTCAAAATACTTCCAGCACATGAACCGGTAATTGAATGAATGGAAGTGGTTTTACAAACTCTCTGCAGCTCTGAAATGGTAGGAAGGGTGCAAAACAATGGGAAGAAACACTGGGGTTTTACACACATTTGGGTCTCACAGCAGGTATTTTGGGTCCACATTTTTATAAAAGAAAACTGATTTTGAATCATAATCTGGCGTTCATGAAGTCAATACAGGAGATGCTCAAGCCTGCGATCTGATGGGAGGATGAGGTTTGAGGCTTCCTGTGTGGCGGGTTACAGGAGACTGAAAAAGGTAACTTTCCAGCCCCACCCCCAGACAGAGACGGGGCTGCTGGTGCAGATAAGGGCTTGGGAATACTTCCTTCTCTAGCCACTTCTCAGAGCAGTGATCAGTATGGTAATATCCATCTTCAAAATTCTGCTCAAGAACTCTCTCAGACCAGCATCAAAATCAGTACTGAATTTAGTACAGGAAATTTAGTATTGGAAGATACTAAAGATTTTTCTCTGAGAAGCAGTTACTGGGAAGGGGCTAGTTTTCATGTGCAAAATAAATAAGCTTGGGGCTGGTGCTGTGGCGCAGCAGGTTAAAACCCTAGCCTGAAGTGCCGGCATCCCACAGGGGTGCCAGTTCTAGTCTCGGCTGCTCCTCTTCTGATCCAGCTCTCTGTTATGGCCTGGGAAAGCAGTAGAAGATGGCCCAAGTGCTTGGGCCCCGGCACCCACGTGGGAGACCAGGAAGAAGCTCCTGGCTCCTGGCTTTGGATGGGCACAGCTCCGGCCGTTGCAGCCATCTGGGGAGTGAACCAGCAGATGGAAGACCTATCTCTCTGTCTCTCCCTCTACCTCTCTATAACTCTGTCTTTCAAATAAATAAAAATAAATCTTTAAAAAAGAAAATAAGCTAGAGGTGGGAAGGTAGCTGACCACACATTAGCAAATGTGCTGCTGACATCAAAGCAGGAGCTTGTGTTCGGGTTTCTGTCAGTCAGTTTCCCCAATGTATATAATACCATTCTTGCCTTGGTTACAGTAGGACGTGATGTTTAGGGCCTGGCAATGCAAAGTCTTAATCTGCTGCTTCACACGGATGACTCAGAAATAGTCCTGGCTGGCGCCGCGGCTTACTAGGCTAATCCTCGGCCTGTGGTGCCGGCACTCCGGGTTCTAGTCCCAGTTGGGGCGCTGGTTCTGTCCCAGTTGCTCCTCTTCCAGTCCAGCTCTCTGCTGTGGCCCCGGAGGGCAGTGGATGATGGCCCAAGTGCTTGAGCCCTGCACCCACATGGGCAACCAGGAGGAGGCACCGCCTGGCTTTGGATCGGCGCAGCGCGCTGACCGTAGCAGCCATTTGGGGGGGGGGGGGGTGAACCAACGGAAAGAAGACCTCTCTCTCTGTCTCTCTCTCACTGTCTAAATCTGCCTGTCCAAAAAAAAAAAGTCCTTAGGAGGAGTTGAAATAGCAGTAATATCTGGAGAAATCCTAAACATAACTGAGGGATGAAGAAAAACTAGGTAACCATTTCAAGATGGTAGTGAACATTGCCAGCCATTCTCTCAGCACAGGAAAGAAAAAGAGGTGATGCACTTCAGGGCATGCGTGGAAAAGCAGATTAAACACCAAGGAAAGCATCTTGGGTCTTGGAATTTCAAAACCAACACTGGAACCTATTACTCACAGGGATATCTGAAGAGAAGAGAGAGTTATCTTTGTGGAATAGTTTTAACCGCATTGACTTTATGCTTTGCATTGTCTTGGAAAAGATACCATATTTACTTAAAGTAAAAGGCAATCCATTCACAGTTGATAAAATTTCCAGGGCTGATAATAATAAATCATAGAATCTATAACAGCATTTCTGAGCCTTATGTTGCTAATCAACTCAAGGACTCTCAGAAAGTCTCTTTCCACAATTAATTTTTTTTTTTAATTTGAGAAACAGAGAGATAGATAAAGAGCTCTTATACACGGCTTCACTCTCCAACTGCTGTGATGGCCCAGCCTGGGGTGAGCCGAAGCTAGGAGCCAGGAACTCCATCCAGATCTCCCACACGGGTGGCAGGAACCCAGTTACTTGAACCATCTCCACTACCTCCCAGGATCTGAATAAGCAGGAAGCTGGAGCCAGAGTTTGGGCCCAGGCCCTACAACATGAGATGAGGGCCTCACAACCAGCATCTTAACCGGGAAGCCAAATGTCGGACCGGATGTGATTGGTTTTGGAAGGATTTACGTCTCTGAACACTTTTGGAAGGGCTATGTGCCTTGGATGCTGAAACACAAGTTAACTCTACTTTTGAAAACTATTAAGAATATGTTATAAATGTACATCCTAACCACCCAAAGACAGTCTTTTCTCTTTCTTTAAACTATCACTTAATATTTTCCCTGTATTCTTCTCTATAGTAGTTTTAAAAACACTTGTTTGAGCAGGTATTTGGCCTACTGGTTAGGGTGCCCATGTGCCATAACTGAGTGTCTGAGTTTGACATCTGCCTCTCGCTGCTGATTCCAGCTTCCTGCTAATGCAGACACCAGGAGGTAACTGTGATGACCCAAGTGACTGGGTTCTTGCCACCTACATGAGAGACCTGGATTCAGTTCCTGGTACCCAACTTTGGGCTTTTGGGGACTGAACCAGAGAATGGGCTCACTTTCTCTTGCTGTCTCTCTCTCCTTCTCAAGTAAATAATAAAAATATCAGTTGACAACAGGAGTCACTGTGCACTTACTCCTCATGTAGGATCTCTGTCCTTAATGTGCTGTACACTGAGGCTTAATGCTATAACGAGTACTCAAACAGTATATTTCACTTTGTGTTTCTATGGGGGTGCAAACGATTGAAATCTTTACTTAATGTACACTAAACTGATCTTCTGTAAAAAAAAAAAAAAAAAGAAAAAAAGAAATTATCAACTCCCAACTTGACGCTCACTGGGATTAAACATGATAATAGGTCTGATCTGATTTCATCATCATTTAAAAAAAATCATCTATTATTTTTCACTTTATGTTTCTGTGTGGGAGCAAACTGTTGAAATCCTTACTTAAGGTATACTAAGCTGATCTTCTGTATATTAAGATAATCGAAAATGAATCTTGATGTGAATGGAAGGGGAGAGGGAGTGGGAAAGGGGAGGGTTGTGGGTGGGAGGGACGGTATGGGGGGGAAAGCCATTGTAACCCATGAGTCGTACTTTGGAAATTTATATTCATTAAATAAAAGATAAAAAAAAAAATATCAGTTGATAGAATAAATCCTAGTTTCTCTGAATCATATCATTATTTCTAGGACATGAAATTCTCTGCTCTTTTATTGAAGTGTGAGCTGCAGCAAGTCCCCAGTTGATGGAAGATTTCTCTCTCTCTCTCAAATAAATAAATAAAATATATTTTTAAATATATGGCATAGCTGGTAAAGCTACCACCTGTGACACCGGCATCCCATTATGGGTGCTAGTTTGAGTCCAGGCTACTCCACTTCTGATCCAGCTCCCTGTTAATTTGCCTGGGAAAGCAGTGGAGGATGGCCCAAGTGTTTGGGCCCCTGCACCTAGATGGGACACCCAGAAGAAACTCCTGGCTTTGGACCGGTCCAGTCCTGGCTGTCGCGGCCATCTGAGGAGTGAACTAGTAAATTGAATATTCTTTTCTCTGTCTCTCCACCTCTCTCTGTAACTCTGCCTTTCAAATAAATAAAATAAGCCTTTAAAAAAATGAAGAAGATAATGAGAGGCAGGAGACTCAAACATGTAGGTATACACACGTACAGAAAAATATATTGTGCTTCCAGTGAGAGGGATAAGAGACGAAGGATGTTTAAAAGAACTCTGTGAAAAGATTTATATCTGAGTTCAAGTTCCAGTTATGCCACCATCTGTGTGACCTGGACAAATCGCTCAATGGCAAGGTCCGCACCTGCCAAGGCAAAGTGCTGGTGGCTTCTGAAGCCCTTTTTTTTACTTTATAGACTCTTATCCTTTATCACAGTAGCTTAAACCCTTTAAGGAACAGAACAAAGCAGGTAGGCACAATGGAATGAGCGAATCAGCCAAACCCACCAACCACCCTTTAACACTTCTAACACAGGAGGGCCTTTCAGAAAGTCTGTGGAAATTATGAAAAAACTGCATGGGCTTCTAAATTCTTTTATTCCAAAGTAAGCTTATCTTTGAATTCCATATTTCCAAGAACCCGCTCAAGTACATTCCATACTTCTAAAATGCTTTATTTGTCTTAACTTTTCCAATGCTGATATATTGAGGTTTTTTGCCTCTTTATGGGCTGATGCCACCAACAACATTTTCTGCTTGGCTTTAGATTACCATATGACTGCCAGCTTATTCTTTAGGAGATTAAACAGGAAGAAAACCAGTGGTGCCCATTTCTCTCCCCAGGAGAAGTGGAACAGGCCGATCCTGGACAGCTGTTCTTCTTCCCAGTCTTGCCTCCCTTGGGGAACACGCCTGTTTGGATGGAGCTATCTGTTGCCGTCATTCTCAGACATGCTGCTCTGTGAAAATGATCAGGATGGGGCGGGCCTTTAATTCCATACACATATGCCCATTTCCAAATATTAGAGATACCCCCAAAAGCTTGACCAAGAATTGCAATCTATAGCTAACAGAAAGGAAGAAAGGCCAGTTTATACAAAGTCCTAAAAGAAAGACAAGTATCCACAGAGTTCCAGGTACCAAAAAGGAATGCAGCTTCTCAGTGACCTGTAATTTGGCTAAGGACGCTTCACTTTGCACTCCCTGTCTGCATGGGGTTTTGACTTCCTGCCTTGGAGCCGGACAGACCCACAGTTCTACCACTGGGTGTCGCTCCAGACACTGTATTAAGAAGGATTTAAAAGAATCTTATATTCATAGTCTTCTAGATTTTTCCTTTGGCTTCCTAGCCAGGAAGTCATGGACAAGAGGATGAGAACAATTCTTAGAGGTTTACAGGCTTTTCTTTATTAGTTTTACGTTTGTCTTCATTTTGTTAGGAGACTAGAAATTAAGAAGTTCAGTTTCTCAGCTCAGCCACCAGATGGTGCTGTGGTACTGAAGCAGAGTGTCCTGCAAGCCTTGGGAACTCATTCAAAGCTCCCCCAGCAGCCTATAGCTAACCAACATCATCAGGGCACTAGTGCATGTACTTTATAACCATGAGAATAAATATAAACAAGTGGGTCCATTTAGGTGGTTTTTTTTTTTTTTTAAGATTTTATTTATTTGAGAGGTAAAGTTACAGACAGTGAGAGGGAGAGACAGAGAGAAAGGTCTTCCCTCCGTTGGTTCACCCCTCAAATGGCCACCATGGCCGGAACTGCGCTGATCCGAAGCCAGGAGCCAGGTGCTTCTTTCTGGTCTCCCGCGTGGGTGCAGGGGCCCAAGCATTTGGGCCATCCTCCACTGTCTTCCCAGGCCACAGCAGAGAACTGGATCAGAAGAGGAGCAGCTGGGACTAGAATCGAAGCCCATTTGGGATGTCGGCACTGCAGGCGGTGGATTAACCTACTGCACCAAGGCACCGGCCCCTCATGGGGTTTTTAAAAGAACTTTCCTCAAGGACTTAGAACCATGGCCTTCCTATGCTGAGCTGGTGCCGGTGACCTGGGCCTCTCCCTAGACTAAACCCTGAGAAAATACTGAAATCTTCCTGGATTGCTACACACTTTGAGTAAGCAGTGAAGAGAACGTGGCTAGTTGGGACGGCACTGTGGTGTAGCAAGTAAAGCCGCCATCTGCAGTGCTGGCATCCCATGTCAGCGCCAGTTCAAGTCCTGGCTGCTCCACTTCTGATCCAGCTCTCTGCTATGGTCGGTCGATCTCTCTCTCTCTCTCTCTCTCTGCCTCTCCTTCTCTCTGTGTGTAACTCTTTCAAAATAATTAAATAAATCTTAAAAAAAAAAAAGAAGAAGAATGTGGCTAGTCTCACAGCAAGGACAGGTTCAGGCCATGTTAGCCACTTAGTAAATGCCAGCCATTCTTGCTGCAATTTGCCTTTTCTTCAGAAAAGGGCCTTTTATTCTTTTTTTAAAAAAGATTTATTTATTTATTTGAAAGTCAGAATTATACAGAGAAAGGAAAGGCAGAGAGAGAGAGAGAAAGGTCTTCCATCCACTGGTTCACTCCTCAATTGGCCGCAATGGCCGCAGCTGTGCCGATCTGAAACCAGGAGCCAGGAGCTTCTTCCAGGTCTCCCACGTTGGTGCAGGGGCCCAAGTACTTGGGCCATCTTCTACTGCTTTCCCAGGCCACAGCAGAGAGCTGGATACGAAGTGGAGAAGCCGGTACTAGAACCGGCACCCACATGGGATGCCGGCACGTCAGGCCAGGGTGTTAGCCCACTGTGCCACAGCAACGGCCCCAGAAAAGGGCCTTTTATCAGATGAGTAGTGCATAAAAGGGCTCTGGCCAAGAAGGGCGAAAACTGGCAATGCTGTGACTCAGATGCACTAATGCAAAATTTCATCATGCAAAGGGGACAGTGGGACTGTGCAGCATTACTGGTGTGAAGCCTGTCTCCTCTGCTGTCTCCCCTTCCCGCCAGCCACGCTCTCCTCCTCTCCCCTGCAGCCTGCCTTTACCAGTGCAAGGAAACTGCGCGCTCCAAGGCGACCAATGGCCTGTTAAGGGCTGGGCTAAATGGCGTTTCCCACCTTCATCCCCCTTAACTCCTCTGCGGTGGGGGCCCTGCGCCGATGGCTGGGAGAAACTTCTCGTAATGTTCATCTGAGCTCCTTTCCAGCTCCTGACCACTCTTCCTTTGAGTTCTCCAACTTCTCAACTGTGGGGAGCAGCCCGGACTGGACTGAGTTACTGGAATTAAGACTTATTCTATGCATCTGCTCTCCCACAATATGGCGCTGGGAGAGAAGTAAACAGCTTCCGCACAGCTGCCTCCAGTTCAGCTAATAAACTGTAGGACTTGCTCCTGATTGGAGGAGAGCAGCGTACTCGGCGTGTGGGCAGCCGAGTTGGGATTGGCGGAGGAGGACTATAAAGGAGGAGAGAGACGGCATGCACCGGGAACATCTATGGGGAACATCTATGGGGAACATCTAGCTGAAGGAACACCTGTGCAGCCCCCGAGAAGAGCCGGCCGGCGCGGTGTGCCGCTCCCCTGCGGAAGTGGGGAATGTGGCCAGGGGGAACCGCCCTTCCACGGAGGTGGAAGGGATAGTAGCCAACCCGGGAAGAACCAGCAGCAAACCCGGGGAGGGCCGAGCAGACGAAAGAACAGCGCAGGGTCCTGTGTCGTTCCTCCACGAAGAGGGGGAGCGACATAATGGTGCCGTGACTCGGATATGAAGCCTAGACAGGGTTTAGTGTTGCTCCTCCACGAAGAGGGGGAGCGACACTCAACGTTCTCACCCGCATCTCTCTGGGCTCCTCCATCACTTTTAGGGCTAAGGAATTATAAGTACAGTTTTTCCAAACCCACATCTCAGACCTAGTGTCTGTCTGTCTGTCTGTCTCTCTCCTCACCCCACCTTGCTGCACCTTACCCCCAAGACCCTCTTCTTGGGCTTCTTCTGTTGTTTTCCCCTGGATGAATTAACTCTAGGTAATTTTATAACATCATCTTTCTGCTTTTACCTGTCTTTTTTATTTATTTGAGAACTTCTGATTTTTCCCCTTTATAAAATTACGTAAATTATGAAATGGACTTCAGTATAGGAATTCTAGAAAATAAAAAGGCACCAAGGAGCAATAAAAATTACACAAACTCTCACCCTGCAGATAACCACTATGCACACTTTGGCATGCATCTCCCCAGTCCTCCTCCTCTGTAAAGCTATGCCCAAATTCCCTAGGCTCATGCTACGCACGCTGCTTCACAACCTGCCATTTGTTCTCAGTAGTAATGTGAATGGTTTCCATGTCATTATTTATTCTCCTACAACACTAGTTCTAATTGCTGCATAGAACTATGTTTTGCATTCATTTAAATAATTTGTTATCTATGAATATTGAATTAATTTTATTTTTTCTAGCCTTTATCTTCTTTTTCAGATGTTTCTTGGTGCCCTGCAATGTTCTTCCATAAAAGCGTGCTCACAATCAATCCACCCAGTTGTTGGCTAATAACCTCAGGAAGATCCTACTTTTCATAGTCCCCAGGTTTCCTTTTCCTTTTCCCTTTCCTTTCCCCCTCCCTCCCTCCCTTCCTCCCTTCCTTTCTCCCTTCCTTTCTTTTTCCTTTCTTTCTCTCTCTCTCTCTCTCTCTCTCTCTCTGTGTCTCTTTCTTTCTTAACATTGATTTACTTATATGAAAGGCAGAGTTACAGAGAGAGAGGAAGAGACAGAGAGAAAGAGATCTTCCATCTGCTGGTTTACTCTCCAGATGGCCACAATGGCCAGGGCTGTGCCAGACTGAAGCCAGGAGCCAGGAGTTTCCTCTATGTCTTGCACGTAGGCATAGGGACCCAAACACTTGGGCCATCTTGTGCTGCTTTTCCCAGGCCACTAGCAGGGAGCTGGATCTGAGGTGGAGCAGCCGGGACATGAAACAGCACCCATATGGGACAGCAGCATCACAGGCAGTGGCCTCAACTGCTGTGCCACAATGCCAGCCCTAATTCCCGTATTTTCTTCCATAGTAACAGTGCCTCCTTCGTAGGACTGCTGTGAGGATGCAACTGAGATCACGGAAAGTACTCTTGACAATGCTTGGCGTGTGGTTAGCATACAGTAAATGGTGGCTGATTTTTGTATTGGGCTACCTGTCTCCTATGTATAAGAATCTGTTTGGGGTTGGCACTGTGGCAGAGCCAGGCACAGAAATACTTGCATTGCATACAATATCCCACTGACTCCTCAGAAACATCTGCTCCCCACGGATTCATGAATCCACACAGGTAAATAGTCATCAAGTACTGTTCATTCACAGCGGTGGTCCAAACTGTGCCTTCCCTCTCCATGCACACTACCAGCTGGGCTCAGGACCAGCGACAAATCCTCTGACTTGGACTGCACATTACAGACCGCCTTCCTGCCCTTCCACATCACCTTTACAGATGCAAGTCATCATTGTAGCATTTCTGTAGCACGGCAGAAGCTGGAATAATTTTTTTGTAAAGGCTTATTTATCTGAAAGGCAGAGTTACAGCGAGAGAAAGGGAGAGAAAGGGAGAGACAGAGAGAGAGAGAGAGAGAGAGAGAGAGAGAGAAATATCTTCCATCCACTGGTTCACTACCCCAAATGGCTGCAACGGCCAGGGCTGGGCCAGGACAAAGCCAGGAGCTGCATCCAAGTCTCCCACATAGGTGTAGGGGCCCATCTTCCACTGCTTTTCCAGGCAAATTAGCAGGGAGCTGGATGGAAAGTGGAGCAGCTGGGACTCAAACTGGCACCCATGTGGGATACCAGCACTGCAGGCAGCAGCTTACCCTGCTGCACCACAACACCAGCCCCTCTAGGATAATTTTTAAAAAGCTGAAAATCTGTCATGACGCCAGTGGCCTACCGGCTGGCACTGAGTGCCCTCCACAATCTGTTTCCAGCCTGTCTTCATTCACAGCTCCTCAACTTTCACTTCTTCCCTTCCCTGCACCCCACCTTTACACACACACTCAGCATCCGACACACGGCTCTGGGCTCCCAGTACGATGGTCTTCACCTGTGCCTTTCTTCTCGCATTCCACAGATCCTAACTGAGCATCTACTGCAACCCAGGCACTGCTCTCCGGCTACCCCTCCTTTTCCATGCACATCTTACAGCTCATGCTTGTCCCTCACACTGGATCAGGAGCCCACAGTGGCCAGGAATTATTTTTCTTCTGTAACAATCAGCTCACCCCTTGCATATTAGGTTCTAACTCATGATTAGTTGTGGACATAAAAGCTGCGCCATGACCTCCCCTTTGAGGGGACTGTGCTAACCAGGGGCCCAAGTGAGGGGAAACAATTTAACACTAGAGGTATGCATGTGCAAGCAGCGGGTATATTGAGAACATGGTGGCTTCTCACAGAGGTTTTTATAACAAGATATATAAGGGAGAAACAGAAATAAGGGAACAGCAAAAAAGAAAAAATAAGCAATGATGAGAATCCACTAACTTTCAAATACAAAAAATTATTGTATATTTCTAAGCTATTTATCGACTCAGACCTGTTTTCTTAAATAAAAAAGAAAGATGAGATGAAGAGAAAGAAAATAATGCTCTCTGTGTTTCCTAAATTATTCAACCCAATGATACCAGGAGGTATGTATTATTATTCCCACCTAAAAGATAAAAATAAGAAGTTGAGGTTTGAGAACATGAGACCATCTGCCTAGCCTCACACAGCGAGATGGCAGAAGTTAGGATTTCTGACTCCAGCAGCAATCTTGTGTCCTGTGACTTATTCCTTATTTCTCATTTTCAGGTTACTGACTAAAGGAAGAAAAAACTGAAAGCTCTATTTGGACTGTTTCCATTCCTCAAACCCCATGCGTGTCCTCACTCCGCGCTTCTCACGAAAGCCTTCTAGAAGTCTCCGTGCCACTCGGCTCCACCACACAGCTCAGGCCCACAGCCGGCGCTTTCTACGCGAATGCACGGCATCGGAATGTTCTCTCCCTCTTGTTTTACTGCGGCAAAGGGAGAGACTTGCAAGCATGGGGGTCCTCCTTGGCCTTACCCAGTGCCACCAGCTCTGATGTCAGAACTGCTTACCACCGTTTACTTAGGAGCCAGGACATGTGCAGAGACAGGCAGTGACCGGTGGCCAAGTTACTGAACACCTACCCTTCTCAGTGTATTTCTTTTCTTCCTTTTATCCCGCTCAGTTCATGTGAAGGGACAAAGCTTTGCTGTGCAGAGGCCTTTCCAAACATAGAAAGGAGTTCTTCTTTGAGAAGTTCAAGCAGGGATGAAAAGAAGTGGCACTTTTCTGGTATCCCTTGCTGTACTCCCTCTGCCCCTTTACCAGTTCCTGTCTCTCACACCCACTCTTCGGCTGTTAGCCATGCTTCGTTAGGTGGTTGAAAGCGACTTAATTTTTATAGGGTATGTCGTGGTGCTTGTCCTCCCCTCCTTCCTCTCCATCTTATCCGGACCGTGTTCTTTGGGCAACCATTTACTAAGCATCTATTTTATCCCAGGCTCTGTGCCAGTGATCGGTCATCATTTCATTCCTGGCCATCACAGTTGCTTCCAAGTGGACCTCCCTCCCTTAAGTTTCTTCCGGAGGAGAGCACTTTCACTTTCTTATGGACTTGTCTAAATACTGATGGAGATTGTGGATTCAAAAGCCTTCTGCATAGCAGGTAAAGCTGCCGCCTTCAGTGCTGGCATCCCATAAGGGTGCTGATTCGAGTCCCAGCTGCTCCACTTCCAATCCAGCTCTTTGCTATGGCCTGGGAAAACAGTAGAAGATGGCCCAAGTGCTTGAGCCCCTGCACCCATGTGGGAGACCTGGAAGAAGCTCCTGGCTCCTGGCTTCGCATTAGCACAGTTCCAGCTGCTGGAAGACCTCTTTCTCTCTCTCTGCCTCTCTTTCTCTCTCTGTGTAACTCTGACTTTCAAGTAAATAAATAAATATTTTTTAAAAGTCTTCCATAGCCTAGGTAGCTTATGGCAAGAACCTTGGGTGGTCACTGACATCATACATAAGAGTGTTAATTGGTAAATTAACAACAGGAGTCACTGTGCACTTACTTCCAATGCAGAACTCTGTCCTCAAAGAGTTGTATTATGAGAGTTAACAGTAAAACTTGTTCTCAAAGATTTATTTCATCTTAGTGTATTAAATGGAGAATATTCTTATGTCTCATAAGTTTTAGTTATGTGTAAGTGTCCAACTCCATTGCTTGGTTTCTTAGGTGCTTCTTTAATTAATGATAAAACTTGTTCTTAAATATTTTAATGTATTAAGTGGAGGATATTCTTATGTAGTCATGTATAAGTGCTTGCAAAAGATGTCTTATTCTTAGGTGCTTCTTTAAAGTTAATTAAGTTTCTCAAAGGAAAAAAGAAGTGAAATTAACTTTGAGATGCAATGACTTTGAGCAGCACTTGTCTAGATTGTTGAGCAACAGTTTTTTTTTTTTCAAATTGTTGAACTCTTTACTTAGTATAGAGTTAATCTTCTGTGTATAAAGTTAATTGAAAATAGATCTTAGTAAAAAATAAGCCTGGGAATAGGAGAGGGAGGAGAAAGAGGGGCGGGAGTGTGGGTGGGAAGATGGATACAGTGGGAAGAATCACCATATTCCTCAAGTTGTATTATGAAATGCATGACCTTTGTATTCCTTAAATAAAAGGCTTCTGTGCAAAAAAAGTTTTTCCTGAATCCATTTACTACAGCATTCCCCCGCCAAGTAAACCCTTCTTACACTCTGCTTGGTAAACGGCTATCTGAACCCACTTTCCCATAAGACTCAGCCCCTTCTTATTGGGCCTTCTTCTCTCTGCCCACTGGACAACTTTTTCTTCCTCCACATAGATTCTACAATGTTATGTGCTCTGTTCATTTGGCCCCCAACACATCTTGTGCCTTTCCACCTCTGTGCCTTATAGCTCTTTACATTTCCAATTCCCACTCCATGTCTGCTTAATAAATGTGGTAGAGCAAACTCCACCCATGGAGCAGCAGAGATTTTGCTTAACGAAGGGCCCTAGTTAAGGAGGAGAACCAAACTTTCATCCCTAATAGGGGTCTGAATGTCTCAGAGTTAGAGATGAGAATAATACTAATCATGTCTGTCTACAGAGGTCCAACTACCTGAGGAACTCAGGTGTATCTGAGAGATGAGTTGTTTAGGCAATTTTGCTTAATATTAACTCTTCCATTTATTCAGCCCTTCCACAAAATGGTTTTGGAACATCACAATAACAGTGGGGACATGAGTAAGAGAAACTGGTTTTAGCCATCATGGAAATTTTAGCCTACTTGAACAGATACATTAAAGACATCAAGAGCTGCAACAAGTGAGTAAATAAAATAATAGAGTGTGGCATAGATATCAATAAGAGAAACAAAATGTTTTGATGCAGCACCTATGGGATATGCTATTAGGAGTAGGAGCAACTACCAGTCAAAGATCTCTCTGAAGAAGAGGCATTTAAACTGAAATCCAAAAGAAAAGACCAAACACTCAAAGTGGCATTTTGCTCTTTAACAACAAGTGTACATGCTGCACACACATACACACACACACAGGCCAATGCAGACCAATAACATGATTGGCTTAAGTCTTTTGGGTAATTCATTTTTGTACTGATGCTATGGCAGCTAGCCCCTTCATTGTAACCAAAGATGCCTCTCGTTAGTTTTTGGGTCTCTCCAAAGAATGGATCTTAAATCTCACCTATATATTTTTCTACTTTACTCTGCTGGCAGGACCACTTTAAAAAAAATTTACTTAGTAAATTAGTTGGAAAAAAGATTGACAGAAGGGGGAGAGAGAGAGAGAGAGAGAGAGCGAGCGCAAGTGTCCTTCCATCTTCTGGTTCACGATCCCAAATGGCTGCAACAGCCAGGACTAGGTCAAGCAGAAGCCAGGAACCCAGAACCCCATCTGGGTCTCCCATGCAAGTGGCACAGATCCAAGTACTTGATCCATCATCCACTGCTTTTCCCAGGCACATTAGCAGAGAGCTGGATCCAAAACAGTGCAGCTGGGATGGGAACAGCACTCTTGATAAGGGATGCTAGTGTTGCATGCAACACTTTAACCTGCCGCACCACAACACTGGCCCTGTAGGGCCTTTTATTACCAACTCAAATTTACATAACATTTCTACAATGCAACACGGCACTTAGTAATACCCATCACTATATGTATTGA
Source organism: Oryctolagus cuniculus (assembly GCF_964237555.1). NCBI lineage: Eukaryota > Metazoa > Chordata > Mammalia > Lagomorpha > Leporidae > Oryctolagus > Oryctolagus cuniculus. The sequence continues at coordinate 71,687,529 of NC_091443.1, forward strand.
AAATAACTTCTTGTTACTTTTAAAGTCAGTATATACCAGCTCTTACGAACATCTTCGAAGTTGCTTTCCATACCTCGTTGATTAACTGGATCTTTAGCTACATAGGCAACATAGTCTGTAGTATCCTAGAAAAAAGGGAAAATAATTGCATTTAAAATAAATGAATTGGACCATCGAAAGATAAGAGTACATGTAGGGTATGATACTGAGGCAAGAGCTTAAACACAAGAAGAATATGAACACATACTAGTTTAACAAGTGTGGACTTCATATCCATTGCCCCTTAGAGAAACAATCTGAGGATTAAAATGTTAGAGGCAGACTGTGTCATGAAATATAAAAAGGAATGCAGATAGGGAATGGGCTAGGATATATTCTTTAAATTGGCTAGGAACTATGGTTCTCTCCTGTGTTTAAAATGAAAATATCATGGATTCTACAGTCACTGGGGTGTCAACAACTAGGATGGGGCATCAGGATTCCTCTGTTGTCCAAACAGATGCCAATGTATATCAGAAAAATAGTTGATTGAAGAGACAGCTTGGGTTTTGTGTGAAGCACAAGAATAATAAAGCAAAAATGCAAGGTATTCATTTGATAGTGGGAGAATATAGAAAAGAAAGAGTCATTTTTTAAAAAAAGAGAATTCATGAAAACCTTACGTTGGAAAAAGAGATGTGATACTGACTTTGTAAACACAGGCAAATAAACCACTGGTGATGCCAGCTGCTCTTAAAAATGGTAAGCTGATGAGTGACAAGATTTTAATAATTAAGGATGCTTTTTGTTATCTCAATTCTCAGGGAAAAAATACACACAATGCCATTTGCAGATTAGAAGTATGACTCTCTGGAGGGAAGATGCAATCAGCTGGCAGGAAATAAGAGCCCACGTTTGTAATACCCTCAAGGACAATCACTTAATAACTCACAATGAATCACACAGGAAGCAGATCTCAGGGTCAGCAGAGCTCAGGTTACTTTGGAAAATAACACACACAGAAGTAAATTCCTCTTATGCAAAACAAAAAAGGTCTGAAATGTCTCTGAAGCAAATAAGGTCCTACCTATGAGCTTTTGTTTAGATTACTTGAGAAGAGAAGCCATCTCTGGACTTCAGCACTAATATTAAAATGAAGAGGCAGCAGGATGCCCGTGCTGATGTGCAGCTTGTTAGATGACGAGAAGGAGGCTGTGGAGCCTCAGCACACCTCAGTTTCCTCACCTTCAAAACAGTCTCTGGCGTTTTTTTTTTTTTTTTTTTTTTTTTTTTTAGATTTATTTATTTATTTGAAAGTCAGAGTTACACAGAGCTAGGAGAGGCAGAGAGAGGTCTTCCATCTATCTGCTGGTTCACTCCCTAATTGGCCGCAACAGCCGGAGCTGCGCCAATCCAAAGCCAGGAGCCAGGAGATTTTTCCGGGTCTCACATGTGGGTGCAGGGGCCCTAGGACCTGGGCCATCTTCTACTGCTTTCCCAGGCCACAGGAGAGAGCTGGATTGGAAGTGGAGCAGCCGGGTCTTGAACTGACGCCCAAATGGAATGCTGGCAATGCAGGGGGCGGCTTAACCCACTACACCACAGCGCCAGCCTCAAGCATTCTTTTTTTCTTAAGATTTTTTTATTTATTTATTTGAGAGGCAGAGTTACAGACAGAGAGATGGAGAACAGAGAAAGGTCTTCCATCCGCTGGTTCACTTCCCAAATGGCCACAAAGGCTGGAGCTCAGCTGATCTGAAGTCAGGAGCCAGGAGCTTCTTCCGGGTCTCCCACAGGAGTGCAGGCACCCTAGCACTTGGGCCATCTTCTACTGCTCTCCCAAGCCATAGTGCAGAGCTGGATCGGAAATGGAGCAGCTGGGGCGCAAACTGGCTTCCACTCAGCCTACTACACCACAGCATCAGCCCCTTCCAATATCCGTGCAGTCCTAAAATTCTATAGCTCTTAATATCTGGGAGAATTTAAATAACACTAGAAGTAAAACACACTCAGTAAAGAGAAGTAAGAACAAAGATGATGAGATAAGGGAGAATCCTCAGTTTTACTAAAATTCAGAGAGCAATCTGGTAGAAAAAAGATGACTATGTAAGCCGGCGCCGTGGCTCAATAGGCTAATCCTCCACCTTGCGGCGCCGGCACACCGGGTTCTAGTCCCGGTCGGGGCGCCGGATTCTGTCCCGGTTGCCCCTCTTCCAGGCCAGCTCTCTGCTATGGCCAGGGAGTGCAGTGGAGGATGGCCTAGGTGCTTGGGCCCTGCACCCCATGGGAGACCAGGAAAAGCACCTGGATCCTGGCTCCTGCCATCGGATCAGCGCGGTGCGCCGGCTGCAGCGGCGGCCATTGGAGGGTGAACCAACGGCAAAGGAAGACCTTTCTCTCTCTGTCTCTCTCTCTCACTGTCCACTCTGCCTGTCAAAAAAAAAAAAAAAAAAAAAAAAGATGACTATGTTGGGCTATGGAAACTTTTAACTCAGCTTCCTACCCCTTGTAATGTGTTGGATATGAAGTTGTAATCTCTCTCAGTGAGTAACCTAAAAAATATGGATGTGCCTTAGTTGAAGGGGTGATATTCACCTCTTGTGATGGGGGTGCCAGGCACCTAATTCTTCTAACACTGTGGGGCAGTGGGGATCACTTTCCATTTCATAGACAAGGATCCTGAAGCTAAGATAGGTTTTACAAGTCAAGTTTGCTTTGCCAAAGCCTGGCGCTGCCCCTTGTGCCTCCCGACAGAGTCAGACTTCACTGAGAATAGGGTGGCGCCCTATTTCTATTTTAAATCCTCATCAGTGGATTTTCTTTCCAGCTATAGAGAACACAGAGGGTTCCACTCAGTTCAGCCAGTCAAACCTCGCCACAGCGACAATGAATCCAATCCAGTTTGTTTTTGGAAGGGGCAGTGCTTTGGCGAGTTGAAAGAACTGAAGGATGAAAGGCACAGGAAGACAGAAGGAAAAGAATAAAGATTCAGGAGAACATCTGTAGAAGTCACGCAGGGCGTGCCCAGGGTGAATGAGGACTTGGGGCTGTGTCCTAAAGTGATGGCAACCCTTGACATTTGGAAAGGGATAACACGGGGTGAACACCAATCATTGCTTTTCATACCACATTTATAGAAAATTCCTTTAAATGTCTTACAAAAAGTATTTGAGTTCCTTCAAGGATGACCAAGCTACAGTGGTTAGGAAGAGGAAAAACAATGCTGCCGTTTTTATCCTGGATTCAGTCCACCGTCCCTGCTGCCTAACCCTTGGTGTTACAAGGCTGGATGGATCAGGGTCCAGATCCATTATTAAGCTCACACAGCAGCCTCGAAGGGCCAACCACTCTGCCAGCTCCCTGTTTACTAATGGAACCACAAATAGCCATCTGTGGAATCTCTTGGAGAAAAGGTGGAGCTCTTAATTTGGTTTAATTTTTTTTATTTTAAAGATTTACTTATTTATTTGAAAGTCAGAGTTACACAGAGATAGAAGGAGCAGCAGAGAGAGAAAGCGAAGTTTTCCATCTGCTGATTCACTCCCCAATTGGCCACAACAGCTGGAGCTGCACCCATCCGCAGCCAGGACCAGGAGCTTCTTCTGGGTTTCCCATGCAGTGCAGGGGCCCAAGCACTTGGGCCATCTTCTACTGCTTTCCCAGGCCACAGCAGAGAGCTGGATCAGAAGAGGAGCAGCCGGGACTAGAACCGGCACCCGTATGGGATGCCAGCACTTCAGGCCAGGGTGTTAACCCACTGCGACACAGCGCCAGCCCCAATTTGGTTTACTTTTAAATAGTAGCGTGATGGAATGCAATAATTTGGAAATAATCAAACCCAAGACTGAAAGATGAGGAAGTAGTGAAGTCTGAAAGGAAAACTGAGTACCCATCAAAAAGGAAAAAAAGAAATTAATTTGAAATCCTGTAAAGGCTTCTTTCTGCCGTATGCTTCAAAAAAGCTCTGAAAGCAGGCTGTCTTGCTTTGCTAGACTTAAATACTTCGGGTTCCTGGTAGCCAGTGTGAAGACAAGTAATTATGGAGATGTTTCTGAGAATGACCCCATTTAAATAGCATTCACGTAAGAAAGCTGCACCAGCCTGCAAGGAAAGGAACCCGCTTAAGTACTTTAGATGCCAATTTATGAACCAAGGGTCCCACACAGTTACTTTAGGACTTTATTTCTTCTTAGGAGAGACACCATCCTTTCTGATTTCTTTTAAATATTTAGCCAGAGTTTAAAGCAAATTAAAACTCTGCAGTGACACCAGCTGCCAGATTTAGTTGTTACCACTGTCCATCTCTCTCCGGTTTCTGGATCATGTATCTTGCCATTTATGACCCTAAATTTTATTTCTCAATTAGAAATGAGAAAGTAAATATGAGGGATAGAAAATGATTCATCACTGGACTGGATTCTATTATCTTATTTCTGAGCAATACAGTATTTAATTCTAAATGATTTGCAAAAAATAAGGTAATATATTTTATGTTATCCTGTATGTTTTCTTGTTTACCATTTTCTGTGTTTATTATGAAAGTCATTCCCTACCCTCCTTCAGATTTCCATATATTTACAGGTACAAGAGAAAGACCCACCACGTTATAGAGGAGCAAATTTGTCCTTCAACTCCCTCAGTTTCAACAGACTTTTATCTTGTTCAGCCATGGACTCCCCAGCTTCAAGGTCGCTCTCCAAGGTCCAGAAATGATGCAGGAGGGAGTGGGCTCTGCAGACAAGGCTTGGAGAGAGAGTCCTGTACCATTTGTGGGACATGAGTACCACGTGGCCTCTCGCTGGAGAGAAACTGCAAGTTCTCGATCCCCAACGGAGCTTTCCCTCCCTGGGTTTCTGCAAACCTGGCTGCTCATTCTAAATGAGAATCATTCTAGATTAGGTTTAGTTGCCTTGGCTGACACAAATATGGCAAAGAGTCACCCTCTCATAGGGACAGTGATAAATAGAGCCTGCTGGGGGTTCTGAGGCAGCACTGGCCATGTGTGCTATTCATAACTTAGATATTATAGACATGAAGCCATCATATGGCAATTCCATGGCTGGCAACACAATGGAGAACTGTTAGCTCAACTACTCATCCAAATATATTTTAGTTCAGTGACAGAAAATATTTTTCCAAGCCAAATTTTATTACCTGATAAAGGTAGCTGTTCACAAATTGTAACACTTAGAAAAGATAGGCCATGGCTAATAAGCTTTATGTAGAAGCTCTTTTAACTCTTATCAAAAGAAATTCCATGAATCCATACTTACAGGATCCCCTCCAGAAGCAAATGAAATAGACTGCATATGATGATTTGCAATAATCTGAAAAACATAAATTAAACATGCATGATGCTAGAAAATTATTCTTCCTAGTTAGACACAGACTAACAATAATCAACATAAATTTGTTTGGGTTTCATTTGCTCTTCATCCCTTTGGTAACCACTCCACCCATTATGTACAAGAATCTCATATAAATCATGAGGTTCATGGAGGCTTGACAGGCCCCTCTCAGTGCCCCTCCCCACCCAGACGAATGCATGATCCAGATTTAGCCAATCAGAAAATACCATTTGGACACTGAAGAGTCAATCAATATCTTTGGGAGGAACTGAAATGGATAGTAGAAGAGAAAGCATCTTTCTCTGCCATTAAGGGCCATGCAAGTTCAAACACTTGTGAAGACCACCTTTTGCTGCCAAGTGGGACAAGCCTACTGGAATATGAAGCTTTCCTTCTGGGGAAAAAATCAGAGCCAAAATTTAAAAATAGAAAACATTTGGTGGTGGGGCCGGCACTGTGGCATAGAATGTTAAGCCTCCACCTGCAGTGACGGATCCTATAACAACGGGAGCTGGTTCAAATCCCAGCTGCTCCATTTCCTATCAAGCTCCCTGCTGTTGCACCTGGGAGAGCTGCTGAGGAAGGCCCAAGTGCTTGGGCCCCTGAACCCAGGTGGGAGACCCAGAAGAAGCTCCTGGTTTCAGGCTGGCCCAGCCATGGCCATTGTGGCCATTTGGGGAGAGAAGTAGCAGATGAAAGATTTCTCCATCTCTCTCTCTCTCTCACCTTCTCTCTCTGTATTTCTCTGCCTTTCAAATAAATAAATAACTCTTTGAAAAAATGAAATAAAATAAGGGCTGGGGATGTGCCAGCAACCCATATAGGTGCTGTTTCCTGTCCCCGCTGCTCCCCTTCCAATTCAGCTCCCTGCTGATGGCCTGGGAAAGTAGTTAGAAGATGGCCCAAGTGCTTGGGCCCCTGCACCCACTTGGGAGACCTGGAAGAAACTCCTGGCTCCTTGCTTCAGATCAGCTCAGCTCTGGCCATTCCGGCCATTAGGAAGTAAACCAGCAGATGGAAGAACTTTGTCTCTCCCTCTCTTCATAACTTTATTTCTCAAATAAATAAATAAAATCTTAAAAAAAAAAAAGAAAAGGTTGGTGGCAACATTTGTTCCTTAGCTTTAGTCAGTACACTTTCCCCTTTCCTTTATGTTTTTGTTTTCTATGTATTTATTTTTGCATAGTTTGAAGTGTTGTTGTTCACTACCAAAAGTATTCTGACCAAGTCAGTACCCTTAAGCCTTCCAATATGAAATAAAACTAGTCAAGTGAATTGCATCAATAAGCCAAGAAAAATCTTTTTAAAGAACTTTTTTTAAAAAATTAATCTGAAAAACAGAAACAGATCTCCTATCTACTGGTTCACTCCCCTCAGTGCCTGCAGCAGCTGAGGCTGGGCCAAATAGGAGCCAGGAACTCAGTCTGGGTCTCCCACGTGAGTGGCAGAGATGCAACATCGTGAGCCATTTCATGCTATCTTCCAGCGTACACATTAGCAGAAAGCTAGCACTGGGCACCAGAGTGCACATTAGCAGAAAGCTAGCACTGGGCACAGAGCCGGGACTTGAACTCAGACCTTCCAATATGAGACACAGGCATCCCGGAGATGTATTTGCCACACTGTTTTTTAAAGTTTCATTAGAACATCAACACTATGGGTGGACTTCTGGCTAAGTGGTTAAGTTCCTATTTGGGATGCCCACATCCTATCAGAGTGCCTGGTTTTCCTGGCTGCTCTGCTCCTGATCCAATTTCCTGCTAAGGCACACCCTGGAAGGCAACAGATAATGCCCCAAGAACTTGGGTCCCTGCCACTCATGTGAGAAGCATGGATGAATTCCTGGCTCCTGGCTTCAATCTGGCCTAGCCCTGGCTGCTGACGGCATTTGAGAAGTGAGTCAGTGGACAAAAGATCTCCTCTGTCTCTCAATCCCCCACCCCCACCTCCACCTTTCAGATAAAATGAAGAGTAGTTTTTAAAAAGTTCTTTCTTTCTTATTTGAAAGGCAGAGTTACAGAGGGAGAGAGAGAGAGGCAGAGATAGCAAGATCCTCCAACCAATAGCTCACTCTCTAAATGGCAACAACAGCCCATTGGAAGCCAGGAGCTTCCTCCCCATCTCCCACATGGATGCATGGGCCCAAGATTTGGGTCATCCTCCCCTGTGGATCTTGCATTGGATGCCGGCACCTTAGGTGGTCCCAATACATAAATTTTATTATTTCTTTTTTTTAAAAAAAGATTATTTTATTTGAAAGGCAGAGTCACAGAGAAGTAGAAGCAGAGAGAGAGAGAGGTCTTCCATCTGCTGGTTCACTCTCCAGATGGCCACAATGGCTGGAGCTGGACTGATCCAAAGCCAAGAGCCAGGAGCTTCTTCTGGGTCTCCCACTTTGGTGCAGGGGCCCAAGGACTTGGGCCATCTTCCACTGCTTTCCCAGGCCATAGCAGAAAGCTGGATCAGAAGTTGGGCAGCCAGAACTCGAACCAGTGCCCATATGGGATGCCAGCACTGCAGGCGGCGGCCTCACCTGCTACACCACAGTGCCAGCCCCAATAACTACATTTTAAAAACTTAAAACACTAATACTATGCACTATGTACTACATTTCAGAATTGTGTGGCAGAATCTGCTAGAGCTGCTATTATACAATGACCAAGCAATGTACATCTCACAGAACTGTGTATTTATATGGAATGGTAGATATTCTCAAGAAAGACAAAAACTTCCCTGGTCGTAACTGCTCTGAACTGGAAACAATCCTAATATTACCACTGTGCTACTCAAATGGTCTATCATTCACAGCAACGATGTTTGGAGAGCAAAGAAGCCAGACACAAAGAATACATGCTGCTTTTTTAATGCATATAACATTTAAAAACAGGAAAAAAATACTATCTTTAAATATATTTATTGGAGAGATGGAGAGAGGAGAGGGGGAGGGCGAGGTAGGGGGAGGGGAGAAAGAGGGAGAGGAAAAGCAAGTGAGCTTCCATCAGCTGATACACTTCCAGAATGCCCAGAGCTGGAGCTGTGAACGCAATCCCCGTCTCACAGGTGTGGCAGGACCCCAATTACTTGAGAAACCATTGCTGCCTCCCAGCGTCTGCACTAGCAAGAACCTGGAGTCAGCAACTGGAACCCGAGAGTCGCTTTGCTCCTGTGATCTCAGAGAACGGGTTCTGCATCTCAGGGAGAACACGGCTGCTGCAGTGAACCTCCTCGGTACGCTCAGGTAACCTGACACAAGACGAAAGCATCCCACTGGCATCCTCACCGCTAAGTTAAACACCTCTTCCTCCATACAGTTTTTAAAGATTCCTTGTATTGCACAAATGTTTGATTTACAAAAGATCTATAAGAATCAGAAGGAAGATAAAAATTGTTTTTGTGCAGTAGGAAAATCCATCATGATAAAAAGACATTCAGAAAAAAAAAACCTTTAAATCTGATTAAATAAAACTAATTCTTAAGACCTCTTAAGACAGACGAGGAACAGTTGTAACCTTAAAAACAAAGTATTCACATACAGATTTTATAAGGAATTCAGAGGACACAAGTCAGTAACAAAAGAAATACCAAATAGGGCTTCTTTAAGAATAAAAACTATAGAAAATATATAGTATTAAATGATACACTATTAAATTGATAAAACTGTTAAAATCCAACAAAAGCAGGTGTGAAAAGGGTGTGGGGAGTTCTCAAATACTACTGTCTAGAACTTAAATTTTTACAGCAACTTTGGAGAGTACTTTGACAATATTTAAAGTAGACATACCCTATACACATAGAGAGAGCTAAGTCTTCAGGATATTGATAAACGTTTTTGAGAGTTATATAGAGCATGCAGAAAAAAGTTTTCCCACATAAAAATCCAAATAATGTAAAAAAATTATTTAAAGAATATACATCAAGCTGACTGATAATAGGAGAAAGCTACTTACTAGGAAAGAAAAATGGGACCAAATGTTCACTGACTATAACTGAAAATAGGATAACTTAACTTATATGACTTGTGAACTTAATTTTAAGGGGCAAAAAGAAAAGAGCAGAATGGCTCAGTTCTCAATATGTTGGCCTGCGTGTGGTTCGGAGACGTGGATTGAGAAGTCATTAGGGACTAGACGAAACCGTGGAGCAGGTGCGGTTGCCTGGGGGATGAGGAAGAGGAGCAGCAGGAGCGTTAACTGTGGTTAGGGAGGTATCTCCCAGTTTATAGCATCCTAAGTAGTATCGCGGCACAGCGAAGCAGAGCCCACGGAACGCTCTCGTACACACAGTCTCTAGCTGTGAGGTTTGAATCGGTGGACACACAGTCCACCGAGCCGCCCCGACATTCCCCGGGGAACGGCGAGCTCCCCGCCATAGCGGGGCGCCCAGCGGGAGGCGGCAACTGGGGGGCCACGCATGCGCCCCGAGTCCCGCGAAAGCAAGGCTTGTGCGCACGCGCACAACGGCGCAGCCGCGTCGCCCCTGTTTTGCTAAAAGCGCTTTGCTAGAACCTGAGCGGTTTCTACCATGTCGGCAATGGCAGAGCTGTCGGAGCTGTATGAAGAGTGCAACGACCTGCAGATGGATGTGATGCCCGGCGACGGGGACCTTCCGCAGATGGAGGTAGGCAGCGGGAGCCGGGAGCCGACCCCGAGTCCCTCCCGCAGCGGGGCCGCGCCACAGCTCGAAGAGGAAGGCCCGATGGAGGAGGAGGAGGGGGCGGCGGCCCAGCCAATGGCGGCGCCGGCGGGGAAACGCGGCCTGGCTCCCGGGCGCAGCCCTGGGGAGCAGCCCGGCCAGGTCGCGGGCCCGGACTTGGAGAGCGAGGACGAGGGCGAGGAATTTGATGACTGGGAGGACGACTACGACTATCCAGAAGAGGAGCCGCCGAGCGGCGCGGGCTACAGAGTGTCCGCGGCCCTGGAGGAAGCCAACAAGATGTTCCTGGGCACATCCCGAGCCAGAGAAGCAGCCCTGGATGGCGGCTTTCAGATGCATTATGAGAAGACCCCGTTCGACCAGTTAGCTTTTATTGAAGAGCTCTTCTCACTTATGGTTGTCAATCGTCTGACCGAGGAACTCGGTTGCGATGAGATTATCGATAGAGAGTAGCTGAATGCTGACCGGAGAGGAGGGACCCGACATTCCACTTGCTTTGGGGTTCGTTCCAGATAGGTTCTGTGCCAGTGAGAAAGTCGATCTTCAAAACAAGAAGTTGTTTTTGTTTTTCGGAATAGAAGACAATAGGACAGTGACTGCACAGCCGCGAAGGAGGGAAAGAACAGGACTGTCGAAGTCCGTTTTCAAGAATGCCCTGAAATACCCATGGCTTGTGACTTTGTTAGCAATCCAGGTCATTTTCCTCGCATTGGGAAATACTTTTCTCAGATTTGTTTGGCTGAAAAGATGGTTTTGCAAGAGTAATCCACGACCAAGACAAACTGGCAATGTAAGAACCCACTGATAATAATTACATAATGAAAAACAAAAGTGTCCACAAGATTATTTGGACTGAAAGCTTGTCGCAAAAAACTTTGAAAGTTACAATTTATGACCTATTTTCGCCATGGTTATTAAAGGCTAACTTTTAAATGTAAGGGTAAATTGAGTATTCTTCATTATCCAAAAGCATGAACAAACTCGAGAAGAAATACTTATCACACATGCTATATCTTAAGATGTGTTTCCAAGAGCATGTGAAATTATGTTTGTACATTCATCTTGATTTTTTATACAGCCACTGTGATCTATAAATCAAGAAAAATCCCTTGTAATGATTCTTTTTAAACGTCAAAAATTAAGGTTACCTTTAAAAATTTTTAAATGTAGACATAAAAATGCATAATGGAAGTACAAAGAAAACTTTCTCACACTCATATACTGGAGACATTTTGTTTTTGATGTAACTTGACAGATGAAAGACTAGTTGAAATTCTAAGAACTGTTAATTAAAAGTGTCAAGTAAAAGCCCTATATCTAAAAACGTTTCATGAACAATTGTACTGTAGACCTTTAAAGGTTTTAATCTGCCCGGAAATCCAGCTCAGTATCTGAAGTTTCCCTCTGTCTCCTCCTCTAATTAAACCCGTTACTTGTTATGCACCAGCATTGGCGTTAATAAAACTTTTTGTTCTGTGTATTTTATCTGGCTAATCGTATTGTATACATACTTTTTCTGTATATTAAGAGAAAAGAACCCAGCTTCTAATACCTGATTTACAGATTAACTTCTGGAAGTTCAACTTAGTAAATAAATATCGCTCACAGAACTTATCAACTTAGGAAAACCCATCTGAGCCATAGTTAAGATGCTTACGCACTCTATGTGGGAGTAATAATTCCATCAGAAGGCTGTGCCAAGCAAAATGAGTATATCAGGTTTTACCATGATCAATAAGGTGGTTCCAGCGGCTCCATTATGGCAGTCAAGGACATACTTAATACAACAGGACGATTCAGAACCTCACTTGGTTTACAGAACTCCTATCTTACTGGGTGGTGGTGTCGGGGAGCAGTGGTATCCTGTTAAATACAGGACTGTATGAAGTAACAGTGATTAAAATTGTTCAAACATTAGCTTGGGGACACGAGGGAGAGTGGAAAGAAAAACAGTAAAAGTTACTACCAAAACATCCTCATCATACTGCTTCTCCCCTACCTCACTTCTTCCAGATGTCTCACTTGGCTTGTCGTTGGAATCACATGAATACCTAGGTGGGTAGTTAATCCTATCTGCAATTTAAATTTCAAGTGCTCCAGGGGGGAGGATGCCAGTACACAGGAAATGGTCAGTTGCATTTTCCTCTAGGTAAAGATGCCAGGAAAGCAGGCTCAGAAAAAAAACTCAGGTCTATAAATAGGTGGTGCTTGTTTCTTTCAGGGAATAAAAGGGAGGGAAAACCATTCCTTGTTAAATTTGAAGACTCTCTTGGAAAACCTGGGCTCTGCAGCTGGTCGATGCTTGGTTATTAGTAGGTCTTAAAAATAGAGGTAAGCCGAGACCACTAAGATTAATAGTTCTTACTTACTAAAGGTAGAAAATCGTAATATTTTCTAACATTTTGAATACATTCGAATTTCAGCTCCACCAATTAGCTCAGTTATTGGTAAAGTACTTAGTCCACAACTCCCAAATTTTCAATTCTGTGAGTATTTCAGTGACATACTTTCTAAGTTGCCTTAAGTGGTATATTGACTGCTCAATTTACGTTTTAAGTGTCCTGTTGTAGGGACAAAGGGACACTTAATCTCTCTGGCATGGTTCATAAACTAAGGGTTACTGGATGTGCCTTATAAATCATGGGGATTAAAGTGGAGATATGCATGATCTGTATCTTCATTTAGTGGGAATTAAAGGAATTGTGGGGAAATTCTGATAGTGATTTTGCAACCGGGAAGAGGGAGGATGTGAGAGAATTTAAAGAAGCTTATGGGTACATAATGTATTGGGAGAGAGTAGCCAAAATCTGTCCATATGTGTTATGTTCACATGGATCCGATATCCCACGTTGGCTGTCCTCAGATCACAGGCGTATTTTCTTCTTTTGCCTCATACTTGCATTTTGAGAGATGAACGTCTTCCTCCAGGAATAACAGCCAAAACCCCAAATGTTCACTTTTTTTTCCTCACAAAAGTAGAAGATCTGACAACTTTTGACATGTAGTCCTACGTGTCAGAGGGCACCTAGATCACCGTTACATGAGGAAGGTATTCTGTCTGCCAGGGTCTCCAGCATTGTCTTCCCAACACAGTGGCCAGGTAGCTCTCGCCATTTATCCCGTGCTTACTTACAACATTGTTTTTCCTATACTTGGACAGTTTGCATTTCCTGCCTGGTCCCGGGATTCTGCCTATAATGATGTCTTCATTTCCTGCCTATTTTACTTTCATGCCTCTTTATGCCTCTCATAGCTCAGTAGCTGTTACACTTGGTGATAGCTGTAGAAATGAGTAGAGAATTAGAGCTACCACTTAAGGCCTTAAAATACTATAAGGTACCCCCACCCATGGTTTCGGTGACTCAGGCTCAACCACAATCCAAAAAATCAAATAGAAAATTTACAGAAGCCAACAATTCATACATTGTGAATTGCACACTGTTCTGAATAACAGAATGAAATCTCGTGCTATTCTTTGTCCTACATGGGATGTGTGTGGGGAGCAACCCGGACTGGACTGAGTTACTGGAATTAAGACTTATTCTATGCATCTGCTCTCCCACAATATGGCGCTGGGAGAGAAGAAAACAGCTTCTACACAGCTGCCTCCAGTTCAGCCAATAAACTGTAGGACTTGCTCCTGATTGGAGGAGAGCAGCGTACTCGGCGTGTGGGCAGCCGAGTTGGGATTGGCGGAAGAGGACTATAAAGGAGGAGAGAGACAACATGCACCAGGAACATCTAAGGGGAACATCTAAGGGAACACCTGTGCAGCCCCCAGAAAGCCGGCCGGCGGTGTGCCGCTCCCCTGCGGAAGTGGGGAAAGTGGCCAGGGGGAACCGCCCTTCCACGGAGGTGGAAGGGACAGTAGCCAACCCGGGAAGAACCAGCAGCAAACCCGGGGAGGGCCGAGCAGACGAAAGAACAGCGCAGGGTTTAGTGTCGTTCCTCCACGAAGAGGGGGAGCGACAGATGTGAATCATCCTTTTGTCCAGCATTTACTCTCCTCACCAATAGTCACTCTCTAGCCATCTCAGTTGTCAGAGCCTGCTGTGGTATCTCAGTGCTTGTGTTCAAGTAACCCTTATTTTTACTGAGACTAAAATCAAGAGTAATGGGGCTGGTACTATGGTGCAGCGAGTTAACATCTTGGCCTGAAGCTCCAGCATCCCATATGGGTGCTGGTTCAAGACCCGGGTGCTCCACTTCCAATCCAGCTCTCTGCTATGGGAAAGCAGTAGAAGATGGCCAAAGTCCTTGGGCCCCTGCACCTGCATGTGAGACCTGGAAGAAGCTTCTGGCTCCTGGCTTTGGATCAGCCGTTGTGGCCAATTGGGGAGTGAACCAGCGGATGGAAGACTTCTCTCTCTCTCTCTCTCTCTGCCTCTCCTCTCTCTGTGTAACTCTGACTTTCAAATAAATAAATAAAAATTTAAAAAAAGCAAGAGTAGTGATGCTGGCAATTCAGATACGCCAAAAAGAACGTGGAAAATGCCTTTTTTTTTGAGAGGTAGAGTTATAGACACACAGAGAGAGACAGAAAGGTCTTCCATCTGATGGTTCATCCCCCAAATGGCCACAACGGCCGTTGAGCTACGCCATTCCGAAGCCAGGAGCCAGGTGCCTCTTCCTGGTCTCCCACACGGGTGCAGGGGCCCAAGCACCTGGACCATCCTCCACTGCCTTCGTGGGCCACAGCAGAGAGCTGGACTGGAAGAGGAGCAACCGGGTCTAGAACCCAGTGCCCATATGGGATGCCGGTGCCACAGGTGGAGGGTTAACCTAGTGCGCCACGGTGCTGGGCCCAGAAAATGCTTCTTTTAAGTTAAAAAGTGAACGTTTTTGACTTAAGAAAAATCATATACTGAGGTTGCAAAGACCTACAGTTAGAACAAAACATATGTATAGAATTTAGTACTATCCATGGTTTCAGGCATCCAGAGGGAGGTCTTGAAATGCATCCCCAATGGATAAGGCAGTCTGCTATATGAAAATGTCAATAAACTGTTGATTGAAGTTTAAAACCAGGAATATATAGAAACATATCATTGGCCTTTCCAAGATGTGTTTTCATACCCCAAAATATGGTTAACTTCTTAAATTACAAGTGTTTTTTATTTAATATGATTTGATTTTTTGCCTCTGAGGATCTATGAAAAATTACCTGAGAATAAATCGTTACATTAATGTCCTTAATGACTGAGGCTAAATCTGAACCATCTGACCCAAAAAGTGCTGTCATCTATGATAAATACATCCATCAACTTTAATCCCTTTATGATCTTGATCCAAAGACGAGGTTAGGAGTCAGGGGCGGAGGAGGCAGTTTTCTCTGTATTTATTTTGGAACTTACAGGGGCAGCTTTCTTTTGTCTCGTGTTACCTCCAAAAAGTCTATTTTCTCCATTGCCTTCATCCTCTGAACCTTTTAGTTGCTCTTTTTATGGGGTATATAAAGCTGCTTGAATTGAAGCATCATCCACAGTGGCACATCTGTCCCCCCACCTCACCCCCGGCCATTTCCTCCAGGCTTGTAAAACAGCACAAAATAATTATTAAAAATCAGCCCCTGCGTCTGAGATCAATGTGGATCTCATTGCAGCAATGGTCTGACCACAACCCTGTTCATGCCACCACTGCAGGAAAACTATAACTGTCAAAAGCTCATCATTGCTATAGCTGCTGGCAGTGGAAGCCATGCATTCCCATTATCCCCATCTCTGCTTTGCCTGAAAGATTACAAACATTAACTGCTGTGACCTGAAGAACAGTAGTAGAGGGGAGAGGCTGAGAATAAACCATACACAGGGGCACTTCAAAAAGCTCATGGAAAGTGGAATTAAAAGATTATTTTGGCTCAGAGTTTTTGCATATGAGAGATCTACAAAAATCATTGGAAAATGTGTACAAGTGCTATGAAAAAACTACAGATTTCAAAATAATTTCTGTACCAAAATAAACATCTTTTAATTCTATTTTCCATGAATATTTGAAGTATGCTGATACACTACAACCTTATTTTTTGTCAATTCCCCTTTCATTTGTGGAGCCCCATGGAAAGGGCTGTTTTATTTATTTATTTTTTTCCCAAAGAAACCTTTTATTTAAGGAATAGAAACTTCTTTAGGAATATAGTGATTCTTCCCACCGTACCCACCCTCCTATCCCTCCTCCTCCTCCCTCTCCCATTCCCAGTCAAAAGGGCTGTTCTGAAAAATGATTATTTGAATCTGCACATGAGGTGTCTCTGTGATGGCTCCAGCTTTGCCTGCTCCTCCCTTACAAAACCCTAAGGTAATTCAAGGGCTCCTGTACTCAGTGAGATCTCATGACTAAAAGCATTGAGCGTCTATGCTACCACACAAAAGTGAAAACTAAGGAAAAAATACATCTAGATATGTCTTGGAGTCAAAGAAATGTGTGTTTCCCCTTCAACCTAGTTGTTGTTGCCTCTTCTAAGTGCAAGCCAAAAATGTTATGCTGTTATCATACCAATGTGGTCACCTCTCTTGAGAAATCACTAAAAACCCAGGAATCTATTTTGAACGGTTTCATACTAATTATTTTCCTCTGAGGTGTTTTATCCCATTGTATAAGCAATTTATTTATTTATTATTTATTTATTGACCGGCAGAGTTAGAGAAAGAGACAGAGAGAAAGGTCTTCCTTCCATTGGTTCACCCCCAAATGGCTGTTATGGCCAGCGTGCTGTGCCAATCCGAAGCCAGCGGCCAGGTGCTTCCTCCTGGTCTCCCATGCAGGTGCAGGGCCCAAGCACTTGGGCCGTCCTCCACGGCCTTCTCGGGCCACAGCAGAGAGCTGTACTGGAAGAAGAGCAACTGGGACAGAACCGGCGCCCCAAACGGGATTAGAACCCGGGGTGCTGGCGCCACAGGTGGAGGATTGGCCTAGTGAGCCGCAGCGCCGGTCATAAGCAATATATTTTATTCCTTTTTGAATTTAGAGAATAAAGCTGCCCTCAATACCTATATTTTTAAGCTACTAACAATTTTATAAATTAAATTATGCTTTCACTGGAAAGTATAAAAAATATGAAAATAAATTTAAAATATGAAAAGGCCCTTGAAAAAGAAATGTGTGAGTAAATAATAACAAAAATGGGTACAATGTGACTGGCACTGTGTTAAGGGATTTACATCCATTATCTCATTTAATCGTCCAAATAGTCCTATGAGATCCTTACTGTTAAATCCATCCTCTGAGACAGCCTATGAATAAACACCGTGTTCCTCATTTCATTGATGAGGAACCCTCAAGTTCAGAGTGGTGGGGGAACTTGCTGTTAAGTGGCAAGGCCAGTATTTCAACCTGTACACATTAAAACCTTCTAATGTTTATCATCGCCAAGCACACATGAAACCTCCCATGAATCCTTGATCAACAACACTGCACTCGGCAAAATCTTAAATATTAAGAACCTCAAATGTCTACATGTTAGACAATGAGAAAAATCAGACTCTAACAACAACATAAAAACCTGATATAAAGAAGCTTAACAACTTAGAAGCAAGCAGAGAGTCCTAGTTTTGTACACTTTTAGCCCAATGTCGGTCTGTCTTTTACATTTGCCTCAGCAATGCTGTTCTGTGAGAAGTGAGGTTCGAAACAGTGAAAACTCAGGCACACCATGGTATCATAAACATGAAAGAAGCAAAACTGTGTTCATACAGTAATGTTTTAGAAAGCTTTTTGACCACAAGAGCTAGAAGATATCTTCTGTTAAAACTTCAGTTAGCCAGAACATAAACCCTAGCTTCAATTTTCCCCTGTCCCTCTTCTGCACTTTTGCCCAACCCACAGGCTGCTGGTTTCTGATAATGGAGTTGTTTTCTCTGTGAAGAGGGTTGGCAGGGACTCATCAATGACCAAATCAAGGATATTAGTTGCCAAATGATATTGACCATGTTCTTTGCACCTTAGTTCTTCATACCAAGCCCAATTAGATAGAGGCAAGTATATAGACAGATAATGATGGGCTAGTAATGTCATTCTAATTACTGTTGTGCATAAATCTTGGGTAGATTTTTTCTCTTGTGCCTTATTAAATTGTAGGCAAGTTGTCTGAAACCCTATTCTCTATTATCTTCAGGCTTTGCTAGAAGAAAAATGCTTTTTTAGACCATAAATGACATTCTCACTCTTACCTGTTGATTGTCAAGATTCATCAGTGTGAGGCTGCATGTTGAGATGGTCAGTTTTATATTCGTTCCCGAAAACTGAAGATTACTTTTGCCAAGAACTGTTGACAGGAACTTCACTGGGGGCTTTACAAATAACAAAACAACACTGTAAGTTATAACTTTTGTAACGTTAACAATGGATCAAAGCCCATACTCTTTCTCTGTATTTCACTTTACATAAATCAAATGATTTTTGTTTTGAAACAGAAATGCAGGGTATTTTTAGTAAATGGTGAAATGTGGGCCCTCAGAACTTGTCTCCTACATTTCCACCTCCCCAGGTGTTGAGAGCATGGGCCTGCTTTATATAAATGAATTCCTGTGAGAGCTTAGACTGGCTCACAAATCAGAGGGACAAAACAAACAAACAAACAAACAAAACATGGTAATTTCCTCAATCTAATGCCACTGCAGGCACTGACAGTTCCCAGTTGCCTCCTTCATGGAAGCCATCCCTGTCTCTGCCTACTGTTTCCCTTGGCTGGAGTTTAAAGGCCTCTCTACCAGTCTCTTCTTCACCTTCAGACAACTACCCACCATTCTTTAAGGTTGAACCATTGTTTCCAGAAAGACCCTGTTGTTAAAATGAACAAATGTTACTAGGAAGGGATTACCCCATTCGACAGCAACTCATTAATAAGGACAGTTTATCAGAATTAACTAATAGAAATTTAGAGGGAGGTCCTCAGGAAAGGAACACTTTTTTTTTCTTGCTTTGTTTTTGTTTGAGAGGTAGAGAGAGCAATAGTCCAGCCACTAGCTCACTCCCAAATGCCCACCACAGCTGGGACGGGGCCAGGCTGAAACCAGGAGCTAGGAGATGAATCTGGCTATCACACATGGTGGCAGGAACCCAGCTGGTTACTTGAGTCATCACTTGGTGCCTCCCCAGGATGTGCATTAGCAGGAACCTGGAATCAGGAGTGGATCCAGGGACAGAAACCAAGCGCTGTAATGTGGGACATGGGCATCTCAACCTGTGTGTTAACTGTCATACCAAATGCCTGCCCCGGGACAAGTTTTTGACAAAAGCTGAAATACTGGGCCAGGCTCTTCTCACAGACAGGTCTGGGGCCTCGGTGGAGAACTAGCAGAGTAGGGGTTGCCCAGGGATTATTAAAAGCATTGGGCTTATAAGTGGGCAAAGGAATCTGAATGGAGAGGTGAGAGGTTGGGCTGGCCAATTTTCTCAGGCAGAATGGTGCCTTAACAGCTGTATGGCCTTAGACAAATACCTTTCAAAGCCTCAATTTCCTTTGTAAAAAAGTGAGAAAGGGGCCAGCTCTGTGGAGTAGCAGGTGAAGCCACCACCTACAGTGTCGGTGTCTTACATGGACATAGGTTTGAGACCCGGCTGCTCCACTTCCAATCCAGCACTCTGCTGTGGCCTGGGAAAGCAGTAGAAGATGGCCTAGGTCCTTGGGCCCCTGCATCCGTGTGGGAGACCCAGAGGAAGCTCCTGGTTCCTGGCTTCGGATGGGCATAGCTCCGGCTGTTGTGGCCGTCTGGGGAGTGAAGCAGCAGATGGAAGATTTTCTTTCTTTTTCTCTCTCTCTCTGCCTCTGCCTCTCTGTAACTCTGCCTTTCAAATAATAAATAAATAAATCTTAAAAAAGTGAGAAAAACAAAAACCACCATATAAGGACTGTTGTGAGACTGAATTAGATAATAAGCAGAGAGCATTTAGCACAGTGCTAGGCTGGATACACCAGAGCTAAGAATGGTTGGCGGGTGGGCTGGAGGGAGGGCAGGGGGGAATTATCACTATGTTGCTAAGTCTTTATTTATGAAATACATGAAACTTATATAATAAATCTTTTTTTAAAAAAATCAACAAGCAAAATCACAAGAAAAAAAAACAGAGGTAGCAGCATCATCCTTAATATTTTGGTCCTTTCCAATACTAAGAGTCTAAGAAATGATGTGAGAGATTTCAATACTATGTTAGATGTTTAGATTAAGTATTAAAATCATCAGCTGGAAAGTGAGCCAGTTGGAAATTAGTGCTTCTTCAATAATTGGATCAATACTTTGACACAATCAATGACAACATAATTTCTTTCTTTCACAGTTTTACTTGTATGTTACTCTTGCTTGACTTCTTATGGAACCACACTAAACTGTTAAATTATTGTGAGTGAGATCCCAGTGGAAAGAAGGGGCCATCAAAGGAGGAGGTACCTTTCTCTGAAGGGAGGAGAGAATTTCTACTTTGACTATGGCCCAAGTAAATTCAGAGTTTGTGACCTCAAGAGGCTTCCATAGCCTTGGCAGCTCATGACAAGAGCCTCGGGTGATTACTGACGTCATAAATAAGAGTGTCAAATGTTATATCAATAACAGAGTCACTGTGCACTTACTCCCCATGTAGCTTCTCTGTCCTTAATGTGTTGTACTGTGAGAATTAATGGTAAAACTAATCTTCAAACAGTACTTTATACTTTGTGCATCTGTGTAGGTGCAAACTGTTGAAATCTTTACTTAGTATATACTAAGTTGATCTTCTGTATATAAATATAATTAAAAATGAATCTTAATGAAGAATGGGATAGGAGAAGGAGTAAGAGATGGGATGGTTTGCGGGTGGGAGGGTGATTATGGGGGAAAAGCTGCTATAATCCAAAAGTTGTATTTTCAAAATTTGTATTCATTAAATAAAAGTTTTCTAAAACAATGGCCTTCATGATTAAGCAGATGAAATTTAAAAAAAAAAAGCTAACAATATTATCTCACACTTGAAAAGTACTTTTTCTTTGTAATGAACTTTTTTTAAAAGATTTTTATTTATTTATTTGACAGGTAGAGTTACAGACAGTGAGAGAGAGAGAGACAGGGACAGAGAGAGAAAGGTCTTCCCTCCATTGGTTCACTTCACAATTGGCTGCAATGGCCAGAGCTGTGCCAATCCGAAGCCAGGAGACAGGAGCTTCTTCCGGTTCTCCCACGTGGGTGCAGGGGTCCAAGGATTTGGACCATCCTCTACTGCTTTCCCAGGCCATAGCAGAGAGCTGGATCAGAAGTGGAGCAGCTGGGACTTTAACTGGTGTCCATATGGGATGCCGGCACTGCAGGCAGCAGCTTTACCCAATATGCAACAGCGCCGAACCCTGTAATGAACTTTTACATATATCATAATTCTGTCCTCACAATAGCCATTTTTTGAGAATTGCCCAAAATACATTTATTATCCAGGAGACAAAGTCTTTCATTTTATCATTAGAAATGACTTAAACGACCCATGGAACAGAAAGCACATGAATTTCAGGGAGGTACAGCAGAGTAGAAAACATACAAGATTGGCAACTTGGAATCAAGTCCCAGTTGAGCTACTTATGAGCCCAGGGATACTCTCAGTGTCTTTGTTTACAATACAAGAATAATAATACCACTTCCAAACTCTCACTCCTGCCATGGTCTTAGAAGATTTTCAGCAGTAAAGTATATGGAAATGCATGGTATACAGTGAAGTGCTAATAAACTGTAGTGATCACATTGCATTAGGGGCAGCATTGTGGCGTAGCAGTTTAAGCTGCTGCCTGCAGTGTTGGCATCCCATAAGAGTGCTGGTTCGAGTCCCAGAGGCTCCACTTCCAATCCGGTTCCCTGCTAATGTGCCTGGGAAAGCAGCAGAAGATGGCCCAAGTGCTTGGGTCTCTACACCCATGTGGGAGATCCAGAAGAAGCTCCTGGCTCCTGGCTTTGGCCTGGCCCTGCCCTAGCTGTTGCAGCCACTTGGGGAGTGGATGAGCAAATGGAAGACCTCTGTCTCTCTGCCTCTCTGCCTCTGCCTTTCTGTAATTCAGCTTTTCAAATAAATAAATCTTTAAAAAAAAAAAAGAAAAGAAAATTAAAAGATAAGTTTAATTCATGCAAAGTTTTTTCTCAGTATGCATGTTTTCCATGAACTTTTTGAAGACACTCTGTATGCATGACTTCAAAATTTTCTGCACCAAAATAAACTTATCTTTCGATTTCATTTTTCCGTGAACTTTTTAAAGTGTCCCTGTATACCCCAAACAGTTGAAAGCAGGGCCTTGAAGAGATATTTGTAGCCATACTCATGGCAGAATTATTTGCAATAGCAACATGTGGAAGCATCCTGTGTCCATCAGCAGATAAATGGATAGGCAAATTGTGGTATATATACATTATGCAATATTATTCAGTCTAAAAATGGAAGAGAATTCTGACATATGCCACAATATGGATGAACCTTGAGGACATTATGTTAAGTGAAATAATATAGTCACAAAAGGGCAAACACTGCATGATTCCACTTGCATAAAGTAAGATGATCCTTTTAAAAAATGTTTATTTTTTTTAATTTATTTGAAAGCAATGGCTACACTGAAGAAGGCTGGGCCAGGCTGAAGCCAGGAGCCTGGAGCTCCTTCTGAGTCTCCCACATGGGTGATAGTGGCCCAAGCACTTGGGCCATCCTTTGCTGCTTTCCCGGGCACATTGGCAGGGAAGTTGATCAGAAGTGGAGTACCCAGCACTCGAACCGGTACCCATATGGGATGCTGGCTTAATCCAGTATACCACAATGTCAACCCTACATAAAGTAAAATGATGGTTGCTAGGGGTTAAGGAGAGAAGAGAATGAGAATGTTCAATTCATATAGAGTTTCACTTTGTAAAATGTAAAGAATTCTGGAGGTGGATGGTGATAATGGTTTTATAACAATAGAAATGTATGTACTTAACACAACTGAATTATATACTTAGAAATGGCTAAGATGGCAAATTTCATGTTATGTATATTTTATCACAATAAAATAAAAAACTGGAGAAAAAAGAATATAAAAAAATGTAGGGCCAACCCCGCGGCTCAATAGGCTAATCTTCTGCCTGTGGTGCCGACAACCCGGGTTCTAGTCCCGGTTGGGGCGCCAGATTCTGTCCCGGTTGCCCCTCTTCCAGGCCAGCTCTCTGCTGTGGCCAGGGAGTGCAGTGGAGGATGGCCCAAGTCCTTGGGCCCTGCACCTGCATGGGAGACCAGGAGAAGCATCTGGCTCCTGGCTTTGGATCAGCGCAATGCACCGGCCGCAGCACACTGGCCGCGACAGCCATTGGAGGGTGAACCAACGGCGAAAGGAAGACCTTTCTCTCTGTCTCTCTCTCTCACACTGTCCACTCTGCCTGTCAAAAAAAAAAAAAAAAATGTAATGGTGGGGGATAAAGGCAATGCCTGCAGTGCCAGCATTCCATATGGGCGCTGGTTCAAGTCCTGGCTGCTCCACTTCCAATCCAACTCTCTACTTATGGCCTGGGAAAGCAGTAGAAGACAGCCCAAGTCCTTGGACCCCTGTACCCATGTGGGAGACCCGGGAGAAACTCCTGTCTCCTGGCTTTAGATCAGCCCAACTCCAGCTGTTGCTGCCATTTGGGGAGTGAACCAGCAGATGGAAGACCTATCTCTTTCTCTCTCTCTCTCTCTCTCTCTCTCTCTCTGCCTTTCAAATAAATAAATAAATCTTTAAAAAAATGTAATGGTGGGCATTTGGCCTAGTGAGTAAAACACCAGTTAAAGGGCCGGAGCTGTGCCCCAGCAGGTAAAGCTGCTGCCTGTGCCATCGGCATCCCATATTGGAACTGGTTCTGGTCCTGGCTGCTCCACTTGCAGTCCAGCTCCCTGCTAATGCACCTGGGAAAGCAGCAGAAGATGGCTGAAGTGCTCAGGTCCCTGCACCCATGTGGGAGACCCAGATAAAGCTCCTGGCTCCTGGCTTCAGCCTGGTCCAGCCCTGGCTGTTGTGGCCATTTGGGGAGTGAACCAGCAGATGCAAGACATTTCTCTCTCTCAGTACTTCTACCTTTCAAATAAATAAATCTTTAAACAGCAGTAACAAAAACACCAAGTAAGATGTCCATGTCCCACATCTGAGCACCCGGGTTCTAGTCTCAGCTCCGTTCTGAATTTCAGCTTACTGCTAATGTGTACACTGGGAGGCATCAGGTAATGGCTAAAGTAGTTGGGTCTTTGCTATATACATGGAAGAGCCAGACTGAGTTCCAGGCTCCTGATTTCAGCCTGGCCCAGCTCCAGCTGTTGAGGGTATTTAAGGAGTGAACCAGTAGATGGGAGCACTCTCTCTTTCTCTCTCATTCCCTGTGTCTCTCCATCTATCAAATAACAAAAAAATGAAATTTTTAATTAAAAATGTAAAGGGCTGAGAAGCATCCCTGACATATTAACTAGTCAATAAATGCTGACTATCAAAGGAAATTAACTCAGAAATTTCAGTTTTTGTTTACAGGTAAACTTTCTGGGAGGACGTTAATTAGGTTTGCTTTGCTTTAATTTGGGAGGTGGAATCTCTTCTTCTGAAATAAGAGAATCTTTAATACATGAGCACATTTATTGAGATCATCCAGTTGAAGTTTTCTCATCATGGAGGTTATGAGAAACAGGAAGCTTGAGGTAGCTTTGGGGCCATGGGTTCTGTCAAAGAAACTGGGAATGGGGAGTCCTTAATAGAATTCAAAGGCCATTTGTCAGTTTCCCAGGCCATGCAGCTCCTCTGAGTCACTCTGGGTGACACTGGGTTCAACTCTGTGTGAAATAATCAACAGTGATAACAAAAGAGACCCTGGGTGTTATAGAAGCAGAGCACTAGGCTGCGAATCTGAAGACCTGGCGCCTCCACCCTTTCCCTAAGGTGCACTTGAGTAGCTGGCAAAATGAGATTGTGATCCATGCACCCAACGTGTACTGATGCAACCAGGGTAATCAACCTTTTCCCTCTTTGACATTACTCGATGATTGCAGCCTTGGAGCTCCTCTCTTCTATTTGTACAAATATAATAGGTTATTGTGAACTACAGTCACCCCACTATACTGTGTGACACTAGCAACTTCTAGAATACTTCTAGAACACTCTGGTTTGATACCTGTTATCCGCCCTCCCTATCTTTCTCGGTCTGTAGTCATCATCATTCTGTGTTCAGGCTAAGTCTTTTTAGAGCACGCCTCCTAATGAAGGCGGGGGTCATATGGTAGATGGAAATACCCACTATCGCGATGCTAGTTTCGCCATAGTTAGGGAAACATCAAGCAAGAAAACCACATCAATAGTTACCTTTCGCTTTTTAATGGCTCCGTTTGCCCCAGGGACAGCTTCACACAGGCGACTTATTGCTTCCCTACAGAACAGAAACCACACAAAGACTTAGCACACCGGCTACACACCGGAAGCGTTCAAAACCTGTTGGAAATTATTATGACCAAAATGTACCCGTCCAGGATGGCGGGTCCCTCGCAAGCCACCTTCCCTCAGCCCACCGTCTCTCTGCAGTTCAAACCCAGGAAAACACCCTAGCACGGCAAGATTGCCGCTCAGCGTGGAGCCCTCCCGTCCACTCTCTTCGTCTCTTTCTGCCTTAGACTTTGCAGATTTGCCTTTTCGTGCTGTTGAGCTTTAGCCGCCAAGGAGGGGCAGAGGCTTGATCTCT
The DNA here is from genome assembly GCF_964237555.1 of Oryctolagus cuniculus. Lineage (NCBI taxonomy): Eukaryota > Metazoa > Chordata > Mammalia > Lagomorpha > Leporidae > Oryctolagus > Oryctolagus cuniculus. Next base: position 71,713,165 of record NC_091443.1, read on the forward strand.
CCCGAGGAGCTCAGCACCCCAGACAATCACAGACAGCCCAGCAGAAGTTGAAAAGGACAGGGAGAGCACTGAACGCCAAGGTGGTCTCGGATGGAGCCCTATCCACGAGGTTCCTGCTACGAGCCATTGAGCTCTCACGTCATTCCACCGAAGAAGAGAAAATCAATACCGAATTTCCTCCTTCGCTTATTTTTCTGCCCTTAACTCTACATTGCACTTCCTGAGAGAAAGGCACGACTAAAATAAGTAGGTGCTCCTTAATGGAAGTGGTGAAGGCACAGGCCCCTCCTCTCCAGCGCCCTAGTGCTAACTAAAAGCTTTTGTCTCTGGGACTCAGGGCAGTCATCCCTGCCCAAGCGGCACTCTGCGTAACGTGAACCTTAGCCTTGTGGTTTTCAACACGTGAATTACACTTCTCACAAGGCAAATGGAAATCTCTGAACTCCTCCCGCACCCCCCTGAGATGACTGTTTAAGTTAATGGACTGTTTACACACACATGCTACATTGCACTACAACTTTTTAATATATTCCATTTCATGATAATATTTTCTGGGAGATATTTTTGATTCCCAGAGGAAGGGACCAGTCAGACAGAGGAATGTAGTAGACCCATGACTAAAAATCTGCATGGCGTGGTGCAGAGCGTGTTTCTCTAGGGAGCGCTGGAGAGTTGAGTAGAACTCAACCCTACGACTGCAGGCATTATTTCAGACATACATGTTTTAGTCCAGATTCCTTCTTCCTCTTTGTTTTCTTTTTTGGCTTAAATGAAACTCCTTCCCAAGATATTATCTTGTCTTATTTATGACTAATTACCTGCAACCAAAGGATAGAATGGCCCTTTGGTTTAGCATATTTTCTCAGAATTTTGGATTTCTTGTTTCTCTAATACGCAGACTTTAGTGCTCTGTAGTCAAACAGAAGGATTACACAGAGGCAGGACTCTCTGGTTGCTCGGTTAATGCTTTGTGTCGTTTGAGTGATTACTCAGTAACTGATGAGACCCAAATAACTGGCAGAAATTGAACTTTCATACTTCAACAATAACTAGTCCTGGCACCTGCTGCATTGATAGTATTTATAAAAGAAATACTCCATGAGAGCTGGTGGGATGCTTTGGTAAATGGTTTGAAATAAAAGTACAGTGGCTAATGCTGTGGTGTAGTAGGTTAAGCCGCCACCTGCACCAGCATCCCATATGAGCGCCAGTTTTTGTCTTGGCTGCTCCACTTCCAATCCAGCTCCCTACTAATGGCCAGCTCCCTGCTAATTTAGTACTACAAAATACTACAATTACTTTGATATTGCTAGAGTATAAAGTGTGACAGAATATAAAGTGTGACAGTGGGACTGGCATTGTGGCACAACAGGTTAAGCTTCTGCCTGCGATGCCAGCATCCCATATAAGTGGAGTTCAAGTCCTAGCTGTTCCACTTCCAATCCAACTCCCTGCTATCCCACCTGCAAAAGCAGCAGCAGACAGCCCAAGTGCTTGGACCCCTGCACCCATGTGGGAGAGCTGCAAGAAGAACAGCTTTGGCTGTTGCGGCCATTTTGGGAGTGAGCCAGCAGATGGAAGCTGTCTCTCTGTCTCTGTCTCTCCTCCTCTCTTTGTAACTCTGCCTTTCAAATAAATAAAAAATAAATCTTTTTTTTTAAAGTTAGGTGTGACTGAGCAAGAGTGAGTAAGAGCCAAGACATGAGATTAGAGTCTCAAAAAACTTTTTTCAGGGTCCTGCACTGTGGCATAGTTAAAACCACCGCCTGCAACGCTGGCGCCCCATATGGGCACTGGTTTGAGTCCCAGCTGCTCCACTTCCAATCCAGCTCCATACTAATGGCCTGGAAAAGCAGCAGAAAATGGCTCAAGTGTTTGGGCCCCTGCTACCCATGTGGGAGACATGGATAAAACTCCTGGCTCCTGGCTTCAGCCTGTCCCAGCCCTGACTGTTGTGGCCATCTGGGGAGTGAAGCAGAGTATGGAAATCTCTCTTTGCCTCTCCTCTCTCTGTAATTCTTTTAAAATAAATAAATAAATCTACCTCCCCCCCCAAAACAAAAACTCTATAAAGGCCAGATGGTAAATACAGAAGTACTTCAAAAAGTTCTTGGGAAAATGAAATTAAAAGGTAAATTTATTTTGGCGCAAAAAATATTGAAATCCATTGCAACTATTCAATTCTGGGACTGTAGAACAGAAAGCAGCCTTAGACAACATGTAAATAAACCAAAACCAAGGCCGGCGCCGTGGCTCAATAGGCTAATCCTCCACCTTGCGGCGCCGGCACACCGGGTTCTAGTCCCGGTTGGGGCGCCGGATTCTGTCCCGGTCGCCCCTCTTCCAGGCCAGCTCTCTGCTATGGCCAGGGAGTGCAGTGGAGGATGGCCCAGGTGCTTGGGCCCTGCACCCCATGGGAGACCAGGAAAAGCACCTGGCTCCTGGCTCCTGCCAGGATCAGCGCGGTGCGCCGGCTGCAGCGGTGGCCATTGGAGGGTGAACCAACGGCAAAAGGAAGACCTTTCTCTCTGTCTCTCTCTCTCACTGTCCACTCTGCCTGTCAAAAAAAAAAATAAATAAATAAATAAATAAATAAATAAACCAAAACCAGCATGGCCGTGTTCCAATAAAACTTTATTTCTAGAGACACTTTCCAGATTTGGCCCACATGTTGTAGTTTGCCAAACTCTGGATTAGATAATTCACATAAAATGAGAGAGCTCAATTTTTAAAAATGGGAAAATTTTCACATGCATTATAATGTCAAAATTGAAAATGAAAGCAACTCTAAAATACTTCACTCACAGTAAAGTAGCAAAAAGGCAAATACAAAAATCTAATATTGAGAAGGGTGGGTAAAATTCTGCTTCAGCAATATTTATCCATTGCCAGAGGCCTAATAAATTTTCTCCAAAGAGCAATTTGGTAAAAGATGACAAACATAAAATAATTCATTGGTGTTTGATGTGTGTGTGTGTGGGGGGGTCTTGTAGCCAAGTAGCATTGAGTATATAAAAGAAATAAGGGACTGGTGCTGTGGCATAGTGAATCAAGCCACCTCCTGCAATGCCTAGCATCCCATATTGGTGCTTGTTCGAGTCCTGCCTGCTCCACTTCCGATCCAGCTCCCTGCTAATGCACTTGGGATGGCAGCAGAGGATGGCCCAAGTCCTTGGGGCCCTGCACCCGTGTGGAAGACCAGAAAGAAGCTCCTGGCTCCTGACTTCGGCCTGGCCCAGCCCAAGCCATTGAGGCCATTTGGGGAATGAACCAGCAGATGGAAGACCTCTGTGTTTCTGTCTGTACCCGTTTCTTTCTGTAACTCTGCCTTTCAAATAAAAAAAGAAATATTTTAGAGTAAAAAAACCCTAAGTTTGTGATATAGAGATAAGACATGCCAAAATAAATATCCAAATAACATATTTGGAATGTTAAATATGAAATATGGGGGAAACCTATAGAAATTCATGGGAAAGTAGACATTGGCATGCCATAAACACATTGGTAGCAGTGATGTAAAATTAATTCTCTGCAAATAGTGATAGACACAGAGCTGATAAAAAGTGGTTTGGTTTGAGGTGTTGTTTTGTGGTTTGTTGTTTCTGATTCTACAAATGTTTAGATACCAACAATGTAAACAAGGATTTCAAAACCCAAACCCACCAAGGGAGGAGCCATGTTTCCTGGAGTGTGAAGAGGGAGGACTCCTGGGCTCCAGGGACCGGGGAGGCACAGTGCTGGTTGTCTTTCCCCTGCCCACTTCCCCAGCAGAGTGAGGGGCTACTTTTTGGCCAGTCCTTACACCACTGAGTCTGTGGGGAACTACCAATGGAAAAAGACAAAAAGGCAGGCGTCAACATGGGAAAATGTTAGCAGGGAAGAGCCACTGGACATCGGCCGTCATCGCTAGCCGTCATCTGCCAGCAAGCACCTGCGTGCCCTCACAGATTCAGAGAGAACTTGACAGCCAGGTAAAGGCACCTGTGGCTTCACAGAGCCTCAACATCTCTGGAAGGATTCACAAGTCTGCTGAAAAGCAAAGTGTGTGCTTATAAGCTTGCTTTCTTAAATTAAGTCATTAATGTTTTTTTTTTTTATTTGAGATTCTAGAAGGCACCATGGATTTTCTCAAAAAAAAAAAAAAAAAAAGACCTTTCATTCAAACTTTTCTATTCCATTTTAGAGGGCTCAACCCAACCCTGGAAACATTATGTGGACTACTTGAGAGTAGTTTTAAAATAACCTCTCAGGGGCTGGCACTGTGGCATAGCAGGTAAAGCTGCCACCTGCAGTGCTGGCATCCCATATGGGCACCAGTTCAAGTCCCAGTTGCGCCACTTCCAACCCAGCTCTCTGCTATGGCCTGGGAAAGCAGTAGAAGATGGCCCAAGTTCTTGGACCCCTGCACCTGCATGGGAGACCTGGAAGAAGCTCCTGGCTCCTGGCTTCATATCGGCAAAGCTCTGGCCATTGCAGCCAATTGGGAAGTGAACCAGCGGAAGGAAGACCTCTCTCTGTCTCTGCCTCTCCTCTCTCTCTGTGTAACTCTGACTTTCAAATAAATAAATAAATCTTAAAAAAAAAATAAGAGCTGCTTTCTCTACTGATATCTTTCACTCCAGGAAAGAGAGATCTGTGTCGGTATTTTGTTGCTCTTCTACATTAAGATCTTTCCCTCCCCTAAAGTTAGGACTAAGAAAGTAACTGTAACATTTTAAAGAACAAACAGTACTTTCAGTGCTTTTCTGGAATTTCAGCCACACCCTACAGCCTAAAGCGTGGACTTGACAAAAGCTGGGGAAAATGAAAACAGGCAGTGCCTTCCCCCAGGATCGCCTGCCTCGCTGGCTGCCTGGGTTTCTGCAGACCCCCTGTGGATCTGACCTGCCACGCCACTGCGTCCTGCGAGCAAACATGGGGCGCACGTCCTCTGAGAGGAGCTGGATTTGGGGATTTCACTGGGTACGGATTTCCATCCTGGGAGCCTGTACTAGAAAGAGAGAGGGAGCAAGGCTCCACAGCAGCAACAGTGGTCACTTTGTTTATTGTTTGGCCACATGAGAAGGAAGGGGAGAAGCGGCTGATGTAAGGCAATGAGAATGCAGTTGAAGATTTGCTTTTAAGCATAGAAAACTCTGCCTACGCCATAAGACCCAAAAAAGATATTTTGTGTGTCTTAACAGAGTCCAAACAAATCATCCAAACAAAGCCACCTTTCTTTACCAACCCCTGGCTGTGGCGATATTCCCGTTGTCATTTGTCTGAGTTGAAGCCTTACACAGTCAAGCTCCTCTGGAGGCTTGTTTAACAACCCCCATCTGTTTTTTGTTTTAACGTGTGGAAGACAATCATCACCATCAGGACAAAGTGGAGCACTTAATGGGGACAGACTTTCAGTAGTGAAGATCAAAATGCAGTTCTTCAGTACACAGAGGAGCCAGAAAATGTGGAACATGAAACCAAGCCAAGGGCCCAGTTGGAAGGGCAATGCTGCCACCACGCAGACACACAGTCACAGACAGGTCACACACAGTGAAGGAGTGGTTTCAGTTTTACCCTGGCAAATAGGAATGAGAGGAGAATACAATTTTAATCATGGCAAGAGCCTTTCCCAAAGTGAAAGTCAAAGATACCCAGACTAAACACATTCACCTGCACCTCCCAATGGTCTTGCCCTTACCTTTCATCTCCAACATGAACCCTTCAAAAATCAGTTAACAATGTCTCAGGGACAGATCATCAATGTCTCAAATTGCCTTCCGATTATGAATGAAGAGCCTTGTGAGTAATTCAGATTGCACAGCGGGGTGGTTTTCTGTTGTGCTGATTATCCTAGGGAAACCAGTACCATCTTTTGTGAAACGTTTGCCTTCAGGACATCAAGGCTCAGGGATCTATGTGTTCCATTTTGTTCAGTCTGGTGAAATTAAAGACACCCAAGAATTTTGTGAAAGCCCTGAGACAGGACACGGTAGAACATGAGCCTGCCTCTATGGCGAGAAGCACACAATGGGCACAGTCAATGCCCACACACCAGTCGAAAATAGAAAGCTTCAAACTCCCTTTGTGCTGTTATCAAGAGGGATCGCCCATGCAGGCTGCTGGGGCTCGCCTCAGCTCATAAAATATAGCCTTTCATGTTAGAAACGGACACCTCAGGTCCCAGGATGCTCAGATAAAACCCTGCAGTACTGCCCAGAGCATTTACCCCTACGCCCACTTACCACACCGCTCTGGCTCCTGAATTACACTTAACATCAGATTCTGAAGTCACATTTGCAATCTGACCCAGCCCAGCAACCCTAACATATGGGCTTTTCTAGCTTCTCCGTGATGCTACTCTCTGATGCAAATGTGGGCCCTTTAATTGCACTGTCCTCAATATCGTATGTCCTTTACAAATCTCTCTAGTTAACAAAAATTAAGTACTTATTTTCTATTCCCACCATGATTTCTCACAATAGTATCATATTTCAATATTCAAACACCTACATCCATATGCTGACGGATTTATAGGGTTTGCCAGTGGTTAATAAATCTTATGAAAATGACAATGAAGAAATACATTTGGTTTCACACAAAAATACACTGGAATTTGTAAATTTACAAGACTCTTTTTTCTTGAGATAGATAAGCTGGGTTTCTTTAAAACAACTCTGTTTTAGACAAAACTATTATGAAACTATATCTGCTATTGGCAGGAAAGAGTGCACTGAAACACAGTGTGGTCACTTGTGAGTCAAAGCTCATCTTTTAAAAAATCAAAAATGGGGTCGGCACTGCGGTGTAGCAGGTTAAGCCTCCGCCTGCAGCACCTGCATCCCATATGGGTCTTGGCTCTAGTCCCGGCTGCTTCTCTTGGGATCCAGCTCTCTGCTTATGGCCTGGGAAAGCAGTAGACAGCCCAAGTGCTTGGGCCCCTGCATCAGAATGGGAGACCCAGAAGAAGCTCCTGGCTCCTGGTTTCGGATCGACCCAGCTCTGACCATTGTGGCCATTTGGGGAGTGAACCAGCCAACGGAAGACCTCTCTGTCTCTCCCTCTAACTGTCTTTAACTCTGCCTCTCAAATAAATAAAAATAAATGTTAAAAAAGTAAAGAAACAGTTCCCGCTTAACCACCCATTTTATTCACCCCATTCACTCTAAATGGTATGTATCTACTTCTAAAAATTAGGCCTACCTTCAAGAAGGAAGATTTGGGACTAGTTCAGATATTTATAACTGCTTGTAGTGGAAGTACCTTTAATACTGAGTAAGACAGTGATTGGTGGGCTGAAGAGTTTGACTTCTATGACATTTTTTTAAATAACTGATTATTTTGGCTAAAAATCTATTGATTTCATTTGGGAAGTCCATTTTTAAAAATGTATGTGTGTGCATCTCTGGAAGGAATCAATAACCAGCCCAGTCAGTTAAGTCCGCTGTAGCAAATAAAGGTAGGACAACTTTGGCCTGCACATCAGGCAGGAATTCACCAGCACAACCGTTTGGGGAAGTGGTGATCCAACTTCAAAGCTCACTTTAAAGAAAAATGATTTATCTGAAAGGAGAGACAGAGGATTTCCATCTTCTGGTTCACTCCCCACATGGCCTCAACAGCCAGGTCTTGGCTAGACTGAAGTCAGGAGTTAGGAACTCCATCCTGGTCTCCCATATGGAAGACAGTGACCCATGTTCTTGGGCCATCTTCCACTGCCTTCATGGGAACATTAGCAGGAAGCTGGATTGAAGAGAGGAGCCAGGACTCAAATAGGGGATGTTGGGGTAGCAGCAACAACTTAACCCACTACACTACAATGCCGGCCCCTAACTTTAAAGTTCTTAATTGAGGGGCCAGTGCTGTGGTGTAGTGGGCAAAGCTGCTGCCTGCAGTGCCTGCATCCCATATGGGCACCAGTTCAAGTCCCGGCTGCTCCACTTCTGATCCAGCTCTCTGCTACAGCCTGGGAAAAGCAGTGGAAGATGGCCCAAGTCTTTGGATTCCTGAACCGGCAAGGGAGGCCCTGAGGAAGCTCCTGGCTCCTGCTTCGCATTGGCACAGCTCTGGCTGTTGCAGCCAATTGGGGAATGAACCAGGGGATGGAAGACCTCTCTCTCTCTGCCTCTCCTTCTCTCTCTGTGTAACTCTGCCTTTCAAATAAATAAATCTTTAAAAAAGAATCAACTGGAAGCTGGCTAAAATGCAGATTTCTATGATTGTCCCTAGAGATTTTGATTCCAAATGTCTGGGATGGAACCTAGGAATCTGCGATTTAATAAGACTTGCAGGTAATTTTGAAGCAGAGTTTATGGACCATACAGGTGGTTAATCCTTCCACTTGGACTCACTGTACAAGGTGACTGGTTCTGGGCTCTATAGCTGCAATTATCTGGCTGCATTAGTGGATGCAAAGGAATTAGGTCACCTATTTCTAGAGGCTAGGGTATGGAAGGCTACACCACCTGCACGTTTGATAATATTCTATTTGGGACAAAATTTGCTTTCCGCTTAGTCACTCTACACAGTGGGATGGGTATTTGATATAATCCTGTCTTCTCTATAACCGACCTCTTCTTGGAGAAGGGCACCTGGAGGTCCTGAACCTCTTTGCTAGTATCACTGCTTGCACACACAGGTGGCAAGAGTGACCTGCATCCTGTCTCCCGTCAGGCAGCCTGGAGGCAGGGGCCCAGTCCATCTGCCCCTCAAACTGCATCCATGCTTCAGGCAGGGGTTCTCAGCCCCGCCTGGATATTAGAGAAACACTGGAGAGGATTAACAAGTACAGAAGGCTGGGCCTCATCTCCAGAGGTTTTGATTTCACTGGTGTAGGATGGCACTAGAGACTGGGAGTTTTACAAGCTCTCCCTCCCAAGTATTTACAATGGAGCTAAAGTTGAGAATCATGCTACAGTAGCAGTCCACATGCTTTTTCGAAAAAAAAAAAAAAATCCAGATAGTAAATATTTTAGGCCTTGCAGGCAACACGATCTCTGTTGCAACTGCCCAACCCCATGGTTGCAGCTTGCAAAGCAGCCACAAACAACACATAACCAAGTTGGCACGATTTTGTGCCAGTTACACTTATGGACACTGAAATTTCAATTCCATACACATTTCACATGTCACAAAAATATTCTTTTTGCTTTCAATCATTTAAAAATGTCAAAACCGGCTGGTGCTGCAGCTCACTTGGCTAATCCTCTGCCTGCGGCATCGGCACCCCGGGTTCTAGTCCCGGGCACCAGATTCTGTCCCGGTTGCTCCTCTTCCAGGCCAGCTCTCTGCTGTGGCCCGGGAGTGCAGTGGAGGATGGCCTAAGCACTTGGGCCCTGCACCCCATGGGAGACCAGGATAAGTACCTGGCTCCTGCCATCGGATCAGCGCGGTGCGCCAGCTGCAGCACGCTGGCCGCGGCGGCCCTTGGAGGGTGAACCAACGGCAAAAGGAAGACCTTTCTCTCTCTCTCTCTCTCTCTCACTGTCCACTCTGCCTGTCACAAAAAAAAAAAAAAAAAAAAAAAAAAAGAAAAGACTATAGTTTTCTCTACAGCAAACAAGAAATGAATGTAAGAGGCCCTGGGGGCCGGCGCCACAGCTCAATAGCTTAATCCTCTGCCTGCGGCACCGGCACACTGGATTCTAGTCCCACTTGGGGCACCGGTTCTATCCCGGTTGCCCCTCTTCCAGGCCAGCTCTCTGCTGTGGCTCGGGAGGGCAGTGGAGGATGGCCCAAGTGCTTGGGCCCTGCACCTGCATGGGAGACCAGGAGAAGCACCTGGCTCCTGGCTTTGGATCAGCACAGTGCACCAGCCACAGCGGCCATTGTGGGGTGAACCAACGGAAAAAGGAAGACCTTTCTCTCTGTCTCTTTCACTGTCCACTCTACCTGTCAAAAAAAAAAAAAAGAGGCGCTGGGGTCATGGTCAGCTATTAGCTTTTGCTAATATGGCACAAAACCTATTCAAACACAATCCTTTAACCTTCACAAAGATGAGAAGCATTTTGGACTTGGGGTCTTTTCAGCTTCTTGGTACAGGAAGTTGGATATTATAAGAAACAGGTCTTAGAAGTCTTAAAACACTCTGTAAGAATTATGGAGCCTCTTTTACACTGTACATTATCATCTTCCACTTTTCCTTGTCTCTCCTTTCAGGACCCAAGAGAAACAAGAGGGAGAGAATGGGAAAATGAAATTCGTTTTTACTTTTTTAATATTAGCCTTCATTAAGGGACACTATGTACTTGACAGAGTGCTTTGGCAGGGGAGACAGAAATTAATTAAAGTGCAAAAGTATAGTAAATGTTAAAAGGAACAGAAATTGAAGGCCTTATTGTTGTATAATTCCTCTTCCCCAGAACAACAGAGTGAAGAAAAGCTAGTTAATTGAACTCTACAATCAGGCAACCAGAATTCAAAATCTAACTGTCGCTTATAATCTCTGTGACCTTGAACAAGTTCTTAAAGCTCTGCTCAGTTCCTTAAATAAATAAAACTTGGATAACAATAGTGCTTAGAATAGTGTCTCAGTAAATGCTGCCATTGTTCTCACTTTATCCTTTCATGGCTATCTGGGTTGAACCTACCCTGTACAACTTTTAGTGCCCCGCAAGATATTCTATGTGTATAATTGGGATGCTATAGATAATATGCAAACAGTACTGGATGAAACAAGTTTCTATAAAATCAGAACGCATGTCTGACGCTCTTTTGATACCCGAGGCACCTAGCAAGCTACCTTGGACATACAATACATTCAGTGCAGAGAAGTTTAGGCATCTCCGTGACACTGAAATGGGCATGCCCCTTGTCTCCTGATGTAACCCCCCCTTCAGAATGGAAGTACTCATTGCCCAGCTACTGAAGGCTTCATTGCTAATGGCACTGAGCTCCTACCCCAGAACTTGTCCTCTCCAGAGGGGACTTGCTCTGTCAAGCAAACTTCCGATGACGCTGATATGAGGGTCAAAGGCCTCGTCCCCTGGTCTCAATCTGGGACAACTCCAAAATGCCACTCCAGCTCTACAACTGAGGCTGAAGCTCTTGCGACTTCATTACTGTCCAGCCTGTCTGTCTGTCCAGCCCTGCTTCGCTCATGACCCCAGAATTCTGATCTTGAGTCTTCCCCGAAAACTTTCTGCACTGCACTCTGCATCTCAAAACTTGTTCTTTTTCTGTTTTGTTTTTAAAATATTTATTTATTTATTTGAAAGGCAGATTTACAGATAGGTAGAGGCAAAGAGAGAGGTCTTCCATCTGCTAGTTCACTCCCCAAATAACCACAATGGCTGGAGCTATGCCGATGAGATGCCAGGAGCTTCTCCTGGGTCTCCCACATGGGGGCAGGGGCCAAGGACTTGGGCCATCTTCTACTGCTTTCCCAGGCCATAGCAGAGAGCTGGATTGGAAGAGGAGCAGCCTGGACTCACACCAGTGCCATATGGGATGCTGGTACTCTAGCTGGTGTCTTTACCTGCAATGCCACAGCGCCAGTTCCAGAACCTGTTTCTATATCCAACCTAAAACCTGCTAGCGAGCTGCTGTCAGAGTTATGCCACCTTACACTCATACATGCACTTAACTAAATACTATTTTAAGAATCTGTGCTGTCACAGACAATAATGAACAAAATCATTTTTAGAGAATTCCTCATAAGGGACACAGAAGATCTGGACCAAAATGATCCATCTTTTATTACTGTTGCATTCCAGGGGAATACACATTTCCTAGAGTACGCGTGGTTCTCACAAGCTATGAATCAATCATGCAAATCGCAGGGACCCGAGAGGGCATTTCTCTCACTTCCCACAGAGAATACCAAGAGGAAATGGAACAAATCTGCCTCGCAGGTACACAGCTGCACCAACTGTCCTGCTTTCCCTTTGGTCACAAAGCTCTCTTTTTATCAGCGAAAGGACTTTTAAAGAATTCTGGGTGCCTTCTGCTGGCTCATTCTTCCTAAAAGGAAGCGTATCATTCATTTTTCTGTATATTTAGGACACAGCAGAATAAAACTCAATCTCTTGCATTCCCCAGGAGTCCCATTGTCCTTTCTTAAGACAAAACCCCAATAAAAACCTGCAGATGGGCTTGGGGATTTTCTAGGGAACCACCTATTCAGAAGTAAGGGGCTTCCATTCCTATGTGGTCTGTGTTTCAACCGAGACTTCCGTCTGACATCAGCTGTGTAGGCTTCCCTTGTACCTGTGACCCTCAGAGTGCGGTCCCTGGACCGCATCTTACAAAACGAGCAAATTCTTGTTTTAACGACCAGCCTTTGCATCCTGAAGTTGGAGAACTACCACCTCATTTCCCCCCTCTTTTTCAGTAGAGATTCAAAAAGGACATTAAAGTGTCCTCACCTAAAGATTTCTGAGTATCTATGAAGTTCCTCCAGACTGAAGTCACAAATGAAAAACTTAGCATTTTAACCACAAATTCCAACCTGAAGATTTAAATTTTCCTTATTCTGTCACGTTTGGCTTTTAGCATATCCCTAAAATCTGTTCTTTTTTTTTTTTATTTTACTAAGGTTTATTGACAAAGAGTAAAACCACACCAAAGCTGGGCTTATCACCTCTTTGGAGTGACACTTGCTGATTTGTGCCCCAGCAGCCTTTCTTTCCTACCTTGTCATTTTGCAATAATTCGTGCATAGGGAATTAAACTATGAAAATAAGACACATGTGAGATTAGAAAACATAAACCTTGCACAAGAAATTAAGTTAGCTCTTGCTATGTAGGCGTTGCCTGGTTCTAATACATTTTTAAGAAATATAAAATGGTCAACTTTTCTTACCTAATAAAATTAGCTATTTCAGCTTCCATTTCTAGATTTTTTAAAATCATATTTAGTCTTAAACTTTCTCACATCAATATTTATGCCCTATACTTTCTATTAAACTATAATTTTGGCCGGCGCCGCGGCTCAATAGGCTAATCTTCCGCCTAGCGGCACCGGCACACTGAGTTCTAGTCCCGGTCTGGGCGCCGGATTCTGTCCCGGTTGCCCCTCTTCCAGGCCAGCTCTCTACTGTGGCCAGGGAGTGCAGTGGAGGATGGCCCAAGTCCTTGGGCCCTGCAACCACATGGGAGACCAGGAGAAGCACCTGGCTCCTGCCTTCGGATCAGCGTGGTGCGCCGGCTGCAGCAGCCATTGGAGGGTGAACCAACAGAAAAGGAAGACCTTTCTCTCTGTCTCTCTCTTTCACTGTCCACTCTGTCAAAAAAAAAAAAAAAAAAACAAAAAAAAAAAAAAACTTTATAATTTTGCATTCCGAAACCCACCAATGATTTTTAAAATTGACATGTGTCTGAATTTCAAGTTATTCAGACAATTTTCAACTTAAAATGCAATAAATACACTCAAAACTAAAGATCAAAATTTAAAAATAATTGGTTAAATACACATAATTATATATAACATGTTTCACATATTACGTTTTATATCCATGTAATTACAATATAGCATTTGTTTATAATTATATATAGACTCACAGTTTGGAATACTGAACACTAAATTTATATGTAACAAATAACATTCAGGCAGAAATACATCTTCCAGTGATGTTCTGTTACAAGTGTAGCTCATACTGGCTGGTGCCGCGGCTCACTAGGCTAATCCTCCGCCTGCGGCACCAGCACCCTGGGTTCTAGTCCCAGTTTGGGCGCCGGATTCTGTCCCAGTTGCCCCTCTTCCAGGCCAGCTCTCTGCTGTGGCCCAGGAGTGCAGTGGAGGATGGCCCAAGTGCTTGGGCCCTGCACCCGCATGGGAGGCCAGGAGAAGCACCTGGCTCCTGGCTTCAGATCTGTGCAGCACGCCGGCTGCAACCTGCCAGCCATAGCGGCCACTTGGTGAGTGAACCAGAGGAAAAAGGAAGACCTTTCTCCCTCTCCCTCTCCCTCTCCCTCTTCCTCTCCCTCTCTCTCTCACTGTCTAACTCTGCCTATCAAAAAATAAATAAAATTTAAAAAAACAAGTGTAGCTCGTACTGAACACTTACTCCTTTGGATAAAATTTGTTCCTTAAAACTGTTTCTCTCTGATTGAGGCACAGAGCACAAGAGTGAGGCAGATCTGGCTTCCAGTTCATCACTTACTGATTTCCTAGCTGACCTTGGTATATTCCTTTATTTCTCTAAGTCTCAGTGTAGTATGGGCAAACAAGAATAAATATTAATATCTGCTTCATAAATGTTAAATTTTGCAATGGTGACAATGTTGATAGTAGCTATTAATTAATAGTAAAGTGTCTGCTAATAGTTGAAAATCACATTTGATTCATTCAAGTAGAAAGAGTTGTAATTCAGCCAGTTCCACATAGATTGGAAAATCTTTCTCTTCATCTTAATCAACTTCCTTGGACTCAAGGATTTTGAACCAGGGTTGATGCTGTGGCAGAGAAGGCAAAGCCTCTACCTGCAGTGCCAGCATCCCATATGGGTGCCAGTTCAAGTTCCGGTTGCTCCACTCTAGTCCAGCTCCCTGATAGTGGCCTGGGAAAGCAGTAGAAGATGGCCCAAGTGCTTGGGCCCCTGCACCCACGTGGGAGACCTGGAAGAAGCTCCTGGCTCCTGGCTCCTGGCTTTGGTCTGGCCCAATCCTGGCCATTCCAGCCATTTGGGGGGTGAACCAGAGGATGGAAGATTCTCTCTTTCTCTCTCCCCCCTTCTATTTCTTTCAATTAAATAAATAAATAAATAAAACTATTCTTTAAAAAAGGCTGTCTGAACCAAACTGATTATCTTCAGTGAATTTACTTTTATTCTTTAGTTCAAAACTCTATATGAGTGGTGCCCTACATGCCAAACATTCTACTTTAGGGCCTGGGACCTGACCTGGTTGTCCAAGAGTTCTTCATTCTGGAGCTTGGCCTAGGTCAGGATGCCAGATCCTCTGCTTTCAATTTTCTTGGTCTTTTCTGCTTTCCTCTGATCAGCAGTGACCATGGAGACTTCAAGAACTCCAGGGTCATCTCAAGAAGCGTAATATAGGCTTGAGAAGCCCTGATGCCTCTCCACTAAATGGTAGGTATTTATCAATCCAACCATGTCCCAGGCTTCCCAAAGATGAGCCTTTATGACGGCGTCACTAAAACAGGAGCCAGTCCCTTCCAGGCCAGACAGGATCTGGGGCACGTTCTGAGCCTTCTCGGGAAGTTCCTGAGCAACTGCACCATTGGCGCTTCCAGGAAAAGTGGCTCAAAAGTCCTATGCGCCACGCGTGGCAAGTGACTAGACCAGGGGCTGCCTGTGTACCTATCCAAAATCAAAACTTGAAATCTGGTCCTCAAGAAACACAAAAGGGAGACACTAGTATGCATGTTAAGGAAGCCCTGGGAAGAAGTCACAGGAGAGAGCAATTTCACCCAGCAATCAGAGCTAGGATTCTGGAGTCACCTCCGCATGCTGAGGCTAATTTAACATCCGTGTGTCTCAATCTCTGGATTAACCCGTTCCTCTTCAAACACTCGAGGCCAACCGCTATAACCCATGCTTGGACATGGACAGATACCTATGGTTCTCACTTAGGCTGCTGAGTGCACGCCCAGCATCTGTTCAAGGGTATGTGCTGTGTGATACTATGTGCACATCTGTAAATGTCTGTATATTTCTCTAACAAAGTAGCAGGCCCTGCTTTTAGCTACAACATATTTTTAGAAACTACTTCATCAAATGCATCATATTTTCCATGGAAAAGATCTATAATTGGGAGTTTCATTCTTGGCCAAGGGCTCCTCAACAAATAAAATAAATACTGCAAACTGCTTGTCATGGAACAAAAACTATGACCATTTTATAAATGTCTATAAATATCTAAAACATTAAAATAATGCTCTAGGTCCTATAAAAGGGAATAAATATATACAGAACCTATACATGGAGGCTCAAAGTTTCTAGAATTGTCCAATTACCACATAAAAATACAGCTCAATTGAATTATGTTCTAAAATGAATGCTGTGCTATGATAATATTAAACATTTGACCACAGGCCAGCACTCTGGCATAGTGGGTAAAGCTGCCACCTGCAGTGCCAAAATCCCACATGGGTGCCTGTTCGAGTCCCGGCTGCTTCACTTCTGGTCCAGCTCACTGCTACGGCCTGGGGAAGCTGTGGAAGATGGCCCAAGTCCTTGGGCCCCAGCACCCTTGTGGGAGATCCGGAAGACACCCCTGGCTCCTGGCTTCGGATCGGCCCACTTCTGGTCGATGCAGCCATTTGGGGAGTGAACCAATGGATGGAAGACCTCTCTCTCTCTCTCTCTCTCTCTCTCTCTCTGTGTGTGTGTGTGTGTGTAATTCTTTCAAATAAATAAATCTTTTAAAAAACACATTTATCAACAATTGTAGAAACATTAGAGTTTAGCAGAGCGCTTGAACATGATTTAAACTGTCCAAAGAAATTGCTCTAATGCCTTCCTCTCCCTGCGATGGAAATCTATTCTTTACTGCATCTACTACCTGCATTTTACAAGCCTTTCTCCTGGCTTTCCCGTCCCCACCCTCGCCACCCCACAACTTACTCCCCAGGGCAGCACTGTCCTGGGCAGAGACAACTGGTCCAGGATTGAATCCCAGTCATCCTTTTCCTTGGGAATTTGGTAGTTGGAACCAAGAGACCAGAGATGAGGGAGTGTCTTTTTTACTGTAGCTAATGGCCTAAAGAGCCCTATCCAGGTCCTTCTAGTTAGCTGGCTTGTCCAGTGGTCCTCAGGTTAAATGAGAAGACCCAATATCCTTTCAAATAATTCCCCATTTTGCTTAAGCTAGGCAGTCTCTTTCTGTTACATAAAGTCTAAAAGACTCTTAATAATATACCTATAACAAGGAGATATACTTAAAATTACTTCTTTCACCTTAATACTCAGATCAAAGCCATTACTGCTCAGGCTTAAACCACTTAGAAAATGTGTACAATATTCATAAATGAGAAAAATATGTTACAAATTACTATACAACATATAATCCCACTTTGGTTTTTAAACATGATTAGAAAAAACAAATATCAAACAGTTACTATTGGCTATTTCTAGTGATTTGACTATTTTTTTTCACAATAAGCCAGATTTACTTTTTCTAAAACAAAAAACAAACAAAAAAAAAAAACACAGATCCATTGATCTAAAAGGCAGAGTGACAGAGAGAGATCTTCTACCCATTTGTCATTTGTTCACTTCTCAAATGGCCACAATGACCAGGGCTGGGCCAAGCTGAAACCAGAAACCAGGCCTTCCATCCTGTTCTTCCACATGGGTGACAGGGGCCCAAGTGCTTGGGCCATCTTCCAGTGCCTGCCCAGGCACATTAACAGGAAGTTGGGTCCAAAGAGGAGCAGCCAGGATGCAAACTGGCACTCTGATGCAGGATCCTGGCCTCACAAGTAGCAGCTTAACTCACTGTGGCACAATTCTGTCCCCAGGTCCACCTTTTATAATCAGAAATTTTAAAAAACTGGGAAAATTTTAAGAACTGGATGTCACCCCCAGAGAACTGATATTAGCAATGATGAAGATCATGATGATATTCTTCTCTCACTTAAAAGGATTTTGTTTTAAAGATTCATTTTATTTATTTGAAAAGCACAGTTAGAGAGAGAGAGAGATCTTCCATCACTGGTTTACTCGCTAAGTGGCCACAATGGCCACGTTTGGGCCAGGCCAAAGCCAGGAGCCAGGAGCCTCTTCCAGGTTTCCCATGCGGGTACAAGGGTCCAAGCACTTGGTTCATCCTCTGCTGCTTTCCCAGGTGCATTATCAGGGAGCTTGATGGGAAGTGGAGCATAACCCATATGGGATGCCTGGGCTGCAGGCATCCCATATGTAGCTTAACTTGCTACACAATGACGTGGACCCCTAAAAGTGAGTTTTGAAGGTGAGGCAGGCCTGCCTATATTCCCCTAGTCTCCCACCATCTTAATCTATTCACAGCCAAAGAAAAGTTTCTTAGGTCCAAACCAAAGCAGTATCATTAGGAAAAAGTAAGTGTTGTAGGGAAATGTTGTAGAGGGGAGAACCTGGGTTTGAGCCCCATGGAACAGCAGTGTGGGCTCCGGATGGTCACTTACTTTCCTGAGCCTCAACCCTCCTGCTTTAATAAGGGAATCCTAGTACCCTCATCCAGGTGACCACGCAGTTCTTAAGAGAGCAGAGATACAAAAGTTCTGTGTGGTGCTCAACACCCAGTAGCTATGAGTGGCCGCTCTTTCCTCCTGTCCCACCATAGCTGCCTCTACAAGTGTGGCTTTGGGGCTGGCTTCTCTGTCAAGAAAGAGGAAGAGGCCACCAACCCCTCCTCACTGATTTCTCTTTGCTCTAGGACCTGCTAGAAACTCAAGCATGGGTGCCGGTGCTGTGGCGTTGTAGGTAGGGATGCTGCCTGCTGTGCCGGCATCTCATATGGGTGCCGGTTTGAGTCCCGGCTGCTCCTCTTCCAATCCAGCTCTCTGCTATGGCCTGGGAACGGAGTAGAAGATTGACTAAGTCCTTGGGCCCCTGCACTCGCGTGGGAGACCCAGAAGAAGCTCCTGGCTCCTGGCTTTGAATCGGCGCAGCTCCGGCCATTGCAGCCGGAGAGAGAGAGAGAGAGAAAGGTCTTCCTTCCATTAGTTCACCCCCCAAATGACCAGTATGGCTGGCACACTGCGATGATCCTAAGCCAGGTGCTTATTCCTGGTCTCCCATGCAGGTGCAGGGTCCAAGCATCTGGGCCATCCTCCACTGCCTTCTCCAGGCCACAGCAGAGAGCTGGACTGGAAGAGGAGCAGACGGGACTAGAACCCAGCACCCATATGGGATGCTGGCACCACAGGCAGAGGATTAACCAATTGAGCCACAGCGCTGGCCCTGTAACTCTAACTTTCAAATAAATAAATAAATTTTTAAAAAATACCTTATCAGATACATGACTTGCAAATATTTTCCCCTCTGTGGGTTGCCTTATAACCTTTTAACCTTACATCAGTGCCTTCAAGTAGTAACTGTGCACCTGCTATGTGAGAGAAACTATACTAATAACCATATAACCTTCATACCCTCTCTCTCTGCATTTGACTCTGTCATGCTGTCAGGACAACTGATAGAAAATTATTTTTTAGTTCCTACATCTTTGAAGACTTCTAAAAGAACATAATTGGCTATTTCATTTAAATATCTGAGAAGATCTTAGCTTAAGCATGTTGAGAGGAACTAGAGAACAGAGGAACTTGAAGTTAGAAGAGGCAGGTGCTGAACACACACACACACAAGCATCCAGCAAGGGCCTCCTGACATCTACACACGCGTGAAAGAAAATATTTCCACCAACTCCAATGCTTGCTTAGGAGATATCAACCTTGAAAGCTGTGTTCTATTGCATGGTTTATTGTTCCAGCCAACTTATAGAGGCTGTGAACACTGACCCGGGGACACTAGACCCTTTTGGAGTCAGCACTCTTTCCTGATCAATGAATAATGAAACTTTTTTCTTTCTTTTTTTTTTTAAAGATTGTATTTACTTATTTGAGAGGTAGAGTTACAGAGGGAAAGAAAGGTCTTCCTTCCATTGGTTCACTCCCCTAAATGGCTGCAACAGCCAGAGCTGCGCCGATCCTGATCTGAAGCCAGGAGTTTCTTCTGGGTCTCCCACATGGGTGTAGGGGCAAAAACACTTGGGCCGTCTTCTACTGCTTTCCCAGGCCATAGCAGAGAGCTGGACTGGAAGAGGAGCAGCTGGGACTACAACCGGCACCCATACGGGATGCCGGCGCTGCAGGTGGAAGATTAACCTACTGCACCGTGGCACTGGCCCCATGAAACTTGTTTTAATCAATCTTATACATTCCGTTGTCGCTCCCCCTCTTCGTGGAGGAGTGACACTAGACCCTGCCTAGGCTTCCTATCCGAGTCACGGCACCATTATGTTGCTCCTAGGCTTCATATCCGAGTCACGGCACCATTATGTCGCTCCCCCTCTTCGTGGAGGAACGACACAGGACCCTGCGTTGTTCTTTTATCTGCTCGGCCCTCCCCGGGTTTGCTGCTGGTTCTTCCCGGGTTGGCTACCGACCCTTCCACCTCCGTGGAAGGGCGGTTCCCCCTGCCACTTTCCCCACTTCCGCGGGGGAGCGGCACACCGCCGGCCAGCTCTCTCGGGGGCTGCTCAGGTGTTCCTTCAGATAGATGTTCCTGGTGCATGTTGTCTCTCTCCTCCTTTATAGTCCTCTTCCACCAATCCCAACTCTGCTACCCACATGCCGAGTATGCAGCTCTCCTCCAATCAGGAGCAGCTCCTGCTGTTTATTGGTTGAACTGGAGGCAGCTGTGTAGAAGCTGTTTCCTCCTCTCCCAGCGCCATATTGTGGGAGAGCAGATGCATAGAATAAGTCTTAATTCCAGTAACAGTCTAGTCCGAGTTGCTCCCCACATTCCATCTTAACCACAGTTCTATCCTTAGCAAGACTGCCATAAGCTAGAACTTGGACACTCATGATTTGCTTTCTCCTTAGCACTCTTCTCAGAGCTCCCTTGCCTGGCAAGTTGACAGACAGCACTTCATCTCCACCCCACACCATAGTCCTTATTTTATATACCATGAAGATGGCAATTCTATTCCTAACTCTGTGACTTTCATCAGAATCCAAATACCACAAGATGTTCAACTACGCCAAGGCTTAGCAGAGATACAAACACTTATCCATGCACACCTATAACCAATCCCACTCTAAAATCCAAAAGAAATTTAGATAACTGCAAACCTGTTTTCAAACTAATAGGTACCTTAATTTAGCCACTTCACATGAAAATATTTTACCTCTACAGAGTATTTCCCCTCCCTAATGTTCACATTCCTTAAAAATCTCAAGCCTAGATCCATACATAATTGCTCAGCTACATCGTAGATCTGCTTTGGACCTGATAGTTATGTGCATGTGCGCACGCACACACACACACACACACACACAGAGGGAGAGAGAAGAAGGAGGCATTTGTTATGAGAGAACTAGCTTTAATGTCCTGTTGAAGCCAGAGAATCAATATTTTCAAGATAGTGAATTAAAACTGCAGAATCACTGCTCAGGAGCAATTACATTACAAACAGGAAATTAGCCCAGTTACAACATCTTCTGAATTATGATCTTCGTTTCCTTTTTGCTTTATTCAGTACCAAATCACCCATCAGCCTGCTTACTGTCCACAGCAGCAGGCCAATGAGAAACTCAGTTACAGCCCCACCCCCACAGGATGGAATGGAGCAGACAATTCCCTTCGTGCAGCCCTAACGATATCCTAGAGTAAATGAATCTTAAATGAGGACCCCAAACAGGAGCACTCATCACCTCTTCTCTGACAGGCACCTAGTTTCCTTCACAGACCCCTCAACGAATGGCCATCACACAAAGAAGGCAAACCTACCACAAACCACTGCCTCTCAGCTGCCCCTGGAGCTAGTGTGGGCCGATCCTGCGTCAGGTGCCTCGCTCTCAGTCTGACTGATTTTGTTACCGAACATGAGTTACATGTTAGTTAGGTACCAAATACCGGAAGAGGACAAAGTAGTCGGACAATGACCTGGAGGTGATTCTACTAACGGTGTCCCCTGCCCTCAGGGTACTGGGGTGAGGAACTCCACGTGCCCTCTGCCACTTCAGAATGTAACGCTCTGGTCTCCAGGTGAGCGCCAAGCCCGTCCCACCGGCTCCACTTGCGGATTTACCCTGATGTGTCTGCTTCATCTCAGGGGCAGGCTCCCGTATGGTCCCAAACAAGGAGGCAGCATTGGGGCAGAGGAAGTCTGCTTCCTTGCAAGAAGAGAAGGCTAGGCTTTAGCTTTTAGTGACCCGATTTCCATGATTTAGGTCAAATGGGGGGTTTTCTGTTTTAAAAATCACAAGGAAAATGCACGGCTGTATCATCCGGAGCTTGTTTCCACTGCCACTTCCCTTCCCTTGCTTGGACACTGACTTCCAGACATTTTCAAGACAACCTGGCTGCGAGCCTTTGTTTTTCCTAATGGCCTCGTTTCTCTTTACTTCCTTCTCACCTGTCTTTCTGCGGGAAGACTCTATGATGAAAACTTGAGACCTGGTCCAGAGCCATTTACAGGGATGAATGCCTGCCTAAGAATTAGTGGAGAAGCAGCAGTAGAAGCTGCCCCAGGAGCTTGCCCAGGGATACACCTGGAACAGGTGCAGAAAAGTGATGTGGGCCTTGAAAGGGTGAAATCCAGGCAACTACTGAGGAAGCAAATGGCCTCTTGTCTTCTTCCTCTCTGCTGGATTCTGAGCATTCGCTGTGCTCCAGGTCCAGAGGAGTCAGCCCTCAGATGATTGCAGGAAGGTCCCTCCCAATGACAAGAACGCTGCCGCATCTCTCTCCTGCTCCCAGGGTCAACCCCTTCCTCCCAGGTCAGCTGCTTCAACAGTCATGCTCTCAGGATAACAGCCAGCAAACCTGGTACTAGAGCAATTTAAATAGTGATAGAGTGTCAAAGACACAGAGAAGTTGAAGGAGAACAAGAAAAAGAAGGAAAAACAGGACCTGTGCTGTGGTGCAGTGGGTTAAAGCCCCAGCCTGAAGCACCCACATCCCATATGGGCTCTGGTTCTAGTCCCGGCTGCTCCTCTTCCCATCCAGCTCTCTGCTGTGGCCTGGGAAAGCAGTAGAAGATGGCCCAGGTCCTTGGGCCCCTGTACCCACATGGGAGACCCAGAAGAAACTCCTGGCTCCTGACTTCGGATGGGCCCAGCTCTGGCCATTGTGGCCATTTGGGGAATGAACCAACAGATGGAATATCTATCTCTCTCTCTCTATCTCTACCTCTCTCTGTAACTCTGTATTTCAAATAAATAAAAATAAATCTTTAAAAAAAAAGGAAAAAGAAAAATGGAGGAAAAAGAAGAAATATTTGGGAGGCAGAGTGCAAAATGCAGGCTAAATGGAAAGTGACCCATTTTCTTAACTTTCAAGTCAGAACTATGCAGCCATCTGCTCAGAGGCAGCAACACTTACAGTTTTGAGATACACACTTTGCTGACTGTGCCAGTTCAATGCCAAGGTGAGGGAGGGCTTAAAGAAATGATTCTGGGCTCAAATAAAATATTCCTATCCAATGACTGTATGGGGAGGGAGGATTTGGAGAGTGTACTAACACTTAAGCTTATATTCACTTAAAGAACATTCTACCAGACTTAGAGCTTCAATTTTCAACATTTTCATTTTATTTGAAAGGCAGAGAGATGGATAGATAAGGAGAGATCTTCCACCTGCTGGCTCACTCCCCAAAAGCTCACAATAGCAAGGGCTAGGGCAGGCTGAAGCAGGGGCCAGGAATTCAAACTGGATCTCCCACATGGGTGGCAGGGACCCAGCTACTTAACCCATCACTTGCTGCCTCCTAGGGTGTGTATTAGGAGGAGGCTGGATAGGAAACAGAGCCAGAACCTGAACCCAGACACTCCAATACAGAATGTAGGCATCCAAAGTGGCATCTAATCCACTGTGCCAAAGGTTTGCCCAAGGCCTAGAGTTTCAAAGATCACTCACACTTTCAGCAATATGTGAGCTCCCAGGGGGAAAAAAATGTGAAAATAATTTTTTCCATTCTGAATATTCTTTGAAATGCTGGCAAGGAATTTACTAGGGAACCCAGAGTTGAAATCTGCGATGATGATTTTGCTGTGAGTAGATTTAGATTTTCGCTAATTCCTTAAACTGGGACACAACCTATTTGCCGCCACCTTCTCTTGTGTCTTCTATCTAACCTTTCTTGGTGGGTTTTTCTTCCACTTCCTTTTGGGTCAGGCAGCTCCAAGCTTTCTGTTCAGCCCAGGCATACAAGGCATAGCATTTCAACCCTCACAAGACCTGGGGAAAGGGTTGAGGAAGCCGGGCAGGAGCAGCTTGGAACATAGACTCTGAAGCAAGGGCTTGGCTGGGCAGTCCTGGTGAGTGGGAATCAGTCTCAAGTGTTCAAGCCCCACCGCAGGTAAGGTCCTCAGACTACTGACTTCAAGTAGGACCATTACACATCAAAGGGTCCATTAAACTGGATTCTCCCCTCCACTCAGCTTCTCTTCCTGAGTGGGGATCCATTTAGCGATTTTCACATCCACTCTGGAGGAAATACCCAGTCTCTCCCACCCTGACAAAACCGACCGAGTGCTGATGCATGGAGCAATGACGTCTATGGCTGTCTTCCTGCATTCTGCTGTGAGCTCTCTTCTCCCAGACGTGCCCATGGCTGGTTGGCTCCCTTTAGTCAGGTCTGGACTCAAATGCCTTCTCTGGGAGACCTTCCTGACCACCCAGCCTAAAAACTATAGAACACCACCTCAAGCTGCCACACAGGTGCTTAGAATACAATCTGCCATGCTTGAGTCATGTACAGGGTACATATGTAAGGAATAACATCCAGAGACCTTCCCCTGGGTGTGTGCAGTGATCACCAACTATCTTCATGACAGAGAAAAAGAAGTCAGCATTTCACTGCTTATTAAATAATAGGGGGCCAGCACTGTGGCATAAAGGGTAAAACCACCACCTGCAGTGCCGGCATCCCATATGGGCACTGGTTCAAATCCCGGCAGCTCCACTTCTGATCCATCTCTCTGCTATGGCCTGGGAAGCAGTACAAGATGGCCCATGTGCTTGGACCCCTGCATCCACGTGGGAAACCTGGAAGAGGCTCTTGGCTCCTTGCTTCAGATAGGCACAGCTTCAGCCTTTGCAGCCAATTGAGGAGTGAACCAGTGGATGGAAGACCTCCATCCCTCCCTCCCTCCCTCCTTCTCACTCTGTATAACTCTTCCAAATAAATAATTTTTTTAAAAAAAGTGGCAGTTTTAAAAATAAATAAATAAATTGGGAAATTTAGCCTTATACATTGATGAAGATTTTTTAAAAAACAGATACAAAGGATAGATAGCTCAGAGAAAAGAGTATCCATGAGTATAGTTCTTCTACAGAGCTATCTAGCAACATACATCAAAAACCTTCAAAGTATTTATTTAGTTTGACTTAGTGATACTAATTTTAGAATTCATCCCGTGGGAATAAGCAAGAGCTATGGATAAAATGGTCATAATAGTATTATTTATAATAATGGAAAGTCGAGCTGGCATTGTGACATAGCGGGTTAAGTCATCACTAATAACACCAGCATCCCATATCAGAGTGCAGGTTGAAGTCTCAGCTGCTCCACTTCTAATCCAGCTTCTTGCTATTGCACCTGGAAAGGCAAAGATGGTCCAAGTGCTTGGGTCCCTGCCACCCACATGGGAAAGGCCAGGATGGAGTGGTTGGAACTTGGCTTCAGCCTGGCCCAGATCTGGCTATTGTGGTTATTTGGGGAGAATGAACCAGGCTGCTCTGCCTTTCAAATAAATCTTTAAAAATAATAATGAGAAGTAATGGTAAAACTAATTTGCAAACAGTACTTTATACTTTGTGTGTCTGTGTGGGTGCAAACTGTTGAAATCTTTACTCAGTGTAAAGTTGATCTTCTGTATACAAAGATAATTAAAAATGAATCTTAATGAAGAATGGAATGGGAAAGGGAGTAGGAGATGGGATAGTTTGTTTGTGGGAGGGTGGTTATGGGGGGAAGAACTGCTATAATCCAAAAGTTGTGCTTTCAAAATTTCTATTAAATAAAAGTTTTCTATTAAAATAATAATGAAAAATAAGAGAATGATACACAGCCAAAAGTGAAAAATATCTATTGACTGATTCATGGATAGGGAAAAAGTAGTACACATATACACAATGGGAGAGTACTCAGCCATAAGAAGGAATGATATTTTGACTCATGCTACACTGTGAAGATACTGAATACTTGAAGGCAGACAGAAACAGACAAGAACTGTGATTCCACTTGCAGGAGGTCCTTCAAGCAATCAGATTCAGAGGTACAGAAAGCAGAATGGTGGTTATCAGGAGCTGGAGGGGCAGAGCATGGTAGTTGACTGTTTAATGAGTATGCAGCTTTCCAGTTTGGAAAGACAAAAAGGTTCTGTGGAGAGAAGTGGCGATGGTTGCACCACAATATGAATGCACTCGATGACATGGGACCATACTCCTAAAAACGGTTAAGGTATAGATTTTATACTATGTATATTTTACCACAACATAAATATTTTTGAATATCTAGCAACAGGAAAAAGTTCAATAGAGAGAAACAGTATATAACATTGTTTGGATTTTCCATAAAAAATAATTGGAACCTCATGTATAGAAAAAAAGAAAAGGACAAGAAAGATATCTCCAACCACAGAATGTTAAAAGACATTATGTCTAGATGGATTGTGAATAATTTTTTCATACTTTTGTTAAGTATAAAGTGAAATTGCAAAGCCAACTCCCTACATCTCTGTCCTCTTAGTTTTATTGTTAGAGTGACAGCACTTTCTATTATCAGAAAGTACATGATACACTTAATTATTTCCTTCCACATTCTGTCTTCCCTGCTAGACTGGAGGCTCCATGAGAGCAGAGGCTTTGTCTTTTTCACTGCTGAATCCTTAATTTTTTAAAAAAATTATTTATATACTTATTTACTGAAAGGTAGAGAGAGAAGGAGGGACAGAAAGAAAGAAAGAAAGAAAGAAAGAAAGAGAGAGAGAGAGAGAGAGAGAGAGAGAGAGATATCTTCCATCCACTGGTTTACTCTCCAAATGACTGCAACAGCCAGGGTTAGGCCAGGCTGAAAGCAGGAGCCAAGAGCTCCATCCAGGTCTCCTACATAAGAGAGGGACTCAAGGGCTTGAACCATCTTCTGCTGCTTCCCAGGCATGTTAACAGGGAACTGGGTCAGGAAGCAGAGTAGCCTGGACTGGACCCAGCACTCCAATATGGAATGCAGGCATGCCAGGCTGCAGCTTAACTCACTGTGCCACAACACTGGCCCCTGGATTCTTGAATGGTTTCAGGCACTTAAGGGGCACTCCATAAATATATAAGTGAAAGAGAATGAGCCAATGAATGAGTGGGTGAATGGACAGAAAAGCAGTCACCCTCAGTGTCTTGGTCAACTCCTGCTGCTATAACAAAATAGCTTAGAGGAAGTAATTTATAAATCATAGAAACTTATTTGTTACAGTTCTGGAGGCTGGGAAGTCCAAGCTGGAGGTACCAGCAAACGTGGAGTCGTGAATACTTACTCTCTGCCTTACAGTTGTTACCTCCTGCTGCATCCTTGTATGGGAAAAGGGGCAAACAGCTCCCTCACACCTCTTTCTAAAGTTATTAGTCTCATTCCTGACACTCTGTCCTTATGGCATAATCATCTCCTAAATGCTCCCACCACTTGGATTTCAGCAGTGAATCTGGGGGGACACACAGACCAGAGCACTCAAGTTAGGACGGTGGGCACTCCTTTCTTCTATGCCCCTACTCCAGGTACTTGGATCTCAACCCTCTTCTTCTTAACTATAGTCTGCTAAGAATTGGAGGAAGGGTTTTCTCAGGTCAAGAATCATCCAAGTGGGAGTGGGCACCTGGCTTAGCTGTAAGACACAGGTTAGGATTCTCATGTCCCATACTGGGGTGCCTGAGCTCCAACCCCAGCTCCAGCTCCAGCTCCTGACTCCAGGCTCCTGCTAATGCATACTCTTAGAGACAGCAGGTGATGGCTCAAGTAGGTAGATCTCTTCCACCCACATAGAAGGCCTTGATCAAGTTCCCAGCTCCTGCCAGCCCTGGTCATTGTGGGCATTTAGGGAATGAACTCGGGGGCTGGGAACTCTCACTCTCAGTGCATTTTTGTGTCTCTCAAATAAATAAATAATTTTAAAAAAATAATAAAAAGAAATAAGGCCCACAGTGTGTGTTCAAAGTGGAGTTAACAGAGTGGGAAGCAGTTTAGGAACTACGTCACTGAAGGATCATTGAACGGGCCGAGAATGTGAAAGATATTTGAAGGGGAGAAGAAATGTTGTAGCTCTCTGCAAATACTGAAAGTGTAGTCAGGCGGAACCATGTATCTATTCCTTAAATATCCTTTGAGCATCTTCCATATGCCAGAGACTAAGGTAGGCACCAAGTGTCAAAGCAGCACAAAACCAGGATTATATTTCATTTGTTTGGCTGCACAAGGATTGTTGAGGAGAACTTTGGAAAGACAGAGACTGATGTATCACAAGGCAGAGGGTCCAAATCAACATGCACTTTAGGGACCCCCAGGGATCTCTGAGATGCTCGTTATGTTTATTCTAGGGCTGGATAACTTTAGAGAATCTTGAGATAAAATAGGAGTTTCACAAGCGACAGCACAGGACCTCTCTGTTTGTTTGTTGTTGTTGTTGTTGTTGTTTTGACAGGCAGAGTTACACAGTGAGAGAGAGAGAGAGAGACAGACAGAGAGAAAGGTCTTCCTTCCGTTGGTTCACTCCCCAAATGACCACTATACGGCCGGTGCGCTGCACCAATCTGAAGCCAGGAGCCAGGTGCTTCTCCTGGTCTCCCATGCGGGTGCAGGGCCCAAGCACTTGGGCCATCCTCCACTGCACTCCTGGGCCACAGCAGACAGCTGGACTGGAAGAGGAGCAACCGGGACAGAACCTGGTGCCCCAACCAGGACTAGAACCCGGGGTGCCGGTGCTGCAGGCAGAGGATTAGCCTAGTGAGCTGCGGCGCCAGCCTGGACCTCTCAGTTTTAACCACACTCTTGGAAACTGTGATTTTGCTAAAGAGCAATGTGGTTCCTGCTACAGTTTCAGTATTTCTCTCCCCAAACTCAGGCCAGTGTTTAGTTCCCAAAGTCCTATGCTAATTGTACTGTGATGAGATTAGGTTACAGAGTAGAGCCCTTGTGATTGAATGTGGGTGGCTTTATAGGAAAGGGAGAGAGACACACGGAGAAGCACCTGCTCCCGCCATGATGGGATGCAGCCACAGACGACCCTCGTCAAAGCCTGCATTGTGCTTTTTGAACCCACACAATCACTAGCCAAAATAAACCTTTTTATTTAAAGGTTAGCCTGCCTCAGGTATTTTGTTACAGTAACAAAAAGTGAACAGTTTCTTTTCCTAAATTTTTTGGACCACAAAAGCTTTTTCTAAGGGTAGAATTCCATGGTATGAGCCTTAAGAAGTTATCTTCTCTTTGTAATGAGAGCATTCACCTTCAGAACACGTGGTCTGCAATGGCACAGTGGCATTCCCCAGACACACCTCAGCACCAGGTCCAGTGGACACCCGAGTCTTCATCCTGAATCACTCATCAACCCAATCCTCTCAGCTCCTCTCTCTCACCCTACTCTTCTCCCAGAGTCAGAGGTCAGCATTCACTTCTTTTCCTTTCCATTCTTGCTTGGAACTTGGCTTTAATGAGCCATGGCTTATATTTCTGCTTCTGAATTGAGTTTAATCTAACAAGGATTCTGATTTCTTCCCCAAAGCAGCCTGGGGTTATCTTGGGTAAAGCTCCCCTGGTCCAAATGTGCCATTCAGCTCCCTGGACACAGAGAAGGGGGACCTGGACGAGGCATGAGCAAGTCCTCCTACCAGGAATGCCATTAAAGGGGACAGTCTGGGCTTTCTGCTGTTAAAAGTTCTTGTCTGGTCTTATTTTCAGCTATGTCCTTGGCAGATCTGAGCTTCAGTAATGTCCTAATTCCAGGCATCATTTTAAATACTTTTGGTACCTGGGAAACCAGCTATTTCTGTATAATTCATCATCTTATTAATCTTCATATGGGATGCAGATGCTCTGCCATCCAGTTGGGGACTTTTTCACATGATAAATAAAGCCACTCATCCAAGGTCCCTGGGTTATGTTCTACCCTCCAGCCACGTGAATAAGACTCACAATGTCTGAAGGCTTGCACGTGATTCCTGAAGGAGAAACTATCGTAACAAACTACAGTCTTAAAAACCTCTCTCATTTTTGGTCTCTTACCTTGTCACTTGGGTTCTCATTCCAAAATCCAGTGACCTCATTGATTGCAGCACTTCAATACAGCCCATGTACTGGAAGGAGAAAAACAGAAGAACAAGTGGGACAGAAATACCACAAAGCAGCCTCTTAGCTTCTTAGGGACTTCCTGGGAAGCCCTGAAGTCAGCTCTTGATATCAAGTTACACTTGCACACTACCTGCCATTGATATTTCTGATCATTAATGGACACAAGCTTTCTGTTTCAGGTCAGTTTTAAAGCATCAGCTAAATCCAAACTATAACATCAGGAATGCAGGTAGCAAAGACTAACATGGGTTCAGTGGTTAAAAGAGTAGGCTCTGGGGTCAGACTACATGACTCTGAATTCTGGTTCTGCCACTTCTTAGTTACAGAATCTCAACCAGCTACTCAAATTCCCTGCAGCACAGTTTTACCATTAGTAAAATGGAGCTTCAATTAGAACTGTGTTAAATTATTTCACACATGCAAAGCTTTTAGAACAATGTCTAGTACACATAGATACCCAAAAATAAATGTGAGAAATAAAATAGGATTGTTGAAACATCTAAAGAGATATAACAAGTATAGAAATGCATGTAATACCAAACTTAGTAATATAAGATCTTAGCAGGTTTTGCAAGATTAGAAAGATTCAGGGAGTTCAAGAAAGAAAAATAATTCATGCTCCACACCAGTGATTAGCATATTTAAATTGAACAAGGAGTACTAGAAAAGGAATTGTGACTTTCGAATGGTATGAATGGTTTGTATTTAACAGGGCTGCAGTGGGGAGCTGTGGTAGGCTTTGGGCAAGAGCATGATGTAACTGGATCTGTGTTTGAGGAGGCTTAAGTGAGCAGCAGTGTGAGGTGGGTTAAGAGTAAGGGAATAAGTTAGGAAGCTCCCATCAGGGAGGAAGTGATGACAGCCCACACTGAGAAGGGACGGTGGCAAGAGGAGGGAAGGGACAGATTCAAGCGACATCACGGAAACAGATACTACAGGACTCGGCAGTGGATCTGAGCCAGAGAGTAAGAGAGAAGGATGAGTCAAGGGTGACTCAGACGTATCCAGCCAGGGTAGCAGAGGGAACAGTGATGCCATCAACAGGAAAGCCAGGAAGGGGAAAGATGATGAATTAGTTTGGGACATGTTGACAGCAAGACGCTGGTGGGGTATCCAGGAAATAACAAGCCGGCAGTCAAACACTGAATTCAGGCTCCTGGAGAGGAATTAAGCTGGAGATGCAGATTTGGTGCTCTGTATAGCTTCACCAGGTGCGGCTGTGGGAGTAAATCCTCTTAGCAGAGCCTTGGTTGGCCAGGGCGTGCACTGCTTTGAGCATTGCCTTGTAAGGGCTATGAGAGCCCAGCAGTCTGATCGAAAGGGATCTTGGGAACGGTGTGCTTCCTCTTCAGTTTTCCTTTGGAGTTCTCATGCCTTTCTCTGAGCGGAAATGGTAAAGGCACTGTGGAAAGACAGCAGGAGCCACATGGCGGGTGGGGAAGGCACCTCCCCAGATACTCCTTACAGTATTTCTGAGCAGGTAATTCTACAGACTTAACGTCCTAAGAGCAGCGAAGTGTGCCAGCGCGGTCTTGCGCCTAGTGCTGGGGAGAGCACGCTAGCTAGAACATTCTCAGCCAGACCCCAGTCCATCACACTCCTCTTGGGGTCTTCAGTATTGCTACAACCATTCTGAGTATTTCAATCTGTCCCACTCGTGCTTAACTTAGGCTTGAGTACCATTGAGAAATAAGTGATGGCAAGAGATTGCTATTTAATAGACCATAAAGCCATAAACCAGGAAAAGAGAGCTAGATTTACAGGGCTAAAGGCCATCTCCACAATGTATGGAGCCAAGCTCCATACGCAGGGAGATCGAGAAAACTGCTTACATAGCTTCCCTGGGGGCTCCAGTGTCCCCTGCCCTGCAGGGCCGGCCCTCTGTCCACTCCAAGACATAACCTGCTCCCCTCCCTCCCTCACCTCTGGCCCAGGGAAGAACAGACTCCCCATACACAGGCTGGAGAGGCTACTTTCCCAGGACTCCTTGTTGGTGCAGAGGTGGGTGACATCTTTCCCCACAACTGTCAATCACTGATTTAAAACAAGGTGATACCAACCAGCCCTTCACTGCACACTTTTTGAAAAGGTGACCAAGCAACTACGTTTTTCATACGCTGCCACAGCGATTTTTCAAAAATACATATCATATCATGTCCCTCCACTGCCTAAAACCTTGACATCTAATATGAAACAAAGGCACTGGGACTGGAGCTGTGGTGCAGCGGGTAAAGCCGCCACTTGCAACACCAGCATCTCATGTCAGAGCGCCAGTTTGAGTCCCAACTGCTCCACTCCAATCCAGCTCCCAGCTAATGGCCTGGGAAAGCAGCAGAAGATGATCCAAGTGCTTGGGCCTCTGTCACCCATGTGGGAAACCTGGATGGAGTTCCTAGCTCCTGGCTTTAAACAAGCCAAGCCCCAGATGTTATGACCATTTAAGGGATGAACAATGGATAGAGGATCTCTCTCTCTCCCTCTCTCTCTCGCTCTCGCTCTTTCTCTTGCTCTCTCTGATGCTCTGCCTTTCAAATAAATTAAATCTTTTAAAAGAAAAGTAGGAATCTCTTCTCAATGTAACATATCAGATAGTCTATTAAAGAGAAAAACAAGTGCATTACTATAAACTCCTAGAGCCGCATTTTCTGGCCTCTGCTTACCCCTTCTGCCCTCCCTGTGTCACTCTCCGCCACACACTGCTGCGGGGCCTTGGCACTTGCTGTTGCCTCCACCCAGCTGTTCGCCCATTGCTCTGAAAAACTGACTCCTTGTCCTCCTGCAGGTTTCTTTTTTTTTTTTTTTTAAGATTTTATTTATTTTTTTGAGAGGTAGAGTTACAGACAGTGAGAGAGAGACACACAGAGAGAAAGGTCTTCCTTCTGCTGGTTCACTCCACAGTTGGCTGCAATGGCCGGAGCTGCACTGATCCTAAGCCAGGAGCCAGGAGCTTCTTCTGGGTCTCCTACATGGGTACAAGGGCCCAAGCACTTGAGCCATCTTCCACTGCTTTCCCAGGCCACAGCAGAGAGCCGGAGTGGAAGAGGAGCAACCAGGACTAGAACCGGTGCCCATATGGGATGCAGGTGCCGCAGATGGAGGATTAACCTACTGCACTATGGCCTGGCCCCCATCCTGCAGGTTTCAATTCAAATGACACCCAGAGGCCCCCTCCTGCCGTCTCCATCCTGATTTGCCACCTTCTCATTTCTGAGTGGTTATCAAGTTTCCTCGCTGATTTGTCCATCAATTACCTGTCCTCATTCCCTGGCTGACAGCCTCCTAAGAGGAGGGACCATGACCAACACCACATTTCCAGCTCATGGGCCAGTACCCAGGACCTGGCAGGTGAGCAGTAAACATTGATTAGAAAACTGAAGACAGCATCAAGTCTTCAATGCTACTGTACCTTTAAGATGAGCACCAAGGGAAAGAGAGTGAGGGAGGTGATGGTATGACTGTGGCCTCTCCACCCTGGGGACCAAGGTGGAGGACAAAACAAGGAGGCCTCAGAGGGAGACTCAGGCTCCACGGGGCAGGAGCCTGGGGAGGGTTCTAGGTTTCTCAGGTCTTTACTCCGTGTCTGTTACTTCTCTTAATCCTCATTCTCAAGATCGGCCACAAGCAACCTAAACAAGAGTGCGTTCTATAGGAAGCAGGCTGCTCAAGTTCTCAGGCTGGGGGCAAGGACAGCCCTGAGTGACAGGGCAGAGGACGAACTGTGAAAGGAAAGGGGAGGAGCCTGCTTGACTGATGGGAGGAGGACAAAGGGAGCTGGCAGGGACAGAGGCACCCCAAGGACCAATTCCGTGGGAGGGATGGTGTCACACTAGTGGCAACTGACCCAATAAAATGAACAGCCAAAGATGGGGCTGCGGGCATCTGTGAAGATGGGGGTTTTGATGATTTTTTGCAGGGTGGGGAGTAGGACAAGGCAGGAGGGCCTCCTCCAAGGTTCTGTTCTTCATCACTTCCCAGTGATAACGGCCTTATCTGCTTCCTCTGAAGCAGGCCCTTGGCCTCGCACCAGCCTGTGCCGATTCACACTTGTCTCTGTCAGTACCAGCACAGATGACCCACACCCTCCGCCAGCCTCACTGTGATATGATGGAAGGTTCTGGAGAAAGGTGTCATAGCCTGAGGTGACGACAATGAGGACAAACCCCCATCCCCCATGGGCAAGTCCTGGAGAAACCACAGCTGATTTTTGCCACCATTACCCCAGAACAGAGGTGATCCTCCCACAGACCGGCACTGTTCATTTCATGTAGAGATCGCTGCCATTGCTGTAAGGAAGCGGGGAGGGGTTGTGCATAAAAATCACCTTCCTGCTTCTTTGCTTAGGTGCCGGAAGGCTGCATAAACAGACAGTGGCTGAATACCAAGGCCGGAGGGAGGCATTTAGTGTGTTGAACGTAAACTGGAGATGACAGTGCCTCTCCTTCATTTATTAAATGAAGATCGGTGTAAGACACGGTCTCCGTTCTTAAGAAACCCGGCCCCATAAAGCCCCGACAGCCACGGAAAGCAATGACTTTCCTTTTTATGAGGCTGGTCATTGTTGTGAGCTCCATTTAATAGATGAGGAAATTAGAGCCTATTAAAGGGAAGAGCCTGGCTCGGTTTCATGGATTCACTGAGACTGAATCAGCATTGATTCCAGAGTCCGCAGTCATCGCGGGGACCCTGGGTAACAGATGCAGCTGGAGGAGAAAGGTTAGCTAGCTGACTCCCTCCCCTCGGTCTGCCCAGTTAGGTAATCCAGTGCTGAGACTGGGGGCCACAATGCTAATAGCAGATGTGACTTTAAGCTGCTCTGGGGACCGCAGGAGGTGGCACATGAGACAGAGACACTCCCTAATTCCCGACCTTGGGTGAGGAGAGGACACTGGAGCCCTTTATCCAGAGGCATACGGGGTTGGTAAGAAAGTGGTGGCACTCAGCAGGGCCCAGACAACCTTCCTATTCAGCACCTGTCAGACAGCTCACCCAAGCCCAGCTCCCTCCCACCCTCCCCTCATGCCCCAAGGCAGTAATAATATTTTCTTGCAGTCCCAGCTTCAACCACTTGCTTTCCGGGAGAAGCGAGCCGCCTATTCATGCTCACGTGTATCTTAGGCTCTGCACGCCAGGGAAGAAAGTACTAGAGCTTTCAGAGCAAAGGCATGACAGCCGGCTTATGGGGACTTCTCATCCCGACTCTTAGAGAATGAGGACTTCAAGTATTTGACCTAAAGACAAAGGGATGTACATTCTTATGCCAGAGTATTTCAATAAGTCCATGAAACTAAGAGTTTATTGGGGCGGGCATTTGGCTTAGTGGTTAAGACACCATCTGAGATGTCTGTATCCAAAATATGAGTGCTTGGGTTTGAATGGGGCTCTGCTTCCATCTCCAGCTCCCTGCCGATGCAGAGCCTGGGAAGCAGCAGACGGTGGCTCAGGTAGTCGGTCCTCCCATGAGAGAAACCTGGAACGAATTCCCAGCTCCTGCCTTATGCTTGGCCCAGCTCCTGCTGTTACATGCGTCTGGGGAGTAAACCAGCAGATGGGAGATCTCTGTCTGTTTGCTTGTATCTCTGCTTCACAAATAATTTTTAATGCTATTTTTTATTTCAGTGAAAAACTGTTTGAAACCCATGCATAGTTTTTATTTAATGATACATGTTTCCCATGAACTTTTTGAACATCTTTTATGTCCCTGTTTGTCTGCAGGATATGTAAGACACTTAACAGTAGTTGTCTCTAGAAGTGGGGAAAAGGTAGACTTTTTACTCTTTACCCATTTGCACTGCTTATATTTTTAAAATAAATATGTGGTATTATTTGAGTGAAAAAAATCTGGTAATCGAAGTCCATCACTTCCCCTTCTGGGAAGCATTTATTAATAAGGGGAAGGCCCTTTTTGTCAAGGGCGCACACACTTCCTGAGAACGTCCCTGCCCCCGTGCTGAGTATGGGAGAATGTGACTTGGAGACGTTGAAGGCACAGTGGGTTAAGCCACTGCTTGTGATGCCAGTGTCCCGCATCAGGGCGCCAGTTCGTGTCCTGGCTCCTCTGCTTCTGATCCAGCTCTGTGCTAATGGGCCTGGGAAGGCAGCGGAACATGGACCAAGTGTCAAGGCCCTGCCACTCATGTGGGAGACCTAGATGGAGTTCCTGGCTCCTGGCCTCAGCCTAGCCTGTCCATGGCTGTTGGCACCAATTGGGGAGCAAGCCAGTGGATGGAAGATTCTCTCTCTGTCATATTCCCTCTTCCTATGTGTTCTTCCATCTCTCTGCCTTTCATATAAATAAATAAGTCTTTAAAAAAAAAAAAAGAGGTTTAAGAAATGGGCCCTGCACTTAAGTCTATAACAAGAATGATAAGAACAGCCCTTAAGAAACAGTGAGGAATGGTATATAATCAAGTCTGATACAATGAGTGGCCGACTTTCATGCAATACGTGCTCAATGGTGGTGAAGGCCACCAGGGTAACAAGAAGATTTTTCTGCCTCCTTTTAATACATTAATCTTTCCCATTGGAAAACAAACAAAAAAGCAGGGAGGTAGGGAGGAAGGACATTGCCTTCATAACATTGTCTCCATTCTCCTTACTTTCCATTTATGCCACGTGAAGTTTCAGCACTCTCAGAAACTGCCTGAGCAAACCAACTGCTTCTTCCAGGTCCACGGCTGACACCCACCCCCACCCACCCACCCCCACCCCTTTCTTTTTCCGCTGACCGCTCCCCTTTGGCTTTCATGAGAACATTTTCCCCAACTCCTCATCTTTCTCCTCTATTCCTTCTCGCTCCCCCGGACGGATCCTTACTTCCATCTCTTTCTCTTGAACAACAGTTCCTTCTCTGCTATTGCACACCAGTGGTTCTCGAGCCTCGGTGCCTGATAAATTCAGTAGGGAAACTCAGAAAAGCCTGATACTGCTTTCCGGGTTCTACTCCAGTCCAATAAAGTCAATCCCCAGCACACGTACTCCTGTTCCTGACATCAATACCTGGTGTGATGGTGCAAAGATTTTTCAGCCCAAGCACTCTCCCACCTCCAGGCCAGCATGAACACATGAATAATCTATTTGTATCTCAAATTCAACACATCCGAATTATTCCTCTCCTCACATTTCTAATCTCAACCAACAGTATCATTATCTACCTAGTTATGTAAACCAGGAAACTAAGCCCTCCCCTTGCTTTCAAATCCCTCATCCAGTCAGTGATTGAGCCCTAGCCTTTCACTCTCCACATCTCTCTCGTATTGGCCTGTCTTCTTCCCTCAGCTCCACACTCTGCCCCAACTCGTACCCTCGGTTTAGGCTCACTCTCTCAGCTGCCATACAGTGGATTCATCTCACACACAAGTTCGACGTACATGACTTCAACTGCATCCACTTGGCAGGCAGAAAGCAAGAGATCGGTTTCTTTGTTTACATCATTAGCCTCCTACTATTCTCCAAACTAGACTTTGACCTCAACTGACCCAGGACACACAAAATCAAATACAAGACATTGGTTTTGACCTTGGATAGTCCAGATGCACAGGTGTCGGTGATTTCAAGGATCAACTGATATATTTTTTTAAGATTTTATTTATTTATTTGAGAGAGAAAGTTACAGACAGAGAGAAGGAGAGAGAGAGAGAGAGAGAGAGAGAGAGAGAGAAAAGTCTTCCATTTTCTGGTTCACTCCCCAGATGGCTTCAATGGCTGGAGTCAGGCCAACCTAAGGCCAGGAGCCAGGAGCTTCCTCTGGGTCTCTCATGCAGGTGCAGGGGCCCAAGCACACAGGCCATCTTCTGCTACTTTCCCAGGCCATAGGCATAGAGCTGAATCAGAAGAGGAGCAGCCGGGACTTGAACTGGCACACATATGGGATGCCTGCACCACAGGTGGAGGCTTAGCCCACTATGCCACAGAGCCGGCCCCAGCCAGTATATTCTTTATTCTACTTGAGTTTCACTCTAGTGCTGACGTAGGCTTCCCTGAGAGGGTGTCTCTGGTATCTCACTCCCTGAATCTGTCTTTCCCACTGAGCCAGCATTTTACTGAACAGTGAATGTGACATGTTATCATTCCATACAATCCCATCCCATTCTCACTGAACACTCTTACAGTTCCCTCTACCCTTAAAGCAGAATGTCTGGAACTTTGGGGAAGTTCAGAATCAACAGAATCAACAGGGAAACATAAAAGACACCTGGACTCTGAGAGCTTCTTCTGCAGCAAATCTGCAAAATCACATTTTGATTGCGTTCGAGCCATTCCACCACAGGGGTTCAAGAACCACACTTGAAAGAAAATACCAGCACTCAGGGAAAAACCCAGCTTCCTTAACATGACGTTCAGGGCCTCCAGGGATCTGGCTCCTGCTGAACTCTGTAGCCCCTTGCTGCTCTCTCTTACCCCCTCTGCTTACACTTGAGCCATTTGTCTGAACTCCCCCAGGCTGTTTCCAGTTCAGAACTGCCCCCTCCTCTGCTCCTTCATCTTGCAATGTCTGTCTCGTGCCCATCCAGCTGGCTAACACGTAGGCATCGTTCACAAGGAAAAACAAAAGCTGTTGCCTCTACAAAACCTCTCCTTTTCTTTCCCTTGCCTGCCCACGGGATTGACCACAGGAGTGGTCAATCCTCTACACATTCTAGGAATTTCTAGCAAATGTTTTATAATACTTGAATAGCCCATAAAGAACTTTTTGTCACTATGTCTGTGTCTCTTCTAGAGCAGGAAAGGTTTCTATTTCTTTGTATCCTCCATGCAAAGTCTGGCTCAACAATGTTCTTGAGATAAGCAAGATACAGTTTGAGATAACTTTTGAGAAAGGATGGGATGTATACATAAAAATGATCATATTAAGGATTTAGATGATAGTATACCCTCCTTGAAATTGAACGTTATCTGGGGCCAGCACTGTGGCGTAGTGGGTAAAGCTGCCACCTGAAGTGCTGGCATCCTACATGGGTGTTGGTTTGAGTCCCGGCTGCTCCACTTCCAATCCAGCTCTCTGTTATGGCCTGGGAAAGCAGTAGAAGATGGCCCAACTCCCCTGGGCCCCTGCACCCACATGGAAGACCCAGAAGAAGCTCCTGGCTCCTGGCTTCAGATCAGCCCAGCTCTGGCCATTGTGGCCATTTGGGGAATGAACCAGCAGATAGAAGACCTCTCTCTCTCTGCCTCTCTGTAACTCTGCCCTTCAAATAAAATAAATAAATCTTTTTTAAAAAATGAACTTACAAACACAACTCCATTTATAATATAATCAAAAAGAATAAAATATTTATGAATAAATTTAACACAATAAGTGCAAAACTTATACTTTGAAAATTACAAAATATTGTTGAAAGAAATTCAAGAAGAACTGGAGCCAGTGCTGTGGTATAGCAGGTAAAGCCACTGCCTGCAGTAATGGCATCCCATGTGAGTGCCGGTTCGAGTCCAGGCTGCTCCACTTCCAATACAGCTCTCTGTTGTGGCCTGGGAAAGCAGTAGAAGATGGCCCAAGTGCTTGGACCCCTGCATCCACGTGGGAGACCTGGAAGAAGCTCCTGGCTCCTGGCTTCGGATCAGCACAGTTCCAGCCATTGCAGCAAACTGGGGGTGAGCTAGCAGATGGAAGACCTACGCTCTCTCTATGCCTCTCTTTCTTTCTCTGTGTAACTCTGACTTTCAAGTAAATAAATAAATCTTTATTTAAAAAAATAAATTCAAGAAGAACTAACTAAATAGAAAGATCTCCCATGTTCATGGATCAGAAAATAAAATTGTTAAGATTGAAATACTCTTAAAACTTATCTGATGCAATTCAACTCCGATCAAAATCCCAGATGATTTCTTTGCTTAAACTGAAAAATGGATTCTAAAACTCTTGTGGAAATTCAAGGAATCAACAATAGACAACACTGATTGAAAAAGAACAAAGTTGGGAACTTATATGTCCCAGTTTTAAACTTGCTATGCAAGCTACACAATCAAGATATTGTGGTACTGGCATAAAGACAGACATATAGGTCAACAGAACAGAAATAAAACCTCGTTTTACTGATTTTCAGTGAGGATGCAAAGTAATTCAACAGAGAAAGGACAGTCTTTTCAACAAAAGGTGCTGGGACAGCCAGATATTCATAAACAAAGAATGAAATTGACCCTCTGCCTTACAGCATTTACAAAAATAAACTGAAAATGGTTGTAAGATTTAAATATGAGCCCAAACTATAAAACCTTAAAATAAAACAGTCAGAAATCAGGACAGGGCTGGCACTGGGGTGTAGTCAGTAAAGCCTCTGCCTACATCGCCGGCATCCCATATGGCCCCTGGCTATGGTCCCGGCTGCTCCTCTTCTGATCCAGCTCTCTGCTAAGACCTGGGAAAGCAATAAAAGATGGCCCAGCTGCTTGGGCCCCTGCACCTGGAAAAAGCTCCTGGCTCCTGATCTGCTCAGCTCCAGCCATTGCAGCCATTTGGGGAGTGAACCAGTGAATGGAAGACCTTTCTCTCTAACAATCCACTTGGGGCCAATGCCATGGTGCAGTAGGTTAATCCTCCGCCTGCAGCGCCAGCATCCCATATAGGCACTGGTTCTAGTCCCAGCTGCTCCTCTTCCGATCCAGCTCTCTGCTATGGCCTGGGAAAGCAGTAGAAGATGGCCCAAGTCCTTGGGCCCCTGCACCCACATGGGAGACTCAGAAGAAGCTCCTAGCTCCTGGCTTCGAATCAGCCCAGCTCCAGCCATTGTGGCCATCTGGGGAGTGAACCAGCAGATGGAAGACCTGTCTCTCTCTCTCTCTCTCTCTCTCTCTCTCTCCCCCTCTCCCCCTCTCCCCCTCTCCCTCTCCCTTTCCCCTCCCTCCCCCTCTCCTTCTCTTTGTGTAACTCTGACTTTCAAGTAAATAAATAAATCTTTTTTTAAAAAAGGGCAATTCAATATACATTCCTCTAAGGAAGATACACAAATAGCCAATAAGCACATGAAAAATGTTCAAAAAGTCAAAACCACAAACAGATACCACTTCACAAACTCGAGAATGACAATAATTTTTTTTAAGCAACAAATTAAAAATCACAAGTGTCAATAAAGACATGGAGAAACCGGAAGCAGCATACACGGCTGGCGCGAAAGTAACAAGGGAAAATAGCTGAGCAGTTCTTCAAAAAGTTAAACATAAAATTCCCAGAATTATCAT
Organism: Oryctolagus cuniculus; assembly: GCF_964237555.1. Lineage (NCBI taxonomy): Eukaryota > Metazoa > Chordata > Mammalia > Lagomorpha > Leporidae > Oryctolagus > Oryctolagus cuniculus. The sequence continues at coordinate 71,754,259 of NC_091443.1, forward strand.
AGGACCCAGCAATTCCACTCCTAGATATATATCAAGAAAACTGAAAACATGCTCATGCAAAAATGAGCACTTAAATGTTCATAGAAGCATTATTAATAATAAAGAGTAGAAAAATCCCAAAGTCCATCAACTGACAAGTGGATAAATGAAAAGTATTATATCAATGAATGGAAAAGTATCTGGCAATAAGAAGGAATGTGATACTGATACATCCTAGTACAACATGAGGGATCTTGGAAAATATTATTCTATGGGGCCAGCGCTGTGGCGCAGCAGGTTAACACCCTGGCCTGAAGTGCAGGCGTCCCATATGGACGCCGGTTCTAGTCCCGGCTGCTCCACTTCTGATCCAGCTCTCTGCTGTGTCCTGGGATAGCAGTAAAAGATGGCCCAAGTCCTTGGGTCCCTGCACCTGCGTGGGAAGACCCAGAGGAAGCTCCTGGCTTCTGGCTTAGGATCGGCACAGTTCCAGCTGTTGTGGCCAATTGGGGAGTGAACCATCAGATGGAAGACCTCTCTCCCTCTCTCTGCCTCTCCTCTCTCTGTGTAACTCTGACTTTCAAAGTAAAATAAATAAAATAAATCTTTTAAATAAAAAGAAAGAAAATATTATTCTAAGTGAAAGACAGTAATCACAAAAGACCACTTGTCCATTTGTTCTATGACTACATTTATATGAAATTTCCAGAATGGAAAAATCTGTAGAGCTAAAACGTAGAGCGGGGGGTTGTGAGCGGGGGATCATGAGTTGGGTGGAGTGTGACTGCTAAAGGAAACACAGAACTTTCCTTGAGTTTGATGATGATTTTCTAAAATTTGTGATGGTTGAAAAACTCTGAATCTATTGAAAACCATTGAATTCAACACTTTAAATGAGTGAATTTTATGGCATATGGATTATATCTCAATAAATAAATAAATTAATAAATTAATAATTACCAAAAAGCAGCAATAGGGGTGGATGTTTGGCTTAGCAGTTAAGACCAGTTGCTCTGCCCACATACTGCATATCTGGGTTCAGCCTGGCCCTGGGAAGCATCAGGGATGGCACAGTGGTTGGGTATGCTACCACCTGGGAGACCTGGGATGAGTTCCTGGCTCCTGGCTTCATCCCTCCAGCCCCTGTGAATACTTGGGAAGTTAACTGGCAGATGAGAGTGCGCTCGCTCTCTCTCTCTCTCTCTCTCTCTCTCGCTCACTCACTCTATTTCTCTTTCTCCCTGTCTTTGTGTGTGTGTGTGTGTGCATTTGTCTTGCAAATAAATTAATAAATCTTAAAAAAAAAAAAAAACAAGAGGCCAAACAAGCTGTATCTGCAGTGTGTGACCTTGGTAAAAACTATTCAGGAAATATGTTATGAATGGATGACTAATGAGTTAATGAATGAAACATTGGAAATTATTCCAGTCGTTTGCTATCTTCTCCAACACCCTGGAGGTAGTGTTCACTACTCTTCCTTTGGGCTCTCAGAACATCTTGGTCACACCCCTAGGTTGCACTTGCCCAGTGGTGCTATGGTTTGTCTGTTTCTACGTCTATGCCCCCCACTGGACTACAGGCTTCTCAAGGGCAGAGAGTGAATCTTAGTCATCATTATCCCCAGCACCTCTTACAGAGCAATAAATGATTTATTTGAATGAATTAGCCAAGAAATGATGTTCAGGAAGTCTGAAAATAACCTGCATCCTAACTGGACCATCTGTAATGTATTCCTTCTTAAAGGGGTATTATCACCAGCTAACATAATCCTCTGTTAAGATGGTCAGACCCCTCCTAGTCCAGATTTAAGTTGGAACTTGGGTCCTATGAAAAGGGAATGGAAATCCTGCCCGTTTTCATGCAATGTCAATCAAATAAAGACCCAGGTGGGTAGGCAATGGGTGCTCCCTGGGAATGGGGAGCAAGTGTAGAAGGACCTCAATGAGACAGGTGGCCAAGCAGATGGGCCACTCAGGACACACCTCTAAGGAAAGTGGTCTTGGCAAATGCTGACTTCTCTCAGGAGTGATCTTACAGCATGTTTGACACTCCTGTCCAAGGGTACAGAGCTGTTGACACCTTCCCTCTTCCCACCATTCTCTGTCCACTTACATTTGCTTTCCTGTGGAGTACTTATTGCTGAAAATATTATGTGTTTGGTTTTCGTCTGTGTCCTCCACTAGAAAGGTAGTAGCAGAGAGCAGGACTGTTCTATCCCCAACACCCTGAATACTTCCTGGCACAAAGCAGCCTCTTCAAACATTTTTGGGTTGACTGAATTGGACACATTTTTAAACATCCACACTGCCAAAATCTCTTCCTTCCACTTTAGTTTCAAAAGCCTGAACATCTGAATTTGTTTACAACTGGAGTCTTGGCAACCAGGGAATTTCAACCCTTTGAGTCCTTAGTGTTTACAAAGATAGAACCTTCTAAAAGGAAGATTTCCCTCTCCAGGGCTCTGGCTGGAGCCAAAAAGCAGGGATGTGACATGCGCAAGGACCAAACCCCCTGCCCCTCCATGCCCTTTCACCGGCAGGTGGGCTCCTGCACCCACAGCACAGGCAGAGCGCTCCCACCATCTCCACCCTCTATGGTCCCAGTCCTAGTCCCTCTAAGTCAGCACAGCTGATCACACCTTGAGTAAAATCTCTTGAGGAATCTTAGGATTAATGAGGGAAGTGTGGATTGATTCAAATGAAGTTTCTCTTTGACAGTGGGCAACCAAGGATCAGGCAAGTAGTGTCTTCAGTGCCCAAAGCACTGATACACAGTGATCTTGATCGCGTCAGCACTTTGGTGAAACCCTAATGCACTAGGCTATGGGCTGCCTACAACTGTCCAAAGAAACCTTCCAATTAATTTGAAAAAAGGCCCTGCTTGTCCACGGGCAGGAAAGTATGACAATCATCCACATCCGTGGGCAGCCATGCTGTGTCTCATTCCAACAGTCCTACGCCCATTGAAAATCCCTTACACATGTGGATTTTTTGAACTGAAAGTTTCCTCTCTGCCTGCAAGCCAGAGCATAGACATAGCTAGCAAGGTAGAGGTCATCCCTGTGGAGGAAAACCACACTGGCAGCATTTGGAGGGCTATGACCGCCCCCTAGGAATAGCTCGTACCCACAGGGTGAGAGCCACAGGTAGCTCTTTCAGGCCAGAAGTCACCTGTGTGATCACACACTTCTGTGTAGAGATGCACACTGGGTCTGCTCTTTTGAGTGCTATTTCCTCGGATCCCATGTATTGGGTCCTGAATGGATGGAAGATCCCCTTTTACAGATGGACAAACTGCTTCTCAGAAGTTCAGTGCTCTGCCCAAGAGCCAAAAGGGGGCTTAATGGAGAAGAACTCAGCTATTCTGATGTTTGAAGCTGCTGTGTTCCATGTCATCTGCCTGACCTGGAGCAGTTTATCAGATACGGGAGACTCCAAGCCCTGCCTCTATTAAAAAAAATACATAAGATGTCACACAATAAAGCTGGGCTCTGACTTAAAAAAACTCAAGTTTGCATCATCCTTTCCATGAGCAAGCTGCTGACAACTTTCCCGGGGCACCTGGATCAGACACAAGTGTCTCCATCATACTTACCCTCCTGCAGTGCCCCTGAGCCCCGATGGCTACAGGCTAGGGTGATATTTACAAAGAAAATGAATTCAGGAAATGTAAAACCTCTGCATTAAAGTTACTGTGTTGTGTCTCTCCTCCACCTACCTTGAAAATCCTCTCTACATGGTAATATATATCATGAAGAGAACAAAAAATGGTGAGTCCAGGCATTCTCTGGAGGTAGCAAATGTTTCTATATCTCATAATAACTTAGAGTGTGACCTGAAGAACGGTGCTGTAGCTTGCATGTATCCCTCAAAATTTCATGTGCTGGAAATTCAATCCCTAACATATATTGATGGTATTTGGTGGTGGGACATTTGGGTGGTAATTAGGATTAAATTAGATGGCATTGGTGGTTTCTTTTATTTATTTCTTTTATTTATTTATTTATTTATTTTTTGACAGGCAGAGTGGACAGTGAGAGAGAGAGAGACAGAGAGAAAAGTCTTCCTTTTTGCCGTTGGTTCACCCTCCAATGGCCACTGCCACTGGCCGGCGCACCACGCTGATCCGATGGCAGGAGCCAGGTGCTTCTCCAGGGCCCAAGCACTTGGGCCATCCTTCACTGCACTCCCTGGCCACAGCAGAGAGCTGGCCTGGAAGAGGGGCAACCGGGACAGAATCCGGCGCCCCGACCGGGACTAGAACCCGGTGTGCCGGCGCCACAAGGCAGAGGATTAGCCTAGTGAGCCGCGGCGCCAGCCCAGCATTGGTGGTTTCATAAGAGGAGGATTCCAGCTCTCACACTTGCTCTGTCTCGCCGTGTTATGATGCAGCCAGAAGGCCCACATAAGTACTGTGCTCTTGGACTTCCCAGCCTCCAGAAACCTGACCAAATAAACTTCGATGTTTCATAAATTACCCGATCTCAGGTACTCATTTTCACTTGAGAGGCACCAACAGAGACAGATAGATTTCTTCCCTCTGTTGATTCAGTCCCCAATGTCCATCACCACTGGGGCTGAGCCAGATTGAAGTTAGGAGCCAGGAACTCCACCCAGACCTCCCACGTGGGTAGCAGGGAACCAAGTATTTGAACCATCACCTGCTGACTCCCAAGGGCACATTAGCAGGAAGCTGGAATCAGGAGCAGAGCCAAGACTTGAACCGAGGCACTCCAATACCACTCCAATACGGGATGCAAGCTTCCCAAGTAGCGTCTTAACAGCTGCACCAAACACCTGCCTCCTGTCTCAGGCATTTTGTTACGGCAAAAGAAAACGGACTAAGACAGTGAGTACTGTGTTCAGTTCCACACCCTGTCAATCACCTTCTCTGTTCTGGGGAAATAAGAACTGCACTAGAAAAGGTGAACTCTCCTTAACCAAAATATCATTCTCAAAGTGTCCTTTGCAGAAACTCCTTGGGGCGCTGGGTGTTATATTCAACTTTAATGTTATTATGGAGATTCAGAAATTGCATTTAGTAACTTTAACCCAAATCATTTATGGGCAGGAGCAAGTGTTGGTACTAAATCCAAGGCTCCTAACAATGAAGAGATTTTTTTTATCACAGGATAGGCCTAATCCTAAAATCCAGGAATGCTATTCTCTATTTTTCTTGAGAAAATTTCTTACCTGGCAGGGCTGATTCCCCATAATGAAAATGAGGATTGAAATATTGGCTTGCAAAGACTGGCATTTCTCAGATTAAGTTGTTTCTGTAATAGCAATTGCCCGCTCTCCCATGGTGGATCCAGAGATATTCCTAGTTGTGTCAATATATCCGGAATAGAAGCCTTCACAGCACTACTTAACAGGAAGAACAACTGAATAATTGATTCCAGGAGCTGTTGAACCAGAGACCTATGGTTAAGAAGGCAAGTTTTTTCTTCTCAGGAAGTCCATTACTCCTCTGGACCTGAGCTCCTTCTCTTTTATTTTCATGTATCTATCTCCCCTACTCCTTTCTGTTGCATGCATGGGAGTCATTAATGCCCTTCCACAAATGTTTCCAACTTTTCAGCACCCTCCCCCCATCCATAATAGAATAGTAACTCTCTTGCCCCCTTGAAGTTGGATGCAGCCTCTGATACGGCCAGTGATAAAACTATGGAAGCGATTAATCGTCACATTTCTTTTCACTTGCCATTGGAGAAGCATAGAGATAGAGCTGTCCTCAGCAAATGTCGCTGGGTGAGAATGACATAAAGCAGGGCCCTTCCCCAGTCAAGGTACAAGGGACACATCACAGAGGAGGGAAATAAGCCACTGGGAAGCTGGGATTAGTTAACCTAGACTATCCTGACTGATGCAATAACCGTGAGACGGGAGAAGGAAGACAACATACAGTCTGCAAGCATGGGCTTCCATGCTACACAGGCTTGGGTTTGAATCTCAGCTGTGCAGTCCTAGCTGTGAAACCATGAGCCAGTAACTTAATTCCCAAAGCCCAGTTTCCTTGTCTATAAAACAGAGACAATATTTATCTATTTTGTATTGCGAGGACCCAATAAAGTAATGCATGTTCTGGGATGACAACGCTGTTCTTCCTGACTGTCCCCAGTTCCACTTCAGTTCCTCATTTGGGGAGCTGATGAATAAGCCTCAACTACTGAGAAGGGACCTCAACCAAGCCACTTTATACTGTGATAAACAGCGGGATTCAAGGGGCTATGGGAGTAAGTAGGTGGGGCTCCGAGAATCAAGCCAGAGGAAAGGATGCTGGGGTGAGTCATGAAGGGCAAGCAAGGGGAGGCTGGGGGAGGGATTGTCAGGCAACGGGCACAGCATGTGCAAAAAGTAAGGGCAAACATAGGGGACGCTCCAAAATTACCAAATACTTCAATCTGAGTCAAGTTCAGAGATCTTAATGGGAGTGTCAGTAGAGACTACATTGTACGAATTTCCACGTAGGTATCTGTCCATACAGGTCAGTGAGCTCTTGGAGGGCATCCTCGTTTACCCTTGCATCATTAGAGTCCAGCACAATATGTGGCACATAGTAGGCTCTCAATAAATGCCTGCTGAATGTCTGAGGATTATAACCAAATGTCAGGCCATACTAGCCTAAGTATGATGCCAGTTTCTCCTCATTCTTCCATGAGCTTCTGAACTATACTTCTGCCCAGCCCACTTTTCAGACCCAAATAAATAAAAGCTAAAAATATAGCCCAAGTCATGAATCATAAATGAGATGGAAAAGCAGTGACTCACAGAAGTTAATCTGCTTCCCAAGAGAGTCTTGCTGAATGTCCTTTGCTCTGAAAGGTTAGGCAAAAAGCCAGTACCACTGCTGCACAGATATAGCTAATGCAATTCCCAGGCCTGCCAGTGGGAGCCCATCTGGTATTCGGAGGCTCCCAGGCAGACATGCCAAGGGGCAGCGGCTGGGTGCATCCCCACTGAAGGGATGTTAGATGAAAATTCTAACAAGGGTGCTCAAGAATAGGATATAGAGCCCCATCTGTTATCTCAAGGGCCCAATGTGTCCACCATCTTGTTGGCTATGGCATTAGCATGGCTATTTCTGTAGCCAAGGCAACATCTTTGCAGAATGGCTTAGTGAATGACCCATCCATTATATTTTGAATCCCAGTCTAATTAAGTTGGGGATATAATCTAACCTAATAAAGACAGTGTGTGTAGAGTCTCCCCTGCCAACCCATAATCCACTTAAAGTGGAACATCTTTGAGTTTTTATTACCCTAATTCTCAGTTCTGAGTTCCTCAAAAATTTAAATAATTATCCACTGCACCCCCAAAATCACATAAATCTGGCTCAGCCTTGAGTACCCAGGACCTACAGCTTTTGACTGAATTCAGCACCTATTAGAAGAACTCTGTATACTCACAAATGAGACCACCTGCAAGTACCACCACAAAGTAGACAAATGTGAACAGCTTAAAACTCCCTCTTCTGTCCCCCCTCCCCCACTCACCAGTGTCTGCGTCCACCCCGTTTAAAGACTCAAATACTATCAAATTTTTTCCTGTTCCTATTTATCATATCAAATTCTCATCTCAGCAAAAAAATGAAATATTACATGCTCATATGCATAGGTAAGTATTTAAAGCTACTGGAACCATACAGTTGTTTTTGGAGAAGCCAAAATGTTGGTCATCATTTGCTCTGGATGCCCCTAGTAAGAGCAGCTACATGATGGTGGTCCCGATCTCCCCAGCACCCTAAGACTTGACCTTGCCCACTGTGTGGTCATGTCTGAAAGACCCAGTGGCCAAAACTCCACCTTCATACCATCCTCCCTCCATGTCACAGCACTGAAGCCCTGCACGAATGGCCAGTGTTCCATTCTGCTGAAACCATGACTCACATCAGCCCATCTCTGACATGGTGACAAACTGCTAAATGATAGCGTACTAGTGTTCAGCTTTTACAGTTCTCTGCAAAAGAAGCTGCTAACAATACGTCTTCAAAGAATCACGTTCCACACATTAATCATCTCTCTTTACACTTCTTTTCACATGAAACAAGAGTTTTCTATAGCTCAAGCCAGTGAAATCTCAGTCTAGATAATATAAATAAAAGAATACTAAAGTTTGAAGGAAACTAAGAGATTATTTAGTTCAACAATTCAGCTTTTCATAGATGAGAAATTAAGGAACTTAGCTGATGGCACTCAGCATTTGAAGGGCAGGCTGGGAAGAGTCCACTACAGACAAAATCAGAAATGTACAAGGAGAACCAGAAGAGTGTGATATGGCAGCAGTCAAGAGCACACAGAGCTTTCTGGGGAAAAGTTTGTTACTAGAGGCCATGGAGAGGGATAACAGGCCGAGCTGCTGGAAAACATCCCCTGGAATTGGACACCTGTTGGCTTTAACTGTTGGCCGTAGTGGAGCAACTTCAGGACAGTAGTAAAAGTAGAAGCCAGATAGCAGATTTAGAAATTGATACAGGGGTGAGAAAGCGAGCTGGTGAGTATAGTGCTTTTGTTTTGGCTTTGCAAAATTTACATTTTAACAAAAGAGGAAAGATGAGCTGGCAGGGGGAGCTTATTTTAAGTATGGAACATACTGTAGCCTGTAAAATGATTGGGGATGGGGTGGCACACATTTGCCTAGCGGCTAAGCCATTGCTTGGGATGCCTCTATGATTATCAGAGTGTCTGGGATGAGGTCCTTGCTCCGCTCCCAGTTCCAGCTTCCTGCTAATGTGCATGCTGGGAGGTAGACAGTGATGCCTTAAGTACTTGAGTCCCTGCCACCCAGATGGAAGATCCAGATTGGGCTCCTGGCTCCCAGCTTTAGTCTGGCCCAGCCTCAGGCCATTGTGGCATTTGGAGAATGATTCAGAGAATGGGAGCTATATCTGTGTGTCTCTCAAATTAAAAAAAAAAAAAAAAAGATAGTGAAAAAATGGAATTAAGTGTTAAATTTATTTTATACAAAAATTTTAAATCCATTCATAGTTTTTTCATAAGATACATTTTTCATGAACTTTTTGAAGATTCCTCATATGCCTAGATTTCAAATGGTTTTCTGCACCAAAAGAAACATTTTTCAATTCCATTTTGTACAAACTTTTTAAAGAAATCCCCTTTTACTCTTTTTTTCTTTTAAGATTTATTTATTTGAAAGGTAGAGTGACAGAGAGAGAGAGAAGGGACAGAGAGAGAGAGAAAGAGATATTCCATTTGCTAGTTCAGTCCCCAAATTACTGGAATGGCTAAGGCTGGACCAGGCTGAAGTCAGGAGCCAGGAACTCCATCCAGGTCTCCACTGTGGGTGGCAGGGACCCAAGTACTTGGTCCATCCCAGCTACTTTAGCAGGTGCCTCCCAAATGCACTATCAGGAAACCGGATTGGAAGCAGAGTAGCTGGGACTCAAATCAGTGCTGCAAAATTGGATGTGGCTGCCACAGCGGCAGCTTAACCTGATGTGCTACAATACCACTGACTCCCACCCCCATATTCTCATAACTAATCAGAACGACCCAAGGTTTGTTCAAGTGAAAATATACCAATGGCGAACAGCAGCAAGATCCTACAACTTCAGCAACCACAGGCTCTTCAGGATTAAGTCACAGAAACAGCATGATCAGAGCTAGAAAGAGGTGACTGCTAGTCAGTAAGAACAAAAAAATCACTGGGCTACTAAATCCTTTCTGATGGGAGGAACGATTTGCTCCAACACACTTAACTTTTCAACAAAGTCACTTTGTCTCAGAAAGCTCTAAATAAGCTCAGACACCTGCTAAGCTGCTCACCTTCATGGGCATCAAGTTGCCAACAAATACTGACAAAAAATTGTGACTCGAACCCAAATAATGCCCTTATACTACTGAAACTGACACCTTCAGGATGCAACGCTAACAGGATCAGATTCAACCTGCTCGTTTTCTAACTTTAGTTGTGGAGAAAAAAGGGTGAAAGGATCTCTATTTTCCTTTAAATTACATTAGTGTGAGTGGATTTTTTAAAAAGATTTTATTTATTTATTTGAGAGGTAGAGTTACAGACAGTGAGAGGGAGAGACAGGAGCTTTTTCCTGGTCTCCCATATGGGTACAGGGGCCCAAGCACTTGGGCCATCTTCTACTGCTTTCCCAGGCCACAGCAGAGAGCTGGATTGGAAGAAGAGCAGCCGAGACTTGAACCGGCACCCATATGGGATGCTGGCACAGCAGGCGGAGGATTAAGCTACTGCGCCATGGCATTGGCCTCGAGCGGATGTTAATACTACTGGTTTTTACAGTAAGTAATGACTTTATGGAAGTATATATAATTCAATGTAAGTAATCAAAAAGAAGGGAATACTCAAGTAAGATTTGAGGGGCCGAGAGAGGTCATTTGGTTATGAGAAGCTCAGCTCAGGCTTGGGATTTTCATTGAAGTCAAGCAGTTTCATTTCTTCCCCAGCCACTGACTATACTCTGCACCTCCAACCATTGTCCTAAACACCTGTGACTAACAGTGTTCGTGAGTATAACAGGGGGAAAGAAGAAGAATGAACAGCAGCAGGCAGGCTCTGAGCTAGCCTTATTCCATAATACCTGAAGAATGGCCATTCACAGCATCATTTCCTTTAACGTTCGCCTGAATCCCCATGTCTCCAGAACTCCTCTGATCCATCCACCGAAGAACTGCACTGGACAATTCAGCCACTTCCAAAAAATCAACCTTTGCAACAATTTTTTATGTGTTTGTGGGTAAGAGAACCCAAAGTCCATTTCCTTAGCAAACATTCAGTACACAAGAGAATATTATTAACTTTTGTCTCCAAGCTCCATACCAGTTCTTAATCATCCTACATAACTGCATGTTTATAACCCTTGACTGACACCTGCTCATTTCTTCCCACTCATTGCCCCTTTACTCTCCAGTACTATGGATCTGTCCATTTTGTTTTGTTTTTCAGATACCACGTATAAGTGAGATCATGCAGTATTTTTCTTTCTGTGCCTGGTTTATTTCACTTATCATAATGTATTCTAGTTTCATACATGTTCACAAATGACAAGATGTCCTTCTTTTTTAAGGTCAAAGAATATTCCAGTGTGTGTGTATATATATATATATGTATTCCCCAATTTCTGTATCCATTAACCCACCAATGGTCACTTAAGTTGTCCTCATATCTTGGATATTCTGAATGTTATAACAAATGTGGAGATGCAGTTACCACAACAAGATGCTGATTTGCTGGGTCATATGGAAGTAGTTTAGTTTGTGTTTTTGAGGAATCTCCATACTGTTTTCTATAATGGTTGTACCAATCCATATTGCCACCAACAGTACACAGGGTTCCCTTTTCTCCAAACCCTTGCCAACACTAGTAATCTTTTGTCAGTTTGATAGTAGCCATCTCAACAGATGTGAGTAATATCTAACTGTGGTTTTCATTTGCATTTCCCTGATAACTAGTAGCGCTGAGCACCTACTGGTTGGCCATTTGTAAGTCTTCCATGGAAAAGTATCCATTCATCCTTCTCAACAGTGTAGGCCTAGAAACATCCAAGAGGCCCAGGAAGGGCCCCTGTGAAGCTCTACACAGCCATGTGCTGTGTAACACTGTGTGCTGACCTACTTCTGTCTCATCCTTCTTAAAAAATGGTCAGCTCCTAAGAGGCCAAGGCAGAGACTGATTTCCTACCTATGCCTTTCCTCCCTTTTTCCTTTACCCATTTCTTTCCTGCTAACAGAACTTACTATGTGCCCAGCTTAGAATCTACCATTTCCCAGATTCTCATGAAGCCAGGAGCCCACTGAGATGTAAGAAGATGTCACTGGGTCAGACCTCAAAGAAGACTATTAAAGGGAGCTGACCCAGCCAGCAAGTCCTTGCCCTCACCATTTTGTCCTCACCCTCCCCATTTCCTCCTGCAAGGAAAAGAGACCTAACAGTCAGCGCTCCAGTGGCCTTATTGAATGATCCTGAACAGAAGCCATGTGTTAAGGATGGCCAAACAAAAAGACAGTAGGAGTCTGAGTTATTGATGACTGTGGGACCACCTCATAGCTCTGACCCACCTATGACATGAGCAAAAATATTGTCTCTCTCTTGCTTAAAGTGCAGTGATTTGAGCTTTTTCTAATAACCTAATCCAGAATGATAAGGAGACATTTTAGCCTGTGCTTTGCAGGCGTCAGCCCAGGAGCCAGGGCTCCTCTGCAGGTCCCTTCCTACCAAGGAGAAGCTCTGTGAAAAGGTTTCCTACTAAGTCAGTTCAGCAGCTCTGAAACAGACTTTCCTACAAGCCAGCAAAAGTAGCAGTTTTATTTTTTAATCTTCATTATCAGAAAGGAAAGCCTTTATACATTAACAAGTTGTCTTATACCTAACAAATTCAAATGTCCTATCTCAGGGGCAGATTTTAGGCTAGTGGTTAGGGTGGCCATGACCCACATCAGAGAACTTGAGTTCAATACCCAGCTCTGATTCCTGACTCCAGCTTCCTGCTGATATTGATCCCGGGAGGCAGTGGTGATAGATCAAGTAATTGGGGCCCTGTCACCCGTGTGGGAGACCTGGATTGAGCTCCTGGATCCCAGCTTTGGTCCCCTCTCAGTAGTTAGAGCCATTTGGGGTGTAAACCAGCAGATGAGATCTCTCTCTCTCTCTCTCTCTCCTATTGCCTTTTATTCACTCTTGAGGGCTTACCCCATCCCAAGATAGCAACATGACTGTCAGAACGAAGGCTGCACTTCTAGCAGAGAAAAAGGAGGTTGCATGCCAATAAGTATCCCCTCCTAGATAAAGACATGTGTGTGTATATATATCTCCAAGAAAGTAGAAAACACATGTCACACCAAAAATTATACCTGGATGCTTGTTGCAGTATTATTCATAATAGCCAAAAAGTGGAAATAGCCCAAAATCCCATCAACTAGTGAGTGGATATACAAATTGTGTTGTATCCATACAATGGAATATCACTTAGCAATAAAGACTTGAAATACTGACACATGCTACAACATTGATGAGCCTGTAGAACATTACGTTCAGTGAAAAAATCCAGACAGAAAGACCTATATATTATATTATTCCATTTATAAGGAACATCTAGAAGAGGCACACACACAGAGGTAGAACATAGACTGGTAGGGCCTGCCAGGGGCTGAAGGAGGGCAGCAGGGAGTGACTGCTAATGACTACAGGACTTCCGGGAGTGACGAAAGTGTTCCCGGTGGCAACGCCGCACAATTCTCTGAATACACATTAGAGCTCCATATCCATAGGTAACATATCCATATATTCAAGCAATGACAGATAGGAAATATCTGGGGGAAATGCATCTGTACTGAACATATACAAACATTTTTCTTGTCATTTTCCATAACAACTATCTACATGGATGTATGTTATGCTAGTATTAAAAGTAATCTAGGGATTATATAAAGAGAGGATGCATAGGTTATATGCAAATATTACATCGTTTAATATAAGGAATTTAAACATCTGTGAATTTTGTATGCCCAGCATGTCCTGGAACCAACACCCACAGATACTGAGGAAAAATTCTATATGAAAACTGCTGACCTGTACATTTAAAGGTGAATCTTATGATGTGTGTGGATTATATCTCAATAAAGCTATTATTAAAAAAGGAATCATATATCTAAAAAGAAACCAGGCATTCTACTCAAAAAAAATTATTTGCAGTCAGTAACAACCACACATGAAGAGGAAAACAAAAGCTTATACTCTTCATTATACAAAGGTTTCCAGGTAAAATACTATAAGATTTGGAAAATTGACTTGTAAAGGGAGAAGCTCCAATTATCTGAAACACAATGACTGCTTGGTGAGCCAGGATTTGCTCTGGTAAGCAGTGACAGCACATGTGGGTGTCTCATTCAGAAAACACAGCCCCCCAGCCCCTGAACCCTAACAGGTGGGTGATGATTCACAGTGTTTCTGCCCTTTTCACTTTCTTAGAGTCACTCCTTGTGTGTAGGCAGCATTACCTCACCAGCAGATAAGCTACCTCACCCCCTTCCACAAGTCAGCGGGGTGTAGCTCGTAAATAAACACACCACCCATGAGTGCACACACTGCACTCCCTGGAGGCTTGCAGGATCAATGCTCGCTCCCTGCCAGGGCCCAAGACCTCCCAGGACGGTGCCTGCCATGCCTCATCCTTGCTCCTCATCTCCTCGCCCCTCTTTCTTATCTACTCCCACCTTCGCTCCTCCCTCTCTTCCTCCTCCTTGTCATAGGCAGCAGCTTAGCTGGGAAAGCTGATTCTTACATTTCCTCAAGAGCGATGGAGATGTTTTCCCCACTGCGGGCCAGAACCCCTTCACCGGTTGCCTATGGGGTTTTCAGGGCATGGCTCTTTCCTCCCTCCTCCCCTATCATCTTTCTTGCTCCCTGGGCGAGACATTCAGAACGTTCCCTCCCTAGAACGTCCGTATCGTTGGACCAGGCACACTGACATGGCATTGGCTGCCTTAGCCTTCATTTTCACAGAACTTTGCAACTTATTGCTATTTCTCATAAAAGATAAGGAATTTAAGATTTGGTGTTTCAGAGGGTTTCTTTGTTTTAAAGAGAAGAGCTTTTAGCTGCTTTGGATGGGCTAACATTTTGTAGACTCACCCTCGTATTTGAAGGGGTTGAGAAGAAAGACTTGAAGTAACTAAGAGAGATTCAGGGAGACCAGCGTTATGCAGACAGGTGTTGAGTTGGTGCCCAAGAGCGAACTACAATGGCTAAGCTGCAGGAGTCTGGGGATGGGCACAGTCAGAGCCACTCAGAAAAGTTTTCATCTTTTATTTCCACCATTCAATGCTTTCAAGATATTTTGTTTTCAAAAACTCTATCTGACTAACTTTCATTTGCCCAGGATAAGTATCTTTACCGTAATTTCAGAACCCAAAAGAAAAAGGCTCTGATCAGCCTGTGGTCTGAAAAGAGGATTGGCTTGAAGTGTGGCCCATTCCCAGGGACTCCATGCTGCCAAGGCGGGTCAGCAGGCACTGCAGGCAGCTGGAGAGCAAACAGCACACCACAGAACAGCAGGCAGTGTCATCTTCACCCAGGCCAACAATCACATTTAGGGCCAGTGTTGTGGCACAGAGCCCCAAGGCCACCTGACACCAGCATCCCACATGTGCACTGGTTCTTGCTCCTGCTGCTCCACTTCTGATCCAGCTCCCTGCTAATGCACTTAGGAGAGCAGTGGAGGATGGTGTGGGGAGCAACTCGGACTAGACTAAGTTACTGGAATTAAGACTTATTCTATGCATCTGCTCTCCCACAATATGGCGCTGAGAGAAAGAGACCAAACAACCTCTACGCAGCTGCCTCATCAGTTTGACAAGCTGCAGGAGCTGATCCTGCTCCTAATTGGAGGAGAGCAGCGTGCTCGGCGTGTGGGCAGCAGAGTTGGGATTGGTGGAGGAGGACTATAAAGGAGGAGAGAGACAACATGCACCAGGGAACATCTGAAGGAACACCTGAGCAGCCCCTGAGAGAGCCGGCCGGCGGTGTGCTGCTCCTCCATGGAAGTGAGGAAAGTGGGGAAAGTGGCAGGGGGAGCCGCCCCTTCACAGAGGTGGAGGGGTCGGCAGCCAACCCGGGAAGGACCAGCAGCAAACCCGGGAAGGGCCGAGCAGACAAAAGAACAGCGCAGGGTTTAGTGTCGTTCCTCCATGAAGAGGGGGAGTGACAGGATGGCCCAAGTATTTGGGCCCCTGCCACTCTCCTGGGAGGCTCGAATGGAGTTCCTGGCTCGTGACTTCAGCCTGGCCCAGCCCCTGCTATTGTGGCCATTTGGGGAGTGCACCAATGCATGGAAGATCTCTTTTTCTCCCTCTCCCTCCCTCTCTGTAACTCTACCTTTCAAATAAATAAAATAAATCTTAAATTAAAAAAAAAAAATGGGGGCAAACCCAAAATTTAAAAAAGAAAAACCATAACAAATATACTTCTGGATATATATAAATATGAAAAACTTGGGGGAAATGTCTTAAAGAATACAAAATTGCTAATCATGGCAATTATTCCCAGGGAAAGGTTTCCTTCTATATTCCTTAGATTTTTCCAAAATTAGCACGTATTCCCTTTGAAAGGAAAAAAAATAATGAAAAAATTAGGCTAAACAAAAAGAACTAGAAAAGCTATTCCTCATTGTATGCCCTCCCTTATTCTAGTCTTGACTCTTCCATTTAAAAATATGTATACAAATGAGAGAGCAAGCTCATTCACCAGGGACGTGGAGATCTGAGTCCCTAGGAGCATGAGGTAAATCAAAGCTGAATATATCCATTTTGTAGGATAAAGTGTATTGGTTTCAGGCAAAGAGACACGGAAAGCCAAATTGGTTTTTGTTGGGGTATATTTCTAATAGCTAATGTCATCATTCCTGAGAAAAATATTTTTCCATGACAACCAAAAGCTATGGAGAATTACATCTGCCTTTGTAACACATTCTATTCTAATGTGTTTCATGTAAGGCAACCTAGAACGTGAAAAACACAACCAGGACTACAACAGACACCCCAACTGCCCAATCAATAGTTCGAAGACCCTGTATTCTGGAGGTGAAACTGAATCAGCAAGTAGAAGGGTCTCTGGAGATAGAGGTTTAAATTCAGAAACTCGTCTATGGTCTTTTCTTTATAAAGAAGCCAAAATGTGTGAGGTTTCAGTCCCCCCTCTGTTGTCAGTGTTCTTAACCACCTGAAGACTAAATGAAGATGCCTTGGCTTTTGTTTTTCTTAATAACAGTTTACATCTTATAAGGTGCCCTTGGAACACCATGTATCATTTTCCTTGAACAGAAACCATTTTGAGAGTAAGTACAAGAGTATGTTATCTACTATTCAAGGGAAAGACATTGTTGTCAAATTTAGTAGAAAAAAAAAAGGTGAATGTAGAATGTGCTTATTGATTGCAACTATGCAACAAAACGTGATGACACAAGTTAGAAATGTGGATCAGGTGTTTAGCCCAGTGGTTAAGACACTGGTTAGGATGCACACATCTTCCATAGCAGTGCTTGGATTCAATATCTCCCTCAGCTTCCTAGTAATTGTTATTATTATTTTTTTTTTTTGACAGGCAGAGTGGACAGTGAGAGAGAGAGACAGAAAG
Source organism: Oryctolagus cuniculus (assembly GCF_964237555.1). Taxonomy (NCBI): domain Eukaryota; kingdom Metazoa; phylum Chordata; class Mammalia; order Lagomorpha; family Leporidae; genus Oryctolagus; species Oryctolagus cuniculus. The sequence continues at coordinate 71,771,355 of NC_091443.1, forward strand.
GTCTTCCTTTTGCCATTGCTTCACCCTCCAATGGCCGCCGCGGCTGGCGCACTGCGGCCGGTGCACCGCGCTGATCCGAAGGCAGGAGCCAGGTGCTTCTCCTGGTCTCCCATGGGGTGCAGGGCCCAAGCACTTGGGCCATCCTCCACTGCACTCCCTGGCCACAGCAGAGAGCTGGCCTGGAAGAGGGGCAACCGGGACAGAATCCGGCGCCCCAACCAGGACTGGAACCCGCTGTGCCGGCGCCACAAGGCGGAGGATTAGCCTAGTGAGCCGCGGCGCCGGCCAGTAATTGTTGTTTTATTAAAAAAATTTTTTTGGCAGGGGCCGGTACTGTGGCATAGTAGGCTAAGCCTCTGCCTGTGGTGTTAGCATTCCATATGGGCACTGGTTCGTGTCCCAGCTGCTCCTCTTCTGATCCAGCTCTCTGCTTATGGTCTGGGAAAGCAGTGGAAGATGGCCCAAGTGCTTGAGCCCCTGTACCGATGTGGGAGACCTGGAAGAAGCTCCTGGCTCCTGGCTTCTGATCAGCTCAGTTCCAGCCATTGCAGCCACTTGGAGAGTGAACCAGTAGATGGAACACCTTCCTCTGTCTTTCCCTCTCTCTTTGTAACACTACATCTCAAATAAATAAATAATCTTTTTTTTTTTTTTTTTTTGACAGGCAGAGTGGACAGTGAGAGAGAGAGACAGAGAGAAAGGTCTTCCTTTTGCCGTTGCTTCACCCTCCAATGGCCACCGTGGCTGACGCGCTGTGCTGATCCGAAGGCAGGAGCCAGGTGCTTATCCTGGTCTCCCATGGGGTACAGGGCCCAAGTACTCGGGCCATCCTCCACTGCACTCCCAGGCCACAGCAGAGAGCTGGCCTGGAAGAGGGGTAACCGGGACAGAATCCGGCGCCCCGACCGGGACTAGAACCCGCTGTGCCAGCGCCACAAGGCGGAGGATTAGCCTAGTAAGCGGCGGCGCCGGCCAATAAATAATCTTTAAAAAAATTTTTTTGAAAGGCAAACAAAGATCAGCCACCTACTCCTTTACCCTCCAAAATGCCTGTAACACCCAGGGTCTGGACCTGGACAACAGAATACGATTTGGGTCTCCCATGTGGGCAGCGAAGACTCAAGAACTTGAATACAATCACTTGCTGCTTCGTAGGGTGAGCACTAGCGGTGAGCTGTATCAGATGCAGAGCTGAGACTCAAACCCAAGGATCCCAAATATGGGATGCAGGCTCCTAAGCAGCAATTTAACTTCTGTGCCAAATACCCACCCCCCTTGCTAATTTAGACCCTATAGATGCAGCCATGAAGTCCCAAGTAAAGGGGTTCCTGCCACCCACTTGTGTGACCTACATTGAATTTCTGGTTCCCAGCTTTGGCCCAGCCCAGTCCCTGCCATTGTAGGCATTTGGGGAGTAAACCAGAAGACGTAAGTACTCTTTCTCCTCCGCCTCCCTTGCCGCCTCTCTTAAGTAATTTTTAAAATACACATGTTCAAAAATTGGAAGTATATTGTGAGACCTATCAACAAGCCTCTTTGCTGAATTATTAACATACAATACTACAACATTACTTTGTTGATTGATCTCCACTTGACCAACTTGTTGCAGCCAGCAGGCCACTGGTGTGTCCACACCATCTGCTGCGACAATTCAAATTGTAATGTGGGCCTGCCAAGAATCTTGAGGCGCCTGCACCACAGGTGTATATAGCAGTTATAGTTACTATTGAAATAACAATTTCAATAGATGTTAAAGGGTGGATTTTTTAAAAGTAGTCATTCCTTCCTTGGAAATGAAGTCAAAACACTGGAAAGACTTCACAAAGGTAGGCTGCTTTTAAAAACCTTATTAAACTAGAGGTAAGTAAGACTAAGATAAAACACATGTTAAAAAATGAAACTTAAGGGTGGGTGTTTTGCTTAGCAGTTAAAACACAGGTTAAGGGGCCAGCATTGTGGCCTAGCAGGTTAAGCAGCAACCTGAGATGCCAGCATCCTATATGGGTACCTATTCAAGTCCCGGCTGTTCCATTTCCAACCCAGCTCCCTGCTAATGGCCTGGGAAAGCAGCAGAGGATGGTCCAAGTGTTTAAGCCCCTGTCACCTATATGGGAGACCTGAAATAAGATCCTGGCTCCTGGCTTCAGCCTGACCCAGTCCCAGCCATTGTGGCCATCTGGGGAATGAACTAGCTGATGGAAGATCTCTGTGTTTCGCCCACTCTCTCTGTTAACTCTGACTTCCAAATAAATAAATAAATTTACAAAAACACAGGTTAAGAAATTGCATCCCATGTCAAAGTGCCTAGGTTTGAGGCCCAACTCTGGATCTCAATTCTAGCACCCTGCTAATGCAGATCCTGGAAAGTGAGTTCCCAACTCCCAGCATTGTGGGCATTTGAAGAGTGAACTACTGGATGGAATCCTCTCTTTCTGATCATTTCTTTTAAATGAAACTGCTCAGCACTCAGACTGCTTTGAAGATATCTCTAAGGGCTCTTTCTACTCTAAAGAAACTGAAAGGAGCAATGTAGAAGGGGCACAGAAGAGACAGTGGTAGAATTAATGCAAGAATGAGGAAAGAGGGCACAGAGCTGTTTCTACAAAATTCAGGGAAAGGGCCTTGACCCAACAACACAAAAGCACATTCATACAAATTGAACTTAAGCATCAAAAGTATACTTGTATAACACAAGTATGTAACAGTTTTTAAATATTTATTTATTTACTTATTTGAAAGGCCGAGTGACAAAGAGAAAAGAGAGGGGCAGAAAATGATAGATCTTCCATCTTCTGGTTCACTTCCTATATTCTTGCAACAACCATGGCTAGGACAGGCCAAAGCCAAAAGCCAGGAACTCCATCTGGTTCTCCCTCATGGGAGGGTGGCAGGGACGCAAGTACTTGAGCAATTATCTACTGCCTCCCAGGCACTGGAAGGTGCAGGAAGCTAGATCAGAATCATTATGAGTCAGCGCCCTTAAGCCTCTGCCTAGGGCACCAGCATCCCATATGGGCAATGGTTTGAGTCCTGGCTGCTCCACATCTGATCCAGCTCCCTGCTAATGGCCTGGGAAAGCAGTGGAAGATGGCCCAAGTGCTAGGGCCCCTGCACCCACACTGGAGACCCAGGAGAAGCTCCTGGCTCCTGGCTTCAGATCGGCACAGCTTTGGCCCTTGTGAGCATTTGGCGAGTAAACCAGTGGATGGAAGACCTCTCTGTCTCTCCTTCTATGTGTAACTCTGCCTCTCAAATTAATAAATAAATCCTTAAAAAGAATCGTGGAGTAGTAGGGACTATGCACTCTGATATTGGACGCAGACATCCCACACAGCAGCTTAACCTACTGCAACATCATGTCCCCCTCAGTGTGTAACATTTCAATTTTCCTTCTCAATGACAAGTTTCAACTGTGTCAGAGAAGTGGCCTTCTAGTGTGTAACATTAAGAAATACTCCATCCTTTACCATGCTCAAAAATCACCTAAAATCTCTCTGTGTTAATGGGACAGTGGTCAGATAACAGGGCCCAGCTTCTGGCTTGACCCAAAAAGCACACCCCAGGCTGGATGTCCACCCAGCTCTGCCTGTCGCTGGTCACCTCCCCCTTAACCAGAGGACTCTGCCATTGCAACCTTTCAGGAATGGACTCTCTCACGTTCCTTTCCAGCAGCTCCTCTCCTGTGGTTTCCCCCACCTCCCCTAGGAAATCTACCTGAAAACCTCAGCTTGGTGGATTGACCTCAACACTCTCCCTTGGCTCTCTCCATCAAATCACTCCTCCATCATCCCTCTACCTCATTCCCTCCATCAACACCCTAATACAGATACTTCTCACCTTGGCAATTACTATAATCGCCTCTCACGGGCTTCCTTACCTCCAGTCTGTCCCTTCTGTAGCCCTAGCAATAGTCCATTATATATTACCTCTAATATCCTACCTATACCACATGCACTGTCCAAAAAAAGTCAAATTACTTACTGGTCCCGAAGCATACCCTCCACTCTCCCACCTCCATGCTCCTGTGCCTGTCGTCTCTTGGCCCAGAATGCTCACCCTGCACTTCCGCCTATGGAAACTCTACCCGTTTCTCAAGACTAAGATGTCTCTTCTTTCATAAAGTCTTCTTCAGTCACCCCAGCTGAACTCTCATAAGTGCTTTACTTGTGTCACTGTGGCGTCATTTATTATAGATTGCCCTATATTAATTTATGTGGATGCCTTTATTATTTTCTACTGTAACCTCTTTATGAAAGAATTGTGATTTAGCCCCATCACAGAGTAAAAAGAGCACATCAGATGACCTATTAGTCCTTGTTCCGCTGCTGCTGAGTCCTGTGACCTTGATAGCTTAACTCACCATGAAACAGAATTTTGCAGTGCAATCTCTCTGTTGTGTTCTGAGTGCAGGGCTTAAGGAGCTGGGCTGAGATGAGGGGGTGGGAACAATGCCTTTCAAGGACCTAGAATTGGCACTAAGTTTATAAAGAAATTGAGTTTGAATTATGCATTTCACTATTTCCCAAGATATGATTCCTATAAATTATTATATGATCACATTGGGGGATACAATTCCTGTAATGGGCCCACAGAGCACACAAGCTTTTTCTTCATGTCTCTTGCTTTCTGATACATTTTTCCTCCTAACTAGAGGAAGTTTCCAACACCAAACAGGCTCTGTACTTAAAATTTACTTGTAAGTTCATCATTAAGACCCTGTATGCATTTCCCCATAGAAATGAGGGTACCACGAATGGCAGGCTACCATGATTGCAGCACCAACCCACCTGTAAACACCATTTCTCCCAGAGTGCACCTGTGCTCATGTGGACACACTTGCTACAGAAGTGAGTCATAGCAACACTTGGCCCACTCCCATTCCCATTGCTCGAGATGCTAAACACTGAATGTTTCTTCAGTGAAGAATGGGGTGGTAAACTGCAATCTGTAGAAAATCTACGGATTTAAAAGAAAAAAATAAAGAAGAAAACTTGAGAAAATTAGAACTGAGGTTAAATTTATAGGAATTACTGATGAGTTGTGTGTCCCTCCATTCAATATTACTGCCTAATCCATAAGCTCACTGCTCAAGGATTCTTAACCTCAACCCTATAGATGGGCTGAGCCTCATAAATCTTTACCATGGGCCTGTCCTGTACAAAGTGGGATGTTTGGCCGTATCCCTGGCCTTTAGCCATTAATGCTAAGTAGGACTGCCACAGTGATGACAACCAAGAATGTCCCAAGCATTGTCAAATGTCCCTTGGATGGCAATATCATCTCTAATTGAGAACCACCGCACTAAGGTCCCCAAACTTTCTGTACATCAGTATCACATAGGGAGCTTCTTTTCGGTCCCAGTCTCAAATATTCTGGTCTAGTAAGTCTAGGATGGGGGCTGGGAACCTACATAGATTCAAATACTATGTGTGACTGACATAGGCGCTTCTCAGCAAACTTTGGGAGATACTGCAATGAAGAACTCATGATGCAAATACAGATCTTTGCAAACTGCAAATGCTTTTCTTTCTGCTGCACTAAGGGAATAGACAGCTGCCCAGTGGTAGGCAACTTTAAAGAGGAAGGCGGGCTTTTCCTGGTGAGCACCACAAAGAAAGACTGAGGGAAGAAAGTTCCACCATGGTGACACTGCTGTCCAGGAGAAAGGACACCAAAATAATGTGGTCAAACACCGAAATCGAAGATAATCTATCCTAATTTTTTTTGTTCCAAAGCATCTTTAGAAATTTACTCTCCTTTCATCTGGGAACTGCTATGAGAAAAGCTCTGAGCTAAGCTTGCCACGTGTTTTCTCATTATCTTCTCTCTAACCATGAGCAAGCTTATCAAGTTGTAGCAGTATTTCTCTGGGAAAATGCATTGCCCCCAAAAAACTGATGTACAAACTAACTTTTGGTCCACAGCCTCTTCACAAAACAGGGACAGCTAGTACTAGTCCTGGAGTTCTACTGCTCTTAGAAGCTCTCCGCAAAACTGTTAGGATAGGAAAAGGCTCTTTGAGTTGAGAAGGCAAGCTCGCACTCTCGCTCTCTCGGGTTTCATCCAGCCCCTAAAACACTTTCTTTGCATCAAAGAGAGAAGTCTCAGAATGCCTGCCCAAGAAGAAGACAATCTCAATTTCTCTCTCAGGTAGTCTAAATTGGAAAATTACAGAATAAGAGGTTAGGAACTCCTTCACATGCTTGCACAGGAGGGCAGACAGGGCCAACCACCTTCAGGACCAAACAGGTAATGTGAGTGACACTGGGTGGGATCGGCGTAGAGCAGCCTTGACTCAACAGCTGTGTGCATTACTTAGATCACTCTGCTCATGTTGAGATTGGTTTTGGGATCCAGGGTTGGTTCACTCTCACCCATGTGATGTCACAATGTTTACAATATGAAAATGGAAGTGAAAGGAAGCCATCCAAAGAAATGACCCCAATGGGTTGTAGAAGATGAATGAAATGGGGACCAGTCTGTGCATGTTGTATAAGTCCTGGTCCAACATGGACACACTGCCATCACAGGAAGTTCCTTAAGCAAAAGGGTGAAAGTGGCAAAGCCAATGCTCTTTGGGCTCTGTTACCATTTGGACAAGGTTTGAGGGTCCCTCAAAGATTCACGGGCTGGAAGCTTGGTCCCCAGAGTGTCAGTCTTGGGGAGCCACAGAACCTCCAGATAATTGTCATTGGCAGCGCACCCTTCAAAGGCACTAATGAAGCTTTTCCAGGACCTGGATTACTTCTTCCTAGAATGGTTGCTATCAAAGAGCGAACCTGACCCCTGAATCTCTCTGCTCATCATGATCTCTCTCTCCCCCGCACTTCCACCACGCTGCCATCTGCCATGATGTGACGCACCCAAGGAGCCCCTCACTGGAGGCCGAACACATGAGGCTGCCCAATCTAGGCCTTTCAGTCTCCAAAACTGTAAGCTAAATGAACATTACCCAGCTTCAGGGATTTTGATATAGCAATAGGAAGCAGACTAAGAAAAGTTTCCTGACCACTCTTCCATGCTCTCTTCTTCCTTCCCACTGCCATTTTGAGATAATTTTTCTTTTTTTCTTTTTTAATATTTATGTATTTATTTGGAAGTCAGAGTTACATAGAGAAAGAGACATAGACAGAGAGGTCTTCCATCTGCTGATTCACTCCCTAGTTGGCCGCAACGGCTGGAGCTATGACAATCCGAAGCCAGGAGCCAGGAGCTTCCTCCAGGTCTCCCACATGGGTGCAGGGGCCCAAGGACTTGGGACATCTTTACTGCTTTCCCAGGCCACAGCAGAGAGCTGGATCAGAGAGCAGCAGCCAGGGCTCGAATCAGCGCCCATATGAAAATGCCTGCACTGCAGGCAGCAGCTTTACCCACTATGCAACAGCACCGGCCACAAGAGACAATTTTTCTATTAGCACATTCTGGGGCAGGTGTCTGACCTAGCAGTTAAGATGCTGGTTAAGAGATTGATATTTGGCATGGCAGTGAAAAGCTACATAGGATGCCCATATCTCATGACAGAGTGCCTAGGTGAGTCCCAGTTCTACCTCTTATCCAGGCTCCTGCTAATGTGCACCCTGGGAGGGTGCACAAGTACTCAAGTACTTAGGTCTCTGTCACCCACAGCTCTGGGCTCCTTGCTTCAGCCTAGCCCAGACCTAGCTTTTGCAGGTATTTAGGAGTGAACCAGTGGATATAAAATCTCTCTCTCTCTCTTTCCACGCCTTTCAAATAAATGAAAATAAATTCTTTTTTTTAAAAAGACACTGGTTAAGACACCTATGACCATATCAAAATGCCTGAGTTCAATAGCCGGCTCTGACTCCTGACCCTGGAAGGCAGCAATGATGGCTCAACTAATTGGATTCCCCCCATCCATGTGGGAGACCTGGATTGAGTTCCCAAATCCCAGGTTCAGTCAAGGTCATGGGCATTTGGGAAGTGAACCAGCTGTGTCTTTTTGTTTCCTTCTGCCTCTCAAATATATCAATAAAAACAAATAAGTAATTAATTATATTTTAAAAAAATACATGCAGTATGTTAATCAAGTAGAGACATGCCATACAGCATGCTTAGTTTGGCGAGTGAGAAAAGACAAATCAAGCTGGGAGTAGAAAATAGAGAGCTGTACACAGAATTGGGGGTTCCTGTTTGGGAAAAGTGTGCTTTGGAAAGAGTCATTCTATGTCTCTGAACCAGTTTCCCCAACTATAAAATGAAGGGTTTGGACTCAATGATTTCTAAGACCATAAATATATAAATATAATTATATATTTGAGTATTTGAGAGAGACAGAGAGAGGTCCCATCTACTAGTTCACTCCTCAAATGCCTACAACACCCAGAGCTGGGCCAGGCCAAAATTGGGATCTGGGAACTCAGTCTAGGTCTCCCATGTGGGTGGCAGGGACCCAACCACCCGAGCCATCACCTGTTGCCTTCCAAAGTGCTCATTAGCAGGAAACTGGAATTGGGAGCAGAGCTGGGACTTGAACCCAGGCACTGTGAAATGGAATGCCTGTGTCCTTAGCAGCTTCTTAACTGCTATACTACGTTCACCCCTCTAAGATTTACTCTTGCAGTTAATGCTCTAGTGTCCAGGGTTGTGGAAGGACTGGACATGACAAGGGAAACGTGAAGGTCTCAAGAGAATGACAGGAGAACAAGTCAAGCCTGAATTGTAGCAAAACCACTTCCAAACCTACTTCAAGAAAAAACTGTAGCACCATCAATGCCCAGTTGTCCTCTGGAATTATGTTCACCTACACATCCTTACCTCCCTCTGAATCATGAGTAACTTAGAAAAGAGGGAAACAGCAGAAGCAACAAGCCATCTCCTTTGGCTGTGGGTACTGGGGCCATAGCACCTCTCGAGGGCTTCCCAGAGTTACAAATCACCCTCTTTGGAGTTTATGATTGCCAGACTCCATGTGTGCTGAGCCATTTTCTCTTAGCATTTTTGTCCAGAGAGAACAGAGTAGGGTTAATTCCTGCTGCTCCTGCAGTCCTCATGTTGGACACCAAACCCCAGCTGGACCATGCAGGCCAGTCCACAGGGGCGATGCCATGTTCCCCAGAACTCGAGTCATTACCAGTCACCTCTTCCAACCCTGGACTGCCCCCAACCAGGTGGCTCCTCAGCCCCCTAGAGTCCTATCCTTGGACACCAACTTCTCTAACACCACTTCTCTAAAATTTCCTACAACACCACTTCTCTAAAATTTACCACTTTCACCATTGCCATATAACACTGCTCTTTCTGTCTTAACGGTGATGCCAGCTCAGCCTTAGGAAGAGGCTGTTAAGTTGAAAGCTAGAACATCCCCGAAAATATTCTTTCTCCTCTCTGTTGACATGAAGGTGGTAGAAGTGATTTCCTCTAGGAAACTCTTTGTACCCAAAAGAGATCCGAACAGTAAGACTGCAGACAGGCTGGAAAGGGGACCTGGAGTCTCAAGATCTTAGACAGTACTTAGTTCAAAGAGCTGAAGTGACTCACTCAAGGTCCCACAGCTGATGAGCGTCAGAGCCAAGTCTCCTAACTCCTAGATCTGTGGTCTCCTGTGGAAAAGATATTCTAGGTAGGGGGTGGACATTTGGGCATTTAGGAACTGAACCAGTGACTGGAAAATCAATCTCTCTCTCCCTCTCTCCCCTCCCCATCCTCTCTTTTTATCTCTCTCCCCACCTCTTTTTTTTTTTAAGATATATTTTATTTATTTGAACACAGAGCTACAGAGAGAGAAAGGGGGAGAGAGACAGACAGACAGACAGACAGGTCTCCCATCTACTCTTTCACTCCCCAAATGGCTGTAATGGCCAGGACTAGGCCAGGCTGAAGCCAGAAGCCATGAGCTTCTTCCAAGTCTCCCAACATGGATGCAGGGTTTCAAACACTTGGGCCATCTTCTGCTGCTTTCCCAAGTGCATTAGTAGGGAGCTGGATTGGAAGTGGAGCAGTCAGGACTTAAACTGGCACCCATATGGGAAGCCAGCATTGCAGGTGTGGCTTGACCAGCTATACCACATTGCCAGCCCCCCCCCCCACTCACCTCTTAAATTACAAAAGGAAAAGATACCCTAGGCAGACATAACCCTGTGGTAGTGAGGACTATATCTAGACAACACAAATTGACAATACTAGTTTACTGGCTCAATAGTAAGATCAAACAAGGGAAGATGGATTTTAAAAGAATGCTCTGAGATTTGTAAAAGCAAAGCAAACTTTTCAATACAAATTTATATTTGCACGCAAAGCTGAAGAGACCAATACCCAGGATTGCCTGTGTGAGCAAACACACTGCAACAAATGTTCTTGGGGACCATTGTGGATTAAATTGTGCCTCCCAAAAATATAGTGAAGCTTTACCCCTAAAATCTGTGAATGTGATCTTATTTGGAAATCAGTAGGGTCTTCACAGATGTCATCAAGTTGAGATGAAGTCAAATGGAATTAGGGTGGGCCATTATCCAATGACCGACATTCTTGTCAGAAGAGAGAAATTTGGCCATGAACATACCAGCAGAATGCTCTATGAAGACAGGCAGAGCCTGGAGAGATGCACCTACAAGCCCCGAATCACCAAGACCTGCTGGCAACCTTCAGAAGCTAGATACAAGGAAGGAAGAATTCCTCCTCTAGAGTCTGAGAGTGAGCCTGGTTCTTCCGGTACCTTGATTTTGGACTTGTAGCCTCAGAAACCATGACAGAATTCCTGCTGCGGTAGGCAACCCAATCTGTGGCCTAGGAAACTAATATCGTCTAGGAAGATGGTTGGGCTGGGTTGGGCTCAAGTGAGGAGACTGAAATGATAAAAATGAAGCCATCCAAAAGGAAGACCTTTCTCTCTGTCTCTCTCACTGTCCACACTACCTGTCAAAAAAATTTTTTTTAAAATTTAAAAAAAAATGAAGCCATCAGGCCAGGTCTGTGTGCTAGTGCATAATAAGGCTGTCCTGTGCGGTGTGGTCCTAATGGCCTTGCTCCATCATGAACTTCCAAGACAACTCATCTTGCTCAGCGGCAGTGAGAAGGCAGGAAGCAGAGGGGCACAGGAGACAAACCCGGATGGGATCCCCAGCCTGCAGTTGCCCAGGTCTTGGGGTCTCTACAGTTCCTTCAGATGGTTGTTGCAAGGACCACCGTGACTATCTGTCAAAGCTGTCACGGTTAGCTTCTTTGCCTCTGCTTTATTTAACATTTGAAGCAAGCTGGAGGTCAGAAATGGAAACCCATGACCTCAACACCTCCCACCCCTATGGAGAGAGGGCTCTGGAGTCCATCCATGCTGCTGCTGAGAGGGACATCCGAGAGCAAGAGGCCCACGCTCTTCTTGTAAGAGGTGTGTACATGAGGAGGACACACTCCACACAGACTGTGTTGGGTACCTGGGAGACCTTTGAGTGAATGTTTGTTGGTAGAATAAATGAACTGGGAAGACCTCATCAAGAAATGGGAGTTAGTCTTATGGTGGAAACAAAAGTCACCAACTGTGGTGGAATGAGAAGGCCATCAACTGCAACAACCAACTGCTGTCATTTAATGGACTCTATCCACCTACCTCAGTACTTTGCCCAGACAAGGGTCTGGATGTCTCATTGCTGGCTCAGTATCGCTCTAAGAATGGCCTGCTAGGCCAAGAGACTATCAAGGTTCCAAGTCTGAGCTTGAATGAAAGTTACTCAAAAATGGGTGCATGGGATTCATAAAATGTCTTCCAACTGTATTATTAATTCTCTGTCATAAGACCAAAAGAGGAGCTGTTTTTCAAAAGGATATTTAATCCGAAGTCAACACTAATATAAGACAGAAAATATAGTCCTTACTGCAATCAAGTGACAAACTGCAAATAAAGCCCAAAGATTAGCTGTAATGCCATTTTTTACCCAGAAAGAATACCTTACACTCCCACCCAAGCACTGTCTTTTTCACATGCCCTACACTACTGCTCTCCACAGCATCTGAAATATTACATTTATTCATTTATTAAATTAGGACCTATATCTGCTTACTACAGTGTTGGTTTCACAAGGGCTCAGACCTGCTCTGTTTTGTCCACTGATGCTCAGTGCCTAGAACAGTTTCTGCTATGTAACTGGCTCAAAAAATATATTTGTTCAATAAATGGATGAATAAGCAAGTAAGTTTGGGCAGGGAGGGGCTATGAAGGAGGTAGAATGGAGGGCCTCCTTTTGCCTACAACACGTACAGAACTACATCCATGAGCCATTAAGAACACTGACACTTGTCTGCTCAGAATCCATCACCACCAAGCACCCTTTGATTTAAACCCTCTCCCGTGGGGATCACAATTTTGCTTTACTTGGCACATTTTCCATTGAAAACTAATAAGCTGGTTTTTGATTTTTTTTTATTTGTTTCACATTTTGGAAGAATTCTGAGGAATAGAATGTTAGCCAGCATGGAAACTGTGGCTACAAATGGTAGAAAGGAGAGTTCAGTGTTAGACCTAACTCAGCTTTTGATCCCATATATGACTTTCAAAAAACACCTCTCTGGAATTCAGTTTCCTCAAGAGCGGCATTGAACTTCATGACTTTTGACTCCCTTCCATGTTTCAAAGTAAGGATTCTGTACAAATTAGTAAAGCAAGCCCTTCATGTATTTTTGACTTCGTAGGACAGGTGATTAACTGGTGTCACACATCGCAGCTATCAGTAATATTGTGTGGTTCATTCGGGTCATGGGGTCAGCACTTTTCCTGAGGTCAGTTATTACCGCTATGAAAAGACAGATGATGTCCTCATTAAAAATCCAAAAGGCCAGCAGAGGCACTTCCCAGAGAAAATGGAGCTCACACAGCAAAGCTCTTCCCATTTAAAACCGTGGAGGTGTGTGGGTGCAGCAAGACAGCAGGGGGTACGAGAGGGAAGGAGCCGGCAGGCAGAGGGTGGCGCATGTGGAGGTGACAGGCAGGGAGGGGCACAGAGCACAGGTTCACAGAGTGCTACTTTGCCCACGAGGGCCTGGCTCATGCTTAAGCCTGACAACTGAGAACATGTCCATCAAAGTATTTCCATTATGAGCCACATCACCACGGAGAGGCCCGCGCATTGCCTTCCTGGGAGGTTTTAGTTAAGCCATTTGTCAGGGCTGCCCCAGGCCTGCTCTTTTCAGCAACTCTTGCAGCCTTCCTGACTTGACCTGCCTTGAAATCCTATTTGGGGCGCAGGGATTGGGCTAGCTCTCAACTTTCCAAATCAGACTTCTCTTACGCCACGGCTTACCTATATATGAGCACCACTTAGCTATCATTATCATCAAAACGTAAATGTCAAAAGCAACCTTAGCACGAGTCCTAACAATTACTTCCTAACTCCTGTGTCTATCATTGGCATCACTAACATCACGCTAGGTCATAAATTTGGAACTTATCTTTCATTCTTCACTGCCCTTCATCAAAAACCATCCAGAACCTCCAGAAACAACAACAAAGTCATCAGTGTACCCACTGATGGGTAGACTACCACCAGCAGTGTTCTCTAGTCTACTCTTTGTATTAGGATCTGAAATTTACTTTGTCAGCCACCCAGAGTCATTGAGGCTTCTCACAGTCTCTTGAATGTATCTCCTCCTCTCCACCTTAATCCACATTCTCAACCCATCACACCTAAACTCCCAAAGTATCTTTCTCACTGGACTCTAAATCTCGCTGATTTTTCCCTGCTTCAATGCATGCCAAATACATCAGGGCTGATTTTCGTAAAATGACTCTCACCTAGTCCTGGTTTGCCTACAGACCTAGGAGTGTTCTTCTTGACCAATCAGAGCCTTGGTCAAATCACCCCTCGTCTCCAGGCTACCCAGGACCTGCATTTGTCTTTATTCAATTCACCCTTGCGTGAGCACTGACCGTGCACTAGCCCCTCTCTTGATCGCACACTACTCTCAGGTGCTACCCTTCCTCTCCCATCAAACCCAGCCTATGCTGCGATCCCCTGTAGCCGAAACAGTGGCTTTACGCCTATTCCAGCCTGCCAGGAATCTCCTCCGTCCTGCCAATCTAGATCTGATATTTCTTCCAGATTCCACCTTCCCCTGAAGGTTTTCCACGTGAATGAATTCTAGACCGCAGCAACCTTTCCCTTTTCCTTAATTCCCTCGGCATTCTCACACTTGCTATCTGTTGATAAGCATTGTTCTCTTAGTGTTTTCACATGCATTCATTGGTCTCTCCAGGTGAAACTCCAGCTCCACAGGGCAGGAGCCAGATCTTCATGTACCCAGATTTAGATTGGGCAAAGATAAATATGAGGCCAGTAAGACCTGGATTTTGCACACAGGCCATGCACGGCCAAGGCCTACTTGCTGCAGCACAGGTGACAAACCTGCATCAAAGGGCTGAGGGAGCTCCTGCACGCGGTCAGAGTCTCAGCCAGGTTTTGATTAGTGTTTACTGAATGCCGAATTACCTTTTCTTCCCTTTTTTAGGCAATTCAAACCCCTTCCACCCCATGTGTTCCTCCAGCACAGAAATCTCTGCTCTAGTCATGCAAAACCTAACAGCCAGTGTAACCCACCAGGAATCAATCACTGTAATCAGATTTGAACTCCTTGATTCTTCTCAGCTGGCCTGCTAGGTCTGGTGGCGACCAGAAGGCATCATCTCAGCTGCCTCTCCCAGAAGTCGCCCCTACACCTGGCAACTAAGTACCCGTTAGCACCAGTCCTTGCCCATTGAACCAGAGGCTAACTCCAGGAAGAACCAGATCTTTGTAGAGACTTTTGTAAACCCAGCCCCCTTTCCCCTTGGTCTAGTTGCACAATATCTGGTCCAACCCTAGAAGGCATTCAGGTAATAATGTTCAGCCTCTTGCAGAAGTCAGGAGGGATGCCTGCCCCCTTCCCCGGGAGTTCTTAGAGGCAAACCACTTACCCTCACGCAGTAGTTCATGCCCATCCCCAACAGGTGCTGCAGGTACTGCTTGTCCTGCCTGGGCCTGGGGGCTGGCTCTCCAGGGCCGGGAAGCGGGCAAGCATTAGGAGTCAAGGCGGTCGCCCTGTGCCCCAGCAGGTCCGGCTGCGGTGGCGGTGCAGACCCGGCCCTACTTAGACTGGTTTCGGGGGAAGCGGGGCTGCTGGGAGCCGGGTCCTGGCTTTCCTGGAGCTTCAGCCGGGGCACCTCTTTGGTACCCAGGCAAAAGTTTTTCAGACTCAGCAAAGTGGCTGGGTTGGCCAGCTTCATGCTCGCCATGCGAGGGATCAAGGTGCACAGCGGGGTGGGGCTCTCCTGGGACGGCAAGGTGGCATCTTCCGCAGGCAGGTGGGGTGCCAGGGCGGGGCAGGGAGGCTGCGGCGAGCCTTTGTTCCCTACCGAGCCTCCGGGGCTGCCTTCGTCCAAAGACGTGATGGACTCGTTCCGAAAGCGGCTGTACTTGGCCCTGTGCAGCATGCCGGGGTGCCCGAAGAGTCCTACACACAGCACGAGTCCTGCCGGGCAGTCCTGGCCGCGTTCTCGCATAGCCTTGGCAGTGCTGACACACGATACTGTTGCATAAACCGCCGCGTCGTCTGGCAGATGAACCGCACCGACACCCAGCGCCCAACGCCCCGCGCAACTAGCGGCGGCCGCCTCTCAACTCGGCTCTCGCCTGCCCGGGCACCCGGCCCCGCGAGAGGGACAGCCAGCCCGGGGCGTGAAGACGCCTGCCCGGCTCCGATCCCAGTCCCTCCCTGGCCCAGGCAGCGGCGCCCGGGGATCTCTCTGTGGGCTCCTCGCCTGCCTGCACCCAGGCCCCGGGCGGCGGGGATCTCTCACCGCCAACTCCTCCGCGCAGAACCGGGCCGAGTACCGGCCCGCCGGTTCCGCCGCATCACTAGCCTTGCAGGAGCCCGCGAGAAATATTTAGCGCCCCCCAGCCCCCGGCCTCCCCTTCTGCAAACAGGAACTTTCAAACCTGCTCCCTTCGGCTCCCGCAGGGCGGGGCAACGACTGGCCTTATTAACCCTTTATTTGTTCCAGTGATTGTTCATTTAAAAGGAGGTGGGGGGAAAGACATGTATGCACGAGCCCAGGGCCCTCCTGCCTGGGCTCGCTGGTCCTGCGGGCTGTCTTCCCTTGGAAGATCGCTTCCTGCCCCGGTCCGGCCCGGCGGCCAGGCGGGCTAGCGAGGGGCGCTGCTCCGCATTGTTCCCTGACTTGCGAACCCTGCGCGCGGCTCAGCTCGGCTCCCAGCCTGCACACCCTCGCTCGGAGCAGCCCTCCCTCCCGGTACCCTCTTCGAGCTTCATTCCCGAGCCCATTCGCAGCAGAAAGCTGAGATGTGCAGGATGATACGCAGAGTGTTGAAATTTTTATGAATGAACTTTGCCGAATGAATTTCTCTCCGTGTGTGCAAGCTAATAAATCTGTGAATGAAGCTGAGAATAGCTGTAATTGACTGACGGTCTCAGGGGGTGCTCGCTCTCTGTCCAATCCGGCGGCAGCTTGATGACTCATGCACCATAAATATACTAAACTAGTAGCCAGGCGAAATAAGGCTGGGCTGGGGTGGGGTGGGGGCGACGGGAGAGGAGGGAGAGATGTTATTTTGTGATAGCTGATGAATGCGTTAGGAGGAAAGACGATCTTTACTACACATCATCAGTAAGCTGGGAAGTAGCAGGTTAAAAGATCTATTTGCTTTCTGGTTGAGATAGCCAAGAGAGTCAAGCAGAAGAGCTACAAAAGAGATGGATACATTGTTCCGGCGATATTAGGACATATGGTGTACAAACCCTGTGGGAAGCCAATGATGCATTTTTCTTAGAAACATAGTTCTTTTTTTTTTATTGATTGTTGGTTCCATCTTCTGTCTGGTGCAACTTCCTGTACCTATCAAATCATGCTGAAGACTTGATGACAACTGCAAGAGGCTTAACACGGAGGAAGCCAACCCCAACGTGGGCAAAGGAAATGCAGGTTCTCTTAGGAATGGAGAGGAGGAAAGTGCTGAAGCATTAGCGGGGTGGGGAGAGCACCTCTCCAAAAGACAGAAGGAAATGGCTGAAGGTTGCGTGTTCCCGTGGGCCAGGGCTTCCGCATTGCAAATTGTTCCATTCCAGAAAAAATTAACAGAAACACTGGCAACCAAGGGAATCTGGGATGGCACCCTCATTGTCTTATTGCCCACAAGGTTGGGTGAGTATTCATGGCTTTGGTCACCTGCACTCCCTTGAGAGCCAAACACAGGTTCTGAATGAAATGGTGACTGGGAGAAAAGCATCCTCAGCAGCTCCCTGCTCCTCTGCAGGGAATGCACCTTTCCCCATCCTGTCTGCCAAGCCTGTTAGCACGCGTTTCCCCTGGAAAAAGCCTTTCTGCTTCTTCGTAAATCCGCCATTCTATTCTTGCTGACCTCCTCCCTTCCTCCTGGCAAAACGGAGTGGACAGGCTCTGGGCATTCCTCTCTTTCTTCTCTTCTTCTCTCTTCCCCTATCCTGGTCCCTTTCTTATTTCTGTGATGCTCTAATGACCCAATGTTGTGCTGCTTTGGGAAGTCCCTTCACTTCTCTGTGGCTGGATTTCCTGGTGTGTGAGGAGCAGCTATGCGATGCAGGTGTTGTGGGGGCTCGTAGTGTAACCCTAATCCCTGTGAAGTCTTTACAAGATGCTGCACGTGGTGCCTGCCTCACTAAGCACATGCTGGGCAATATAAGGAAAGACCACTCTGGAACCAGGGCAGCCTCCCCTAGGGTTGGTGCTCTTCCCCTGTACAGAGTCCACACCATTCTACACAATGAGAGAAAAATAAGCGCAACGTGAGTGAAACCTAAGAAAGCCTGCCTTGTCCTGGAGACCTCCGCTGTCTCTCCTAGGCAGCTCCAGGCAGCTCACGGGTGTGCCTTGATGAGGGTCAAAGAGACGGTATCTGCAAATGGGCAGAGACGGGTAGCCTCATAAGTCCAGCCAGCCCAGGAAGGCAGCCTTCCCAGCCCAACTGTCCTAGCTGAAAAGCTGTCACAGCAGCCCAAGACAAGGCTTGTTAATTAAGTGGATTTCCATTCCAGGTGTGTCAGTGGGCAAGGTATCCTCTCTATTTTTTCCCCAGAACATTAAAACATCTTTTTCAATTAGTAATAATGAAAATAATAATAGTGAGAGCTACTATTTATGGAGCACCTGATGGTTTATCTACATTCTCATCTAATCGCGCTGACAGTGCTTGAGGCTGGAGCAACGTCCTTGTAGATGGGGAAAGGCGCCTGCGAGCAAGTGCAGTGACTTGGCCAAGGTCCCCAGCTGTTGACCGTGATGCTGGGAATCCCTCCTGCCGCTCTGCCTGGCTGCAAAGCCTGTGCTGGCAGCCACTGTACTCTGCTGCCTCCCAGGGGACCAGAGAGCTGAGTCCAGATTCCAGGAGCATGTCCAGGGCTCCGGGCATCCTGCTGCTCCCTAGAGCTCTGGGAATCGAGGGAGCAGGAAGAGCTTGTGACTTTTTTTTTTTTTTGGAGGCCCTAAAATTGTCAGGAAGCTTATTCCTGACCTGTCCTTACAGATCAGCCAGAAAGGGACCTCTCATGCACTGTTTTTCTTTCAGCAAGCTCCTCTCCATCTCCCAGTAGAATGCAGCAGAAAGAACGCTAGCTTAGGTGTGTCACATAGCTGCGGGATTCCGAGGAAGTCATGATCATGGTAATAATAAGTCATACTTGCTGGGCACTTGCTTTAGTGTGCACTGAGTGTTTCATGGGTAAGCCTCCCAGCCACTCAGTGCAGCAGCTGCTATATACCATTACCTAACTTGTCCCAGTCACACACCAGTGGGCAGCAAGCCCACGCCTTTAACCACTGTCAGAGGACCTGGTGTCTGCAGGAACCTAACTCCTGCTCTGTGTTTACTGTCAGTTCTTGCTCCCTTGTCCCCCTTCAAGATCATGCCTATAAATTCACTCTGTCTACCTCCCAAGTAAAAATGTGAATAATAGATGAGAAAAACCATTATTGTCATTAAACCATCAGAGAAGCATTCATCTCTCTCATCACCACCTTTGGAAAGCAGAGCTCTGCTCAGACCACTGCAGCATGCCCCCCTGTGCTTTGAGCCCTGTCCTGTCCCAGGGTGCCTGCCATGAATCAACAAGCCAGCTTCTTACTGGACAGCCTCCTCTGGCCAGGCTTCCTGGGCAGTGTCGAGGGAGAGCTGGATCAGAGAGGATTGTGTTAGCATTAGCCAGGTCCTGCTAGAATCTCTAGGAGGGAAAGGAGAGAAGAGGACCTGGCAAAAAGCCTGCCCAGTGGGAAAGTAGAGAAATCACTGCAAAGGATTGTGGGCCACTTGCTACTTTGAGCCAAAGTGTAGCAGGGAGCATGGGAGAGCTACAGCACAGGGGTGCCTCCTCCAAGCCCCCACTATCATTCCTATCGCATAGCAGCACTACCCCTGAAGAATTTTCACTGGGCAGTACCCAGGATGGGTCTACCAGCTGATCAGTAGGGAATGAATACACCGCTGGTGCTCTATTATGGGAGAAGACATTTCACAGGAAATATGAAGTCCTTGGCAGGGACCAGAACACCATTTAAAGGACAGGCAGGGCGGGTGGTGAAGGTCTGAGTCTGAGAGGCAGGACCATTCCCCCCAAGGAGCAGCAGCATTCTCTGCCTCCTGAGCCAGATGCTTTCCATTTCCCATAGTCTCCATCCCTGGGTGTAGACAACTTTCTGATGGTTGCTGTTGAGCCCAACCAGCTTGCCTAGAACCAAAACTAGATAGAACAGCACAGGATAGCAGACATTCTCCTATGTGTTGGAAATTAGATATCGTCCCTGGAAGTGCTATGTAAAGATTTAAGACATCATGTAGATGAAAAGTAGATGAATTACTTAAGGGTAGGTTCTGTTTCAGCTAACTCCAAACTATAAAAGTACAATGGCACTGCAGGCGCATAATGACTGATGGAGTTCTGGCTGTTTCATCTGAATTCCATGAAGGGACCAAGAACATGCCCTCTCTAAATCTTTAAAGAAACATTCTTGGGGCCGGCACTGTAGCATAGTGGGTAAAGCTGCTGCCTGCAGTGCCAGCATCCCATATGGGTGCCGGTTCAAGTCCCAGCTGCTCCACTTCTGATTCAGCGCTCTGCTATGGCCTGGGAAAGCAGTAGAAGATGGCCCAAGTCTTTGGGCCCCGGCACCTGTGTAGAAAACCCAAAAGAAGTTCCTGGCCTTGGATATGTGCAGCTTCAGCTGTTGCAGCCACCTGGAGAGTGAACCAGCAAGTGGAAGTCCTCAATCTCTCTCTCTCTCTCTCTCTCTCTCTCTGCAACTCTGTCTTTCAGGTAAATAAATAAATATTTTAAAAAATTATTGGGGCCAGCACACTGAGCATCCCATTTCAGAGTGTGTGTTCAAGTCCTCGCTGCTTTGCATCCGATCCAGCTCCCTGCTAATACATTTGGGAAGGCAGCGGAAGATGGTTTAGGTGTCCCTGACAACCAAGCAGGAGACTAGGATAGAGTTATATGCTCCTGGATTCAGCCTGTACCAGCCCCTGCCACTGTGGTCATTTGAGGAGTGAACAAAAGATGTGAGATTTCTTTCTCCCCCCTGCCCCCACTCTCTGCCTTTCAAATAAATAAATCTTCAAAAAAAGGAATATTCTGGAAGCCCCATCTGATGCATCCATTTATATCACATTTAGAGAAACTTAGTCCCATGGCTACACCTGGTTGCAAGAGAAGATGAAGTCTTCTTTATCGGAGAATGACGGAGTCATGGGTGCTGCACATCAAATCGCGTTCTGTCACCAAGGGTGAAGAGGAGAATGGGAATGTGGGAGATAACAGTAGATTCCACTGAGGTAGTGTTTTCAAAAGACGCTCTTCTTAGATTGTAAAGCTAGCATAGGATAAACTTCCCTGTGGTCAGTGTAGCCCCATTTCCTCTTTCTTCTGTGCAAACACGTATGTATAGGTTGTTGAACTTGATAAATGTGAACACAGGTGCTGCCAGAACAGAAGCTCGCCTCTGCACAGCCATAGGACTAATGGAGTCTCTGCCTCTGAGAGATGGTTCGGAGAGTCCAGGAAGCAACAGGGAACGCGTGCAGCTTACTGCAGGTGGTAGTCTAAGGGGTTAGCTGGGGTCAGAAATATGTTTTTATTTATTTATTTATTTGACAGGTAGAGTTATAGACAGTGAGAGAGACAGAAAGAAAAGTCTTCCTTCCGTTTGTTCACCCCCAAAATGGCCGGAACTGTGCCAATCCGAAGCCAGCAGCCAGGTGCTTCCTCTTGGTCTCCTATGCAGGTGCAGGGGCCCAAGCACTGGGCCATCCCCCACTGCCTTCCTGGGCCACAGCAGAGAGCTGGACTGGAAGAGGAGCAACCGGGACTAGAACCCGGTGTCCATAGAAATATCTTAGGAGAAGGAGTGTGCGAGTGCTAGACAAGTGGTCAGACTCCAGTCATCAGGAAGTGTCTGATTCAGGAACAGGACCTCAGTTCTACACATGGAGAGCAAAAGGGCACAGACAGAATCTTGCGGAGGCTGAAACTCTGGCACTGTGAGTTAGCTAATCCAATCCTCATTTCCAGTGTTCTTTTCTTTTCCTCAACTCCACCAGGAAAATCTTGCTACTCACTGGCTTAGGCTTCCTTGCAATTTCAGGGGGTGGGACATGTGGCACATGTTCTGATCTATGAGTTGCAAATAAAAGTCTGACTGTGGGGAGTAGGGGGCAAGAATTTGGCACCATGGGTTAAGCTGCCGCCTGCAGTGCTGCCATCCCATATGGGCACTGGTTCAAGTCCTGGCTACTCCACTCCTGATCCAGCTCCCTGCTAATGTGTCTGGGAAGGCAGCAGAAGATGACCCAGGTCTTCGGATCCCTGCCACATGGGAAACCCAAATGGAGTTCCAGGGTCCTGGCTGCAGCCTGGCCCAGCCCTGTTGCTGTTACAGGTATTTGGGCAGTGAACCAGCAGATGGAAGATCTCTTTCTCTCTGTGTCTCCATTGTCCACCCCCCCCCTTTCTCTCCCTCGCTCCCTCTTTCTGGCTCTGTCAGTCTGTCTTTCAAATAAATAAATAAATCATTTTTTTAAAAAAAAGTCTGATGGAGACTTCTAGGAAAACATCAGCTTCCCTGATAAAAGGAGAAAATAAAACTGAAATCCAACCCTACCTTTCTCCATGTCATCCTGTTTGTGGATGTGATTTTTTTTAAATAGATTTTTTTTTTTTGACAGGCAGAGTTAGTGAGAGAGAGAGACAGAGAGAAAGGTCTTCCTTCCGTTGGTTCACCCCCTAAATGGCCGTTACGGCCAGTGCATTGCGCCAATCCGAAGCCAGGAGCCAGGTGCTTCCTCCTGGTCTCCCATGCGGGTGCAGGGCCCAAGCACTTGGGCCATCCTCCACTGCCTTCCCCGACCACAGCAGAGAGCTGGCCTGGAAGAGGAGCAGCCGGGACTGGAACCTGGCACCCACATGGGATGCCGGCGCTGCAGGCCGAGGATTAACAAGTGAGCAGCGGAGCCAGCCTGTGGATGTAATTATCTAGAACTGTGGCAGCCATATTGCAGCCATGAGAAAAAGCCCAACCATCTCAGCCGAGCACTGTGACATCATTGCATCAGTGGACCAGGACAAAAAAACCACCTCTAGGTATGTTATGCGAGAAATATAAACCTCTGGAGCCAGCATTTAGCCTGCCCAGGCGGATGCCTGCATCCCACATCAGAGCACCTGCTGTGCATTCCCAGCCCCAGCTCCTGATTCCAATTTCCCACTACTGCACACCATGGGAGATTACAGTGAAGCTCAATTAATTGGGTTCCTGCCACCCATGTGGGTGACCTGGATTAAGTTCGTGAGTTTCCTGCTTCAGCTGGCCCAGCTCTGGCTGTTGGGGGCATTTGAAGAGTGAACCAGTGAATGGGAACATGCTCACCTGCTCTCTCTCCCTCTCAAAGAAACAAATAAAAATTTTAAGAAATCAATAATAAACCTCTCCTTTATTAAGGCAGCTCTTAGCTGTTCACTGTTGGAGCCTAAAGCATTCCTACCTGATACAAATACAGTGGTGAGAACAGGACCACAGGACCTGCACAGCCTTGAAGCAGGAGACAGAAACCTAGTTATGAGAGATGATGGCATCGGGTAGGAAGAATTCCAATGTGGTCAGACTAACCTGAGTTCAAACAGGGATGCAGGCAGTTGGGTGGGCGGACTAAAGTTGTCGCACCCTAATCCAAGGAAGAAACTTTGCCGATGTGATGAATATTACCCATCGCGAGATTGGGGTGGGCTGGGGGAATATCTGAGAGCCCAGTCTAATCACCCGAATCCTTCAAAGCACTGAACATTCCCCAGCTGGAAGGTTTGAGACAGACACGAGAAGAAAGAGAGGTCTGAAGCATCAGAAAGCCTTAGCTTGCTTCCACTGCTTTGGAGATGGAAGAAGGGGGATACGAGCCAGGGAAGGGCCCTCATCCGCGGCCAACAACAACAACAAAAACAAAAACAGGGATCTCCGCCTGAGAGCTGCAAAGAACCGAGTTCTATTAACAATCTGAATGAACAAGAAAATGGATCCTTCCCTGTGGCCTCCTGAAAGGACCACAGCCCTGCCAACACATTGATTTTCCGCCGAGGAGACTGTGCGTGACTGCTACTACATCCCATTAGAGCAGCGAGATAATGGGTTTTGTTTAAGCTAAGCTGGTGATAATTTGTTATGATAGCAACAGAAAGCAGATATGGATTTTGGCACCAGGAAAGAGGAGCTCCTATGACAAATACAAAATGTGGAGTGCCTTGGAAACTCAGTAATCAGCAGTGCTTGGGAGACTTTTGAGGAGAAGCAGGATCAAAACAAGCAAAAAACAAACAAACAAAAAAAAACAAAACAAAACAAAAAACCTAGATTTCTTAGTGGACTCTTGGAAACAGGGACATTAAAAATGCTGCACTGGGATCTCTGAGAAACACGTGAATAGCAACAGAGGAAGGAGGCTCCTCCCCATGTGGTGGCATAAAATCCAGCAACTGCGTCCTGTAGGTGTGTGAAAAGCAGAAGTTTTAAAAAGATGCACCTGAACACTGAGTGGAGATTTCCGAGAAAACTGTCAAAAATGAGGTCCTGCTGCTTTTGCTACTCTAAAATGTAAACTGTCAAATGAGGGAGGGAAGGGCCCAACTGAGCAGGAAACTGTTAAAAAGAAAATAAAAAAAGACACAGTTTTCAAAACTCTCAGGCTGTCTGGCTGGAAAAAAAATTCTTGAAGTAAAAGATTCCGTGCCAGGAATGTGTACACTACAAGAAAGCCCACGGTGTGACATCTCAGAAAGGTCCAAGGGCCGGCGCCGTGGTGCAGCGGGTTAATGCCCTGGCCTGAAGTGCCGGCATCCTGTATGGGTGCCAGTTCTAGTCCCGGCTGCTCCTCTTCCAATCCAGCTCTCTGCTATGACCTGGGATAGCAGTAGAAGATGGCCCAAGTCCTTGAGCCCCTGCACCCACGTGGGAAAACCCGGAAGAAGCTCCTGGCTCCTGGCCTCAGATCAGCACAGCTCCGGCCGTTGCGGCCAATTGAGGAGTGAACCAACAGATGGAAGACCTCTCTCTCTCTCTCTCTCTCTCTCTCTCTCTCTTTCTCTGCCTCTCCTCTCTCTGTAACTCTCTCTTTCAAATAAATAAAATAAATCTTAAAAAAAAAAAAAAGTCCAGAGGTACAAATCACACAAAAGGCTCTTAGGAGAGATTAAGGATATAGTTTACAAATATCCTCAGACAAACTAGAGAGTTTATGGTCTATTCTCTCAGCCATATCAATAAAAGCCAAAATTAGAGACAGGAATACATAGGAAAGGGCCGTGAATGAGCTTCTTCACGTGGAGTAAAATCCCTTGAAGTATATGGGAGACCCATGTGGACCTTCAGAATGTTATACTAACAGAACAATGCTTATTTGAAATGGACAGCTAGTGTACCAAATGAAAGAAGTCTGACAGACCCACAGAAGTCTAGCTGATCCAATACTCAGCTGAAAACACACATGAGCCTTCTAGAAAACAAGACAGCTCAGAAGGCACAGCCGTAAGCTTGGAGGACACAGTCCTGAGCCACAGAGGACCAGTCCCAGGCTTTGAAACCCAGTGAGACTTACCTGGCTGGATTTCTAAATTATGTGAGGTGAATGACATTTCTTTGCTTTTAATTTTCTCCCTTTGTGAGCTGGAATACCTGTGAGTGCTATCCCAGGTCTATCCTACAGAGTATTTTGAAAGCAGATAACCTGTTTATTTTATTTTATTTCATTTTATTTTTTTGACAGGCAGAGTAGACAGTGAGAGAGAGAGACAGAGAGAAAGGTCTTCTTTTGCCATTGGTTCACCCTCCAATGGCCGCCGTGGCCGGCGCACCGCGCTGATCCAATGGCAGGAGCCAGGAGCCAGGTGCTTTTCCTGGTCTCCCATGGGGTGCAGGGCCCAAGCACTTGGGCCATCCTCCACTGCACTCCCTGGCCACAGCAGAGAGCTGGCCTGGAAGAGGGGCAACCGGGGCAGAATCTGGCGCCCCGACCAGGACTAGAACCCGGTGTGCCGGCGCCGCAAGGTGGAGGATTAGCCTAGTGAGCCGCAGTGCCGGCCTGATAACCTCTTTAGACCCAGAGGGCCACAGATGGAGAACACCTCGCTCCTGCTCAGATCCTTCCTCGTGCTCCACTCGTCCCCCGGACCTGGGACTTCTGAGCTAGTCAGAGTGCTGGACTTTGAGTTGATGCTGGAGGACCTTGGGATGGGGCTAATGTATTTGACACAGGCAACAGATGCAAACCTTTGGTACCCAGAGGATGGACCGACTGACTGATCCATGCAAAGTTAAGATGATAATATTGTGTTATTTAAGCTGCTAATTTGCAGTAATGTTTAAAGGTAGCAATAGTTACCAAGACAGACACTTTCTTTTTTTTAAAACATTCATTCATTTATTTATTTATTTGAAATGCAGAATTACAGAGAGAGAGGGAGAGATAGAGAAAGAGATGTTCTGTCCATTGGTTCAGGAACCTGGAACTCCATCCTGCTCTCTCCCATGTGGGTGTCAGGGAATCATGAACTTGGTCTGTCTTCTGCTTTCCTAGGTGCATTAGCATACAGCTGGATCAGAAGCACAGCAGCTGGAACTCAAACCAGTTCTCATGTGGGATGCTGGCATCCCAGGAGGCAGATGAACTACTGTGCCACAAAACTGACCCCAAGCAAACACCCTGTACTCTAGAGCAGACAGAAAAGAAGCATTTCGCGCCCTTGAGATAAAGAAACAGCAACCTGAATGAATCTTTAAAAAAAAAAAAAAAAAAAAAAAAAAAAAAAAAAAAAAGAGGGGGGAAGCGCTGTGGCATAGGGGGTTAAGCATCCACCTGCAGCGCCGGCATCCCATGTGGGTGCCAGTTCGAGCCCTGGCTGCTCCTCTTCTGATCCGGCCTGGGAAGGCAGTGGAGGATGGCCCAAGCGTTTGGGCCCCTGCACCTACATGGGAGATCGGGGGAGGCTCCTGACTCCTGGCTTCGGACAGGCCCAGCTCTAGCCATTTAGGGAGTGAACCAGCGGATGGAAGACCTCTCTCTCTCTGTCTCTGTCTCTCTCTGTGTCTGTAACTCTGACTCACAAGTAAATGAATGAATCTTTAAAAAGAAAGAAAAAGAAACAGCAACTTAAACAAATAAGTAAATAAACAAACGGTGAAAAGCTTTGCCCCATCTGCTTCTGGCCCCCAAACTAAATGATCCCTGAGCCTTTCTTGAAATCTACAGATTCTTCAACCAAACAGCCTTTGTGACACTGAAGTGAAGATGCAGGATGCTCTCTGCAGCAAGGTAATCAGGGCAGAAAATCACTGTTTTTCTACCATGAACAGACTAACCGCACGATAGGTAACCTTGGGAATCTCGTGTTTTTGCCTTCAAATACCAACTACATTGTTCATTTTGTGAGCCAATCTTCTAAAGCATGGGCTTCGTGGTAGAACCTCTTTACAAGGTACACAATTTTTCTTTCCAAAATGCTTTTGAGTCTGAGTCTTCCTTTCACATCGTCTATGTCATTTTGGCGAAGTTACTTCACCTCCAGTTTCTCTTCATTTGTCCAATGAAGGTAACAAAGTCTACCTCACACGTGGCATTACTGTCAGAAGTAGGTGCCCATGGCACACAGTAGGTCATCATTGTGAGGCAGCCATTATTGTTAGAACAGATGGGGCCGGCGCTGTGGCGCAGCGGGTTAATGCCCTGGCTTCAAGTGCCGGCATCCCCTATGGGTGCTGGTTCTAGTCCTGGATGCTCCTCTTCCAATCCAGCTCTCTGCTATGGCCTGGGAAAGCAGTAGGAGATGGCCCAAGTCCTTGGGCCCCTGCACCCACATGGGAGACCCGAAAGAAACTCCTGGCTCCTGGCTTCAGATCAGCACAGCTCTGGCCATTGCCGCCAATTGGGGAGTGAAGCATCAGATGGAAGACCTCTCTCTCTCTCTCTCCCTCTCTCTCTGCCTCTCCTCTCTCTGTGTAACTCTGACTTTCAAATGACTAAATTAATACATCTTTTAAAAAAAGTGTTAGAAAAGAGGCTCCAGGAGGAGCAGAACTAACCGACAGCAAGAGCTGAGTACACATTGAGCCTGTGGATTCTGATCAAGAATATCCTAAATTTTCCTCTAAATTGGGGCTGACATCGGGGCACAGCAGGTTAAGCCTCTGTCTGAGATGCTGGCAGCCCACAACAGAGTGCTGGTTTGAGTCCTGGCTACTCGGCTTCCAATGCCTCATGCTAATGTGTCTGGAAAGGCAGCAGAGAATAGCCCAAGAACTTGAGCCCCTGCCATCCACCTGGGGGACCTGAATGGAGTTCCTGGCTCCTAACTCTTGCCTGGTTATTGCAGGCATTTGGTGAGTGACCCAGAAAATGGAAGATCGATCTCTCTCTCTCTCTCTCTCATGCCTCCCTCTCCCTGTGTCACTCTGACTGTTAAATAAACAAATGTTTTTGAAAAAATTTAATATAAAGAGATTTCCATGTATTTCACAGGTACAATTCGAAGATAACCATACTCCCTCCTTTTTTACCTCCCTCAATCCTCCTCTTTCCTTCCTTTTGTTTTTTCTTTAATTTTTGCAAAAATATAATTTCAGTCCAGTCTATAATCAAAGGCCTAATGCACAACTACCCATAATATTCAATGAGTAAAAAGTAGAAAGACCACAGTTCCAAGGAATATAAACAAGAGCTAAAAACAACAATCAAATCATAAGATGTTCATTTCATTCCTAAACATTTTTTTGTATTCTATATTAACTACTATTACATATTAGAAAAAAACATATGATATTTGTCTTTTGGGAACTGGCTTACTTCACTAAGTATAACAGTTTCCAGTTGCATTCATTTTATTGCAAAAGATAAGATTTCATTATTTTTTATGGCTGAGTAGTATTCCATAGTGTATATATACCACATTTTCTTTCTCCAGTCATGAGTTGATGGTATCTGATTTGATTCTGTATCTTAGCTATTGTGAATTGAGCTGCAATAAACATAAGGGTACAAATAACTCATTCTTATGTTGATTTCATTTAATTTGGGTGTATTCCCAGGAGTAGGATGGCTGGGTCATATGGTAGATCTATTTTCAGATTTCTGAAGCATCTCCACACTGTCTTCCATCATGTTTTAAAAGAAGTCCTTATATGACTTTTAGAGATGCATACGTGCATATTTGGGGATGAAGTAATGTGGCCAGTGAAATTTACTTTAAAATAATACAACAAAGGAGAAAACGTTGGGGTGGGGGCTGGAAGGGCACAAGTGACATGAGATTGGCTGTTTGTTGATGACTGTTGGAGCTGGAGGCTGGGTATATGGGAATCAGCTCCATTTTGTTCTGCACATGTAATGGGTCTAGAATAATGCTGATCTTGCAGGTGCAGTATGGGCAGTCATGGAACAACACTGTAGTGAGCGAGGTTGGGGAGGGACACGAGAGAGAGGAGCTAAGTCACCCCACACTTGGTTCTGGCCTTGTCAGACTTGTCAACAGAAGACCTGGGGGACACGACATAGGGGTTAGGCTGCCTGTACTTGCTGGGACTGCAAGATTAATGCAGGAATCTGCCATTCCTGCAGCCCACATGTTATAGCATTTTTTTTTTTTGTCTTTCTGAGCCTCCATTTTTAAAATGGGCCGGAGAACAGAGAACAGATGTTCTTTGCAAGGTGTTGGGCAGTGAACAGTCCCTGGCTTTTCAGAGCCATGAACATCCTCTGCCTGTTGGTCAGAAGCTGTTCATGGCCCTAGAACCATAATCGGAAAGGAAGTCTCTGGCACATCATGCCATTGCTCCCTAGCCAGCGGGGTAGTGGGAGGTTTTCTCATGGAACACGTTTCTTCAGCCATCATCCACATGTCCACAGCCTTCACCCATAACCAATGCACGGTTAAATCCCAAGTTTTCTTTCTAGTCCACACTCTCAAGTTTCAGATTAAATTTCTGGCAATCTTCAGACTCAATCAGACAAAACTAAAGCATTCTTCCTCAGCTGGTGTGCCAAACAGCATCTGACCACTCACCCAAATCTGTCCACTCCACCCTCAAACTGCCTTTTGATGCTATCCTCTGCTTTCCATTCACATATTCCAGGTCAAGCCCTGGTCATCTCTCATGGAGACCCTCCCTCTACTCATCCAATACGCTCTTTCTTTCTAATTCAAAAATATGATCTTACTGGTTTCTGGGTTCCAAATTTTAATGACTTCTGAGATTTATAGGATAAAATTCTAACCCTTTACCAGAGCTAGCCTTAAGTAAATTTTTAATCTCTACTCAGTCACTCCTCCTTGAAAACTCCATTGCTAAGAAACCATCCTACTGACTGCTGATCAAAGACAGGAGCTTCGTGAAAAAAAATTTATGGCATTCTGGTCCAGGTGCCCTGAAAATGTTGATTAATCCCCCGTGTACCCATGCATCCCCGTCTTCCTCAGGTCCTGCACTTCCTGCATCTTTTTAAAGAAAGATTTATTTATTTATTTGAAAGGCGGAGAGAAAGAGAGAGAGGTCTTCCATCTGCTGGGGTTCACTCCCCAAAATGGCTGTGATGCCCAGGGCTGGGCCAGACTGAAGACAGGAGCCCGGAGCCTCTTCTGGGTCTCCCACATGGGTGCAGGGGCTCAAGGACTTGGGCCATCTTCCACTGTTTTCCCAGGCCATAACAGAAAGCTGGATTGGAAGAGGAGCAGCTGGGTCTCGAACCGGCGCCCATATGGGATGCCAGCACTGAAGACAACGGTTCTACCTGTTACACCACAGCACTGGTCCCCCCAACTATTATGTCTTTTAGTTTCTCAAAATCTGCTCTCCAATCCTTCATTCACACCAAGTCAAAATGAAAGACTGATTCAAATGAGAATTATAGGAACAGGTTTATATAATCTACCAGGAAAGTCATTATGAAATAAGTTTGCCAAGTTAGGAACAAAAGCGGTTAATGTTCTAGGGGGCAATCAAACTGTAACCTTTCAGGTTACTTTTTCAACTGGACAGAAATTATTTGTCTACATTTCACACAAAGTCTACAAGTTAACATGTAACTTCAGAGTCTGAGCCCTTAATTATACTAAGAAAAAAAAAGTCACATGCAGGAACATTCCCTGGATAACTTACTGATTCTTGGCTGTAATTCTACAGTACATGAGTGAAAGACACGCTGCCCATCTCTGCTGCACTAGTCTAAAGTTCTCAGTGATTTTTAAGTCCTATCCATGGAGGAGGCCAAACAAAGAATTCCATGTATCACCACCGGAGATGGGTAGCAGTCTCAAAAACTGAACAAATGGTTCCCAAGTCAGTGCTTGTCTGTTAAAAAGTGTTGACCACTTTGTATGGAAAGAGCAATAGTTTCTAAAGTACACAGTGGGAAAATGAGAACTTTATAAGAAGTTACATTAAAAAAAGCTACATTTAAATACTTTTAAAAAAATTTTTGAGATTATCCTTCCTATGACAACATGTCTTTTCTGTTTTAAAGTCGTGGTAATCATAAATAGTAGTTCTAAAAATAGATTTATGTGGCAAAATAAATGCAGCCCATGCCTCCTCATCTTCCTCAATTCCTGCACTGCCTGCATTTTTTTTAAAGATTTATTTATTTATTTGAAAGGCAGAGTTACAGAAAGGCAGAGGCAAAGAGAGAGAGAGAGGTCTTCCATCAGCTGGTTCACTCCCCAGATGGCCACAACAGCAAGAGGCAAGTCAATTCAAAGCCAGGAGCAGAGCTGCTTCTGGGTCTCCCATGTGGGTGCAGGGGCACAAGCACTTGGGCCATCCCCCACTGCTTTCCTAGGCACAAATGGGATGCCGGCGCTGCAGGTTGGGTCTTTAATCTGCTGTGCCACAGCGCTGGCTCCACCAATTTTTGACACCGCTCTGGAACCTATGTAAGACAGTATGTAGATTGATTTTGTGAGCCAAGAATGTGTGCACAAAGTATCATTGTAGTTTCCCAAAGTACCACTGCTTGTATAGGGATCAGAATACCATCCAGCTGATCCTACAGGTCCCAGAAAGACCCCTTCCAAAGCAAGGCTTCCCCTGAGAGTCTAACTGGGACAGGCAACACAAAGAGACAGCAGGGCCCAGGCCCAGCAGGCCAGCGGCTGCATTAGTGCTGTCTTTCCTTTAAGACATGGTTTTCATCTGATGAGACTTTCACTGCCCAGTGAGACTCTTCCTCTTAAGAGGCTAAAGGAAACTCCCCGGCCTCAGGAGAAGTGTTGAGGAGGAGAGCAAGGAGGAGAGAAGAAAGGAGGACCTGGTGCTCACATTTCAGAAACTGTGGGGCTGGTGGGGCTGGGCATGGCCAGGAGGGGCTATCCCATGATGCTTGCTCTGGGCAAGAAGGCTGAGATAGCCCAGGACTTCTGTCAGGGTGAGTTTGCATGGAATAGCGCTTCTAGCCTCTTGATGGACACAGTTTTAAATCTCCCTTCTCACTTCACACAGCAGCACTTCAGTGAAAGAAATAAAAATCAGCCAGAGATGAAAAGTAAATTCATCCATATCCTCATGTAGACACAATCCTTGTTAACATTTTAACAAAAACAACAACAAAAAAAAACACCTCAAGGAGCTGGCAGGTGGAAGAGCAGTTAAGTAACTACTTGGGATGACCTTGGGTCCCTGGGCCCCTGCACATCCCATATCAAGGTACCTGAGTTCCAGTCCCCCCTTTGCTCCCCATCCAGCTTCCACTGTGCCCCCTGGGAGGCAGCAGGTGGAGGCTCAGGTAACTAGGTTCCTGCCATCTTCCATCCACTTGTTCACTCCTCCAAGTACCTGCAACAGCTTGGGCTGGCCCAGGCCAACCCGGGATCTAGTAATACCACATGGATAGCAGGGACACAAGCACTTGAGCCATCAACTGCTGCCTTCCCAGGTGCATTAGCAGGAAGCTGGATCAGAAGCAGAGGCGGGACTGGGTTCCATGGTATGTGGGTGTTCCAAGCTATGGTTGAACCAGCTGGGCCACAATGCTGGCTGGCCCTGGTGTTACTTTAATGGGTATGCAGTATTACTGTGCAAATGGGCTGTAATTTAACAAATGGGGGAGGGGCGGGATTTAGCTGTACACACACATTATCAACAGTGATAGGCAAATCGTTCCCTAAACTATGCCAAGTGTAGACTCTAGACCATGGGTGACTTTGTATCCACTGTACCAGTCTTCCAACTGCTCTGCATATTTTACAAAATAAAGTTTCAGTGACTTCCAAAAAGTATTTATTTACTTGGAAGGCAAAGTTAAAGAGAGAGCCAAGAAAGAGTGATGATCTATCCACTGGTTCACTCCACAGATGGTCACACAACCAGGGCTGAGCCAGGACGAAGCCAGGAGCTAGGAGCTTCTTCCAGGTCTCCCATATGGGTACAAGGGCCCAAGCACTTGGGCCATCTTCCACTACTTTCCCAGACCATAGCAGGGAGCTGAGCCAGAAGTGGAGCAGCCGGGAATCAACCAGCATATGGGATGCCAGAGAGAGAGAGGTCTTCCATCCACTGGTTTACTCCCCAGTTGGCCTCAGCAGCCGGAGCTGGGCCGATCACAAGCGAGAGCCTGGACCCTCCTTCAGGTCTCCCACGTGGGTGCAGGGGCCCAAGCACTTGGGCCATCTTCTACTGCTTTCCCAGGTGCATTAGCGGGTTGCTGGATGGGAAGTGAGGCAGCCGGGACTCCTAGGGGCGCTTATATGGGACGCGGCCAATGCAAGCAGCGGCATAGCCCGCTGCGACAAGCCAGGGTGACCTTTCTTGAAATACCCTCGCAAGGATCCCTAATTCCGTTCTTGGAATGAGTTCCTGGAAGCACCGCGTCTGAGAAGCGGGGCTGCAGGACAGTGTCCCGGATGAACTCGGGGCTAGGGGCTCCTCGCTGGAGGTCGCAGCGCCCCCTCGGCGCGGCGGCGGGAGCTGCGGCCCGCGAGCTGCCGGGGAGCGGAGAGGGCCGGGCGGCGGCGGCGGCGGGGAGAGCGCCGGGGCTCGCTTTCGCACGGCCTCCCTGAAAGGAGCCGCGGAGCGCCAGGCCGCCAGGCGCGCAGCATCAAAGCTGCAGGCGCGCCGAGAAGAAAAGGGCCCCTGTGCGCCCGCGAGGCGGCAGAGCCCCTCTCGAGCCCAGCGACTCCCGGGGGAGGGCCGAGGGCGCTGGCACTGCGCTGGAACAGTGCGGGCAGTCAGGCCGTGGGTGCCC